>NC_034174.2:18159080-18493247 GCF_002021735.2 Oncorhynchus kisutch | reverse complement strand
CCTTATTCTTATATTGCCACTGGAATGGCAGTTGATTGAGCTAACATTGGAGTCAGATTATTAGGGAAATCAAATCAAATTGTATTAGTCACATGCGCCGAATACAACAGGTGTCGGAAGACCTTACAGTGAAATGCTTACTTACGAGCCCCTAACCAACAACGCAGTAAAAAAAAAATATGGCTAAGAATAAGAAATAAAAATAACAAGTAATTAAAGAGCAGCAGTAAAATAACAATAGTGAGATTATATACAGGGGAGTACCGGTGCAGAATCAATGTGCGGGGGCACCGGTTAGTTGAGGTAATATGTACATGTGGTAGAGTTATTAAAGAGTTATTAAAGTGACTATGCATAGCCTACAGCAGGGGATCTAGCCTCAATAACAATCCTCTGCACACTCAACAGTAGTGTAAATGGAATGTTTTCACTACAAAAACAGAGTGAAAACCTGATATTAATGCCACCTGAGATTCTCCCAAATCCTGATCCTTAGCAATATCATGTTTTCATCTTAAAAAACAGACGGTTGAATTAAATTGTTAATCCATCAGTGTTTTTATATGATACAGTACTGCATATTATAAAAACATTTATCTCTGGTTTTATATGGATTTTATTCATTTAATGACTCGAAAGGGTTCTAAGCCCTCACTTTTAGCATATATGCATTTTTATGAGTAGTGTCGGGGGACCTAACCTATTTTTGTTGTTGCCTTAATATCTATTTTACCTACTTTAGCAAGTTCCAAAAGCTCAACTGAGAGGAAACTATTTCCAGTTCTCTGAGTGATATTTTGATTCTGGATTTCACTCAAAACGTGTGTTATTGCATGTGTGTGAAAGCAATGCATTCATTCCCACACACTGTGTAAAGCCTGCTGTTCAAATGCATCAGTAGCCTCTAAGGGAGTGGCCCAGTCAAACATTTGACGATGCTGTCATGATCAAACATTCTATGGATCATATCACATCAAAGTGTGGCTTCTGCCTAGACATTTTATTGTAGATAAACTGTTCCATTGCCTGTTTGGTTGTTATTGTTGCACAGTTCTGTTTTTTCACTCCCTTAGTACATACAATACAATACATCATCCACCTTGTTTGATTTAGACTTCACCATACAGACTTTGAAGTGCCCTGCCTGAAACCCATTCCAAATCACAGTTTTTCTATTTGTTATATGACCTATTGTGGAGTTCACAATGCTTTCTGTTCAATCACTAGCTAACATGATTACCCAGCTGCTCCCAGTAACTATGCTACTGCTACAGAGAGGTCACTGGATGGGATTCAGCTCTGGCCAACCTCAACTATAGCCAAACCTCTCTTCCGCTCTGTAGTATTTTACCTCGGGCAATTACAATGCTGAGTACTCTATCCATCTTTTTAACTGCATTAACAATGTCAGTATACCTTGCAACAACTATAACCTATTCAACCAATCCATTTTTTTCATGGCAGAAATATCTCTACAGATGACATTATGATTATATCCCACCCCACCCCTGGTCCTATCTCTACATATGACATTACGATTATATCCCACCTCACCCCTGGTCCGATCTCTACATATGACATTACGATTATATCCCACCCCACCCCTGGTCCTATCTCTACAGATGACATTACGATTATATCCCATCCCACCCCTGGTCCTATCTCTACATATGACATTACGATTATATCCCACCTCACCCCTGGTCCTATCTCTACATATGACATTACGATTATACCCCACCCCTGGTCCTATCTCTACAGATGACATTACGATTATATCCCACCCCACCCCTGGTCCTATCTCTACAGATGACATTACGATTATATCCCACCTCACCCCTGGTCCTATCTCTACAGATGGCCTTACGATTATATGCCACCCCGACCCCTGGTCCTATCTCTACATATGACATTACGATTATACCCCACCCCTGGTCCTATCTCTACAGATGACATTATGATTATATCCCACCTCACCCCTGGTCCTATCTCTACTGATGACATTACGATTATATCCCACCTCACCCCTGGTCCTATCTCTACAGATGGCCTTACGATTATATGCCACCCCGGCCCCTGGTCCTATCTCTACAGATGGCCTTACGATTATATGCCACCCCGGCCCCTGGTCCTATCTCTACAGATGGCCTTACGATTATATGCCACCCCGGCCCCTGGTCCTATCTCTACAGATGGCATATGATGATATCCCCACCCCTGGTCCTATCTCTACAGATGGCCTTACGATTATATGCCACCCCGGCCCCTGGTCCTATCTCTACAGATGGCATATGATGATATCCCCACCCCTGGTCCTATCTCTACAGATGACATTACGATTATATCCCCACCCCTGGTCCTCCATGAGTATCGATTTTATGATTCAGCAAATGTTTCCTAAATAAGATTACATTCCACTTAGCTCAGGGCTAAACAGATAAATGCATTTACACTGTCTGTCACAGTAACATTTACACTGATACGAAGGACATCAGTGTCCTTTTGCCCAATCACTTCAAACTTAGAGACCTCAGTTAACGCTCTCTTTGCTCATATGAACGGCAGACCCTTACCATGCCACTTACAGTGCCTTGCAAAAGTATTCATCCCCCTTCGCATTTTTCCTACTTTGTTGCATTACAACCTGTAATTTAAATGGATTTTTATTTGGATTTTATATAATGGACATACACAAAATAGTCCAAATTGGTGAAATGAAATGAAAAAAATGACCTGGTTAAAAAATAAAAAATAAATAAAAACAGAAAAGTGGTGCTTGCATGTGTATTCACCTCCTTTGCTATGAAACCTGTGTGCAATCTAAGTATCACATGATCTGTCACATGATCTCAGTATATATACACCTGTTCTAAAAGGCCCCAGAGTCTGCAACACCACTAAGCAAGGGGCACCACCAAGCAAGTGGCACCATGAAGACCAAGGAGCTCTCCAAACAGATCAGGGACAAAGTTGTGGAGTACAGATCAGGGTTGGGTTATAAAAAAAATATCAGAAAATCCCACGGAGCACCATTAAATCCATTATTAAAAAATTGAAAGAATATGGTACCACAACAAACCTGCCAAGACAGGGCCGCCCACCAAAACTCACAGGCCAGGCAAGGAGGGCATTAATCAGAGAGGCAACAAAGAGACCAAAGATAACCCTGAAGGAGCTGCAAAGCTCCACAGCGGAGATTGGAGTATCTGTCCATAGGACCACTTTAAGCCATACACTCCACAGAGCTGGGCTTTATGGAAGAGTGGCCAGAAAAAAAACATTTGGTGTTTGCCAAAAGGCATTTAGGAGACTCCCCAAACATATGGAAGAAGGTACTCTATTCAGATGAGACTCAAAATGTAGCTTTTTGGCCATCAAGGAAAATGCTATGTCTGGCGCAAACCCAACACCTCACATCACCCTGAGAACATCACGGTGGTGGCAGCATCATGCTGTGGGGATGTTTTCATCGGCAGGGACTGGGAAACTGGTCAGAATTGAAGGAATGATGGATGGCGGGAAATTCTTGAGGGAAACCTGTTTCAGTCTTCCAGAGATTTGAGACTGGGACGGAGGTTCACCTTCCAGCAGGACAATGACATTTAAATGTCTTGGAATTGCCTCATCAAAGCCCAGACCACAATCCAATTGAACATCTGTGGTATGACTTTAAGATTGCTGTACACCAGTGGAAACCATCCAACTTGAAGGAGTTGGAGCAGTTCTGCCTTGTAGAATGGGCAAAAATCCCAGTGGCTAGATGTACCAAGCTTACCCCACGAGACTTGCAGCTGTAATTGCTGCAAAATGTGACTCTACAAAGTATTGACTTTGGGGGGAGTGAATAGTTATGCACACTCAAGTTTTCATTTTTTTTGTGTAATTTCTTGTTTATTTCACAATAAAAATATTTGACATCTTCAAAGTGGTAGGCATGTTGTGTATATCAAATGATACAAACCCCCCAGAAAATCAATTTTAATTCCAGGTTGTAAGGCAACAAAATAGGAAAAATGCCAAAAGGGGAATACTTTCGCAAGCCACTGTAACTTACTTATATCCCCTGTACTCTTTTCACTGTTGTCAGTGAAAGGGATGCAAAAATGCAAAGAGTAGCACATTCAACAAAAGAGTGTACGAACTATATCATATACAGCTTACATGTAAATGAATATATTCAACATATCACTTGAATCCTGTAATCCTTGGTATGAATATTAAATGGGAATCTGGAACAGAACACCCTTTGTTTTGGCACAAAATGTTTACCCAACCACAGCCATGAATGCTGGAGCCAGAATACCACCAGAAGGTTCCAAAAGTAGACATCATTATACATGTGTCCATGGGAAAAAATAATAAGTAATAATAATGCCCTTTTCATTTATTTTGCAGATAGACTAGAATATGTTATTTTGTGGTAGGAATCACTTTCTAAATGGGTAGTGCACTGACACCAAAAAACTATTCACAATATGCTCTTTACACACTCTCGGGGTAGCCCAAAAAATGTTTAGGACTGAGATACACACTGAAACAGAACAGAAACTGTATCTAATATGACATACATGAGGACTGAACATCCTTACTTACAAATCTTCCACGTAACAAAAATACACCACAATGCGTGGGAAAAGTAGTTCCTTCTACTCTGCGTGATTTTTAGAGTAGCAAACAACAAACTTTCACTCACACGCAGACAGACAAAACAAAGCAATACTATTCTCTTTCCAGGCGGATTGTTTGATGTGAGCTTGACAAAGACAGCACTCTAAAAGGTCCTTTTGACTGGATTATTTAATGCTCCGTCATTCCTTTCAAGTTTCAGAAAGATACATTTCGGGTGTGCATAGTGTTTCGGAGAAGCAGGCATTTGTTTCATTGATGTGAGAATGCTTTCAAGTGGCACAGGCTCTCGGACTCGGACAATAGAGAGCTTTTCAATTATTCTATTTTCGGATTTATCCCATGTTATACAATGTGGCTGGTTAATATCCAATCTATAGGTTCAGATATTATTAATGAATGGGGTCACTATTAATGGGGTCATTGCTAAATAGTGGGTATGTATTAAAATAATTAGAACTTCTGTTTACTAAGCCCTGCTGCATTGCTTGCATAACAGATGTAGTAGTGATGTTTTTGGTTCGAGATGGAGCTTCATCAGGTCAAACAGGATAATACATGTTGTTCCATGTTCTTCGCTGCTCCTTAATACTATCAGAATAGTAGGCCTAAACTGTTTCACATGGCTGAGTATCAAATCAAATCAAATCAAATTTATTTATATAGCCCTTCGTACATCAGCTGATATCTCAAAGTGCTGTACAGAAACCCAGCCTAAAACCCCAAACAGCAAGCAATGCAGGTGTAGAAGCACGGTGGCTAGGAAAAACTCCCTAGAAAGGCCAATACCTAGGAAGAAACCTAGAGAGGAACCAGGCTATGTGGGGTGGCCAGTCCTCTTCTGGCTGTGCCGGGTGGAGATTATAACAGAACATGGCCAAGATGTTCAAATGTTCATAAATGACCAGCATGGTCGAATAATAATAAGGCAGAACAGTTGAAACTAGAGCAGCAGCACAGTCAGGTGGAAGTTGAAACTGGAGCAGCAGCATGGCCAGGTGGACTGGGGACAGCAAGGAGTCATCATGTCAGGTAGTCCTGGGGCATGGTCCTAGGGCTCAGGTCCTCCGAGAGAGAGAAAGAAAGAGAGAAGGAGAGAATTAGAGAACGCACACTTAGATTCACACAGGACACCGAATAGGACAGGAGAAGTACTCCAGATATAACAAACTGACCCCAGCCCCCCGACACATAAACTACTGCAGCATAAATACTGGAGGCTGAGACAGGAGGGGTCAGGAGACACTGTGGCCCCATCCGAGGACACCCCCGGACAGGGCCAAACAGGAAGGATATAACCCCACCCACTTTGCCAAAGCACAGCCCCCACACCACTAGAGGGATATCTTCAACCACCAACTTACCATCCTGAGACAAGGCTGAGTATAGCCCACAAAGATCTCCGCCACGGCACAACCCAAGGGGGGGGGCGCCAACCCAGACAGGATGACCACAACAGTGAATCAACCCACTCAGGTGACGCACCCCCTCCAGGGACGGCATGAGAGAGCCCCAGCAAGCCAGTGACTCAGCCCCTGTAATAGGGTTAGAGGCAGAGAATCCCAGTGGAAAGAGGGGAACCGGCCAGGCAGAGACAGCAAGGGCGGTTCGTTGCTCCAGAGCCTTTCCGTTCACCTTCCCACTCCTGGGCCAGACTACACTCAATCATATGACCCACTGAAGAGATGAGTCTTCAGTAAAGACTTAAAGGTTGAGACCGAGTTTGCGTCTCTGACATGGGTAGGCAGACCGTTCCATAAAAATGGAGCTCTATAGGAGAAAGCCCTGCCTCCAGCTGTTTGCTTAGAAATTCTAGGGACAATTAGGAGGCCTGCGTCTTGTGACCGTAGCGTACGTGTAGGTATGTACGGCAGGACCAAATCAGAGAGATAAGTAGGAGCAAGCCCATGTAATGCTTTGAAATCAGCCCTTGCTTTGACAGGAAGCCAGTGTAGAGAGGCTAGCACTGGAGTAATATGCTCAAATTTTTTGGTTCTAGTCAGGATTCTAGCAGCCGTATTTAGCACTAACTGAAGTTTATTTAGTGCTTTATCCGGGTAGCCGGAAAATAGAGCATTGCAGTAGTCTAACCTAGAAGTGACAAAAGCATGGATTAATTTTTCTGCATCATTTTTGGACAGAAAGTTTCTGATTTTTGCAATGTTACATAGATGGAAAAAAGCTGTCCTCGAAATGGTCTTGATATGTTCTTCAAAAGAGAGATCAGGGTCCAGAGTAACGCCGAGGTCCTTCACAGTTTTATTTGAGACGACTGTACAACCATTAAGATTAATTGTCAGATTCAACAGAAGATCTCTTTGTTTCTTGGGACCTAGAACAAGCATCTCTGTTTTGTCCGAGTTTAATAGTAGAAAGTTTGCAGCCATCCACTTCCTTATGTCTGAAACACATGCTTCTAGCGAGGGCAATTTTGGGGCTTCACCATGTTTCATTGAAATGTACAGCTGTGTGTCATCCGCATAGCAGTGAAAGTTTACATTATGTTTTCGAATAACATCCCCAAGAGGTAAAATATATAGTGAAAACAATAGTGGTCCTAAAACGGAACCTTGAGGAACACCGAAATTTACAGTTGATTTGTCAGAGGACAAACCATTCACAGAGACAAACTGATATCTTTCCGACAGATAAGATCTAAACCAGGCCAGAACATGTCCGTGTAGACCAATTTGGGTTTCCAATCTCTAGAAAAGAATGTGGTGATCGATGGTATCAAAAGCAGCACTAAGGTCTAGGAGCACGAGGACAGATGCAGAGCCTCGGTCCGATGCCATTAAAATGTCATTTACCACCTTCACAAGTGCCGTCTCAGTGCTATGATGGGGTCTAAAACCAGACTGAAGCATTTCGTATACATTGTTTGTCTTCAGGAAGGCAGTGAGTTGCTGCGCAACAGCCTTCTCAAAAATTTTTGAGAGGAATGGAAGATTCGATATAGGCCGATAGTTTTTTATATTTTCTGGGTCAAGGTTTGGCTTTTTCAAGAGAGGCTTTATTACTGCCACTTTTAGTGAGTTTGGTACACATCCAGTGGATAGAGAGCCGTTTATTATGTTCAACATAGGAGGGCCAAGCACAGGAAGCAGCTCTTTCAGTAGTTTAGTTGGAATAGGGTCCAGTATGCAGCTTGAAGGTTTAGAGGCCATGATTATTTTCATCATTGTGTCAAGAGATATAGTACTAAAACACTTGAGCGTCTCTCTTGATCCTAGGTCCTGGCAGAGTTGTGCAGACTCAGGACAACTGAGGTTTGGAGGAATACGCAGGTTTAAAGAGGAGTCCGTAATTTGCTTTCTAATAATCATAATCTTTTCCTCAAAGAAGTTCATGAATTTATCACTGCTAAAGTGAAAGTCATCCTCTCTTGGGGAATGCTGCTTTTTAGTTAGCTTTGCGACAGTATTAAAAAGGAATTTCGGATTGTTCTTATTTTCCTCAATTAAGTTAGAAAAATAGGATGATCGAGCAGCAGTAAGGGCTCTACGGTACTGCACGGTACCGTCCTTCCAAGCTAGTCGGAAGACTTCCAGTTTGGTGTGGCGCCATTTCCGTTCCAATTTTCTGGAAGCTTGCTTCAGAGCTCGGGTATTTTCTGTGTACCAGGGAGCTAGTTTCTTATGAGACATTTTTTTAGTTTTTAGGGGTGCAACTGCATCTAGGGTATTGCGCAAGGTTAGATTGAGATCCTCAGTTAGGTGGTTAACTGATTTTTGTCCTCTGGCGTCCTTGGGTAGGCAGAGGGAGTCTGGAAGGGCATCAAGGAATCTTTGTGTTGTCTGTGAATTTATAGCACGACTTTTGATGTTCCTTGGTTGGGGTCTAAGCAGATTATTTGTTGCAATTGCAAACGTAATAAAATGGTGGTCCGATAGTCCAGGATTATGAGGAAAAACATTAAGATCCACCACATTTATTCCATGGGACAAAACTAGGTCCAGCGTATGACTGTGACAGTGAGTGGGTCCAGAGACATGTTGGACAAAACCCACTGAGTCGATGATGGCTCCGAAAGCCTTTTGGAGTGGGTCTGTGGACTTTTCCATGTGAATATTAAAGTCACCAAAGATTAGAATATTATCTGCTATGACTACAAGGTCCGATAGGAATTCAGGGAACTCAGTGAGAAACGCTGTATATGGCCCAGGAGGCCTGTAAACAGTAGCTATAAAAAGTGATTGAGTAGGCTGCATAGATTTCATGACTAGAAGCTCAAAAGACGAAAATGTCTTTTTTTTTTTTGTAAATTGACATTTGCTATCGTAAATGTTAGCAACACCTCCGCCTTTGCGGGATGCACGGGGGATATGGTCACTAGTGTAGCCAGGAGGTGAGGCCTCATTTAAAACAGTAAATTCATCAGGCTTAAGCCATGTTTCAGTCAGGCCAATCACATCAAGATTATGATCAGTGATTAGTTCATTGACTATAATTGCCTTTGAAGTAAGGGATCTAACATTAAGTAGCCCTATTTTGAGATGTGAGGTATCATGATCTCTTTCAGTAATGACAGGAATGGAGGTGGTCTTTATCCTAGTGAGATTGCTAAGGCGAACACCGCCATGTTTAGTTTTGCCCAACCTAGGTCGAGGCACAGACACGGTCTCAATGGTGATAGCTGAGCTGACTACACTGACTGTGCTAATGGCAGACTCCACTATGCTGGCAGGCTGGCTAACAGCCTGCTGCCTGGCCTGCACCCTATTTCATTGTGGAGCTAGAGGAGTTAGAGCCCTGTCTATGTTGGTAGACAAGATGAGAGCACCCCTCCAGCTAGGATGGAGTCCGTCACTCCTCAGCAGGTCAGGCTTGGTCCTGTTTGTGGGTGAGTCCCAGAAAGAGGGCCAATTATCTACAAATTCTAACTTTTGGGAGGGGCAGAAAACAGTTTTCAACCAGCGATTGAGTTGTGAGACTCTGCTGTAGAGCTCATCACTCCCCCTAACTGGGAGGGGGCCAGAGACAATTACTCGATGCCGACACATCTTTCTAGCTGATATGCACGCAGAAGCTATGTTGCGCTTAGTGATTTCTGACTGTTTCATCCTAACATCGTTGGTGCCGACGTGGATAACAATATCTCTATACTCTCTACACTCGCCAGTTTTAGCTTTAGCCAGCACCATCTTCAGATTAGCCTTAACGTCGGTAGCCCTGCCCCCGGGTAAACAGTGTATGATCGCTGGATGATTCGCTTTAAGTCTAATACTGCGGGTAATGGAGTCGCCAATGACTAGAGTTTTCAATTTGTCAGAGCTAATGGTGGGAAGCTTCGGCGTCTCAGACCCCGTAACGGGAGGAGTAGAGACCAGAGAAGAATCGGCCTCTGACTCCGACCCGCTGCTTAATGGGGAAAACCGGTTGAAAGTTTCTGTCGGCTGAATGAGCGACACCGGTTGAGCGTTCCTTCAGCATTTCCTTCCAGAAACCGTGAGAAAGTTGTCCGGCTGCGGGGACTGTGCCAGGGGATTTACACTACTATCTGTACTTACTGGTGCCACAGACGCTGTTTCATCCTTTCCTACACTGAAATTACCCTTGCCTAACGATTGCGTCTGAAGCTGGGCTTGCAGCACAGCTATCCTCGCCGTAAGGCGAGTACAGCGGCTGCAATTAGAAGGCATCATGTTAATGTTACTACTTAGCTTCGGCTGTTGGAGGTCCTGACGAATCGTGTCCAGATAAAGCGTCCGGAGTGAAAAAGTTGAGGAAAAAATAAATAAATATATGAACGGTAATTAAAAAGTGAAAACCGTAAAGTTGTCAGGTAGCAAAACAGGTTAGCAACAAAACGCACAGCAACTCGAAAACAAGCCTGCAAGTTGTGACCGGAAATGACGTCAGACGTTCACTCCAGGATGAGATCAATATCATACGGTATCATACGGAATACAACAGGTGTATCAGTCGGTTATCTGACATCAGACCCTTAAAAGTACTGTACTTTACTGTTCCATAGGGTTTAGAAACACCAGATGTGGCTTGCAGATGCAGTTTTATACCCCTACATACATTTCTTTAGTTGTCTTTTGTTTGGTAATATCTCCATAACTATCCTACATTTTGTAGAATAATGTTAAGTGCTGACAGCGTGTTTTCTCAACAAGACCCTCGGGCACAAAGGATCAAGTGCCTTATTGCTGTTGGTTAAATTGATAAGGAATATGGCTCTAACTTGAGAGCCTAAAGTTTTCTATTTTCTACATCAATTCCCCCAAAACATGGTTGGATTGAATAATTAATACAACAAGCCCTCTTGCCCCAACAAGCAATTGAATAGCGCAATCCATCAGGTATACATGAAACCACAAGGGACATTATTTGCATGGTAATGCAGTTTCCTGGTGCACCTTTATAGAATTGTGCCTATGGGCTCCTCTTCCTGACAATGGCTAATTGGCTATGGGAAAAGTAGAACGGCCTAACACTGAGAACAATGAAGATACGTCTTTCCCACCACTGTGGGGTAACCATGGACAGACAGTTTCATGGTACACTTAGAAAAAAAGGATCTGTCAAGAACCAAAAAGGGTTCTTCAGCTCTCCTCAGAGGAGAACCCTTTGAAGAACCCTTTTTGGTTTCAGGTAGATCCCTTTTGGTTCCACGTAGAACCGTTTTGGGTTCCATGTAGGATCCTTTCCTCAGGGGGTTCTACGTGGAACCAAAAAGGGTTCTCCCTGGGGCCAAAAAGGGTTCTCTTCTGGGGACAGCCGAAGAACCTTTTTGGAACCCTTTTTGCTAAGAGTTTATGTTCTCGTAATGTACGGTGTCCCATGAATTAGAATGGTCCTCATTTATAATGTCTCCATACATGAATACAATATGTAGTTCTACAGAGGATTCATACAGGCAAAGAAAAACATCCAGTATTACAAAGCATGTCTTAACTATTGTACAATAAAACACACGTCGCCATTTTTGCTCATCAATTGACAGTAATGGTGCAGCTTGAAGGGTTATGGAACTGCACTGCCTGTAGTGACCTGAATTTTTTATTACAGTTGACACACAGACACACCTACACACGTACGCACACACACACACACACACACACACACACACACACACACACACACACACACACACACACACACACACACACACACACACACACACACCATTAATTTCCCCCAAAATATTGGACTGCCTCTTCATCTCGAGATGCTCGTTCATGTGAGATGGATCCCTGAGATATTTTCCACAGGAGGATTAGCAGTCTACCACGACAGGAAGGCACCTCAGTTTCTGTGCTCATGCCCCCGTGCTGTCTGTGTGGACAGACGGCAGGCAGGCCACTCCTTAAAAGGTCTGAGATGCTCACTGCTTATCATGAGGGCTCTAGCTTAATTGCTTTCCCTTAATAGGTCTCTGGGATAAAAAGTCTGTTTTCTGGAAATAATTAATCCAACTTGTTGGCTAAATCAGATAGAAGGGAACAATAGTGGCCTTTGGTGGAGTGAGGGTTCTGCCTGAACTGGTTTATGAGACAGCTCCTCTATCTGACAAACAGGTGGGCTGCTGCTGGTGTTCGCTGCTGCTGTGTAGACGGTGATGATGATCTGATCAGCAATGCTCCCTGCCTGCAGGATCCAACCATTAGATTACAATTGAACTGCTCCATTAGGAGGAGAGCTGAATCAATGTAGTCCACAGTGTGTGTGTGTGTGTGTTTGTGTGTGTGTGTGTGTGTGTGCCGAGCCCTGCGACCATTTGGAATGCTGTGTGTTTTGGGTGCTAGGTCTACAGGTTGAGCAAAGCTTCGTAGCTCGGTTGCCTTGCATACATAGTTGACTTTCAGACGTCTGTTTGTGCTGTATTCTCAATCTGCTGTCTACACACTGAAAATATCAGCCTTGGAGACCCTTTCCTTTGTTAACAGTGACTTTTGGGGAAATAGCTCATTGATTTCTGGGGTAACATGATTCAGTGGACACTTCATCTGAACTGAACTACCCGCCTGTCCAACATCACTACTCTGGACGGCTCTGACTTAGAATACGTGGACAACTACAAATACTTAGGTGTCTGGTTAGACTGTAAACTCTCCTTCCAGACCCATATCAAACATCTCCAATCCAAAGTTAAATCTAGAATTGGCTTCCTATTTCGCAACAAAGCATCCTTCACTCATGCTGCCAAACATACCCTTGTAAAACTGACCATCCTACCAATCCTCGACTTTGGCGATGTCATTTACAAAATAGCCTCCAATACCCTACTCAACAAATTGGATGCAGTCTATCACAGTGCAATCCGTTTTATCACCAAAGCCCCATATACTACCCACCATTGCGACCTGTACGCTCTCGTTGGCTGGCCCTCGCTTCATACTCGTCGCCAAACCCACTGGCTCCATGTCATCTACAAGACCCTGCTAGGTAAAGTCCCCCCTTATCTCAGCTCGCTGGTCACCATAGCATCTCCCACCTGTAGCACACTCTCCAGCAGGTATATCTCTCTAGTCACCCCCAAAACCAATTCTTTCTTTGGCCGCCTCTCCTTCCAGTTCTCTGCTGCCAATGACTGGAACGAACTACAAAAATCTCTGAAACTGGAAACACTTATCTCCCTCACTAGCTTTAAGCACCAACTGTCAGAGCAGCTCACAGATTACTGCACCTGTACATAGCCCACCTATAATTTAGCCCAAACAACTACCTCTTTCCCAACTGTATTTAATTTTAATTTATTTTGCTCCTTTGCACCCCATTATTTTTTATTTCTACTTTGCACATTCTTCCATTGCAAAACTACCATTCCAGTATTTTACTTGCTATATTGTATTTACTTTGCCATCATGGCCTTTTTTGCCTTTACCTCCCTTCTCACCTCATTTGCTCACATTGTATATAGACTTGTTTATACTGCATTATTGACTGTATGTTTGTTTTTACTCCATGTGTAACTCTGTGTCGTTTTATCTGTCGAACTGCTTTGCTTTATCTTGGCCAGGTCGCAATTGTAAATGAGAACTTGTTCTCAACTTGCCTACCTGGTTAAATAAAGGTAAAATAAATAAATAAATAAAGATAAGAGGTGGCATATAGGAGCCATTATTTTTGTCCTGGTGGTCTCAGACTATAAGTTTCACTTTCTTTCACTTGTATATCACGGTTTCCATTTTTAATGGACTGTAAAAGTAATCTACAGCCAGAATCACCATTTTTATACTACTACCAAGCACACACTCACACACTCACAAACCAGTTACCCTATTGCTGTATCTCAGCCAGTGCTGTAAGTGCAACAGACGCTAGCGTGCATGCAGCTTTCAGTAGGTGTGCTAATCATGAGGAGTGATCCCATGATGACAGCCATGCTCACTGAGCGCACCATCTGTGTGGCTCCGCTGGGCTCTCCACCGGCCTGGTGTCTCACTGAGCAAGCTGGATGCCTCTCTGGCCCTCCTGGCCTACACCATTGTGTCCTCCTGTCCTCCTGTCTGTCCTGGCAGGGTTGTAGTCAGTCAGGGCTCGTCCTTGCCGTATGGCTGTAGTGATCGACTCACCTACTGCTGAACTCACACACAGTGCACAATACCTTACCACCTGCTGGAACAACTTAACATGTTCAGAACAGCATGCAGTTTCTTAAGCTGCGACAATATATTGTTGTGTGTAAGGAATTATCAGAAAGATTTGGGATTTATAATAGGCACATACTTGTTATACAATATGTACCAATTTGAAAAGATATCCTTGTTTTTTCCCAGATTTATCTGGCGTGAGCTTTATGCTTTTGATCTGATCGGATGCTCTCTTTCTAGTGTTGTGCTGGATAAATTGCCTATAAACCTGGATCTGGAAAGAATTGTAGAGGCCATTAAAGTGTCAAGGTATAATGGAAAATTGCATGGGAAATCAAATAGGTGGAATTGAATCTGCTTTTCATGTGCAGTCAGAGGTCACGTACAGTAGCCATCAGATATCCGGCAAATTATGTGATTTCAATATGTTGGATGAAATAGAGGTGGATGCTGTTTGTGATGGGATTCGCAAACTGTGAAACAAAAACATCCTCCACACATCAGGGGTCAAGATTTGGACTACGACTAGTTGTCCATACATAGCTGTGGAGAGCGTTATCAAAGTGATCTGCATGGTGATATCATAAGCTGTACTATTGTCACCGTTACGAAAATACACAGGAAAAATACTTTGTGGTAACACAGTAACTGTATTCTCTTAGTCACTTTCAGATTAATGCATACAGTGATTAACAATAAACCATGTCAGATTGCAGTATTAATATCAAATTTTTTCCACACATTGACTAGCAGATGAGTTTGGGGTGAAAACAACAACATTGGGCTATCTGCCCAAAGTTCAATTAAAGAACTTCATACTGTGTACAGTGTGTATATCTGCCAAGCCTCTGATCTAGTCTAAATTAGCTTTAGTGCTGCCTCATCAGTGATCACTCTTTTCCCAGTGGGGATGTCCTTCACTGACCCCAACTTACTTTGCTTTCAGTCTGAGGCTTTGAAGCGATGTTTAATGCCTGAGCATAGATCTCCTTGACGGGACAGAAGGAGATACTCAAGACTCACCTGAGCATAAAGCATAAAGAGCCGACTGTCTGATATCTATGGTATAAGGGTTAAACCGAGGTTAGACACTGCTGGTGAACACACCTGCTCCCCTCCCTCTGGCTCCTCTCCCTCTGTCTCCTCTCCCCTCCCTCTGTCTCCCCTCCCTCCCTCCTTCCCTCCTTCCCTCCCTCTCTCTGTATCCTCACCCTCAGGCTCCTCTTCCCTCCCTCAGGCTCCTCTTCCCTCCCTCAGTCTCCTCTTCCCTCCCTGTCTCCTCTCCCCTCCCTCAGTATCCTCTCCTCCCCTGTCTCCCCTTCCGCAGTCTCTTCTCCCCTCCCTCAGACTCCTCCCCTCTCCCTCCCTCCCAAAGTCTCCTCTTCCTTCCTTCCTTCCCTCCCTCCCTCCCTCCCTCCCTCCCTCCCTCCCTCCCTCCCTCCCTCCCTCCCTCGCTCCGTCTCCTCTTGACCTCCCCCAGTCTCTTCTTACCTTCTTCAGTCTCCTCTCCTCTCCTTCAGACTCCTCTCCTCTCCTATCCCCTCCCTCCCATAGTCTCCCCTCCCTCGCCCCACCGTCTCCTCTCCTTTCTTTCTGTGTCCTATCCCCTCCCTCCCTCCATTCCTCCCTCCCTCCCTCCCTCCCTCAAAACCAAATAAAATGTTATTGGTCACATACACATAGAGTTGATGTCGGAAGTTTACATACATCTTAGCCAAATATATTTCAACTCAGTTTTTCACAATTCCTGACATTTAATCATAGTAAAAATTCCCTGTCTTAGGTCAGTTAGGATCACCACTTTATTTTAAGAATGTGAAATGTCAGAATAATAGTAGAGAGGATGATTTATTTCAACTTTAATTTCTTGCATACTGTGGAATGGGCCAAAATTCACCCAACTTATTGTGGGGAGCTTGTGGAAGCCTGCCCAAAACTTTTGACCCAAGTTAAACAATTTAAAGGCAATGCTACCAAATACTAATTGAGTGTATGTAAACTTCTGACCAACTGGGAATGTGATGAAAGAAATTAAAGCTGAAATAATTCATTCTCTCTACCATTATTCGGACATTTCACATTCTTAAAATAAAGTGGTGATCCTAACTGACCTAAGACAGAGAATTTTTTACTCTGATTAAATGTCAGGAATTGTGAAAAACTGAGTTGAAATGTAGTTGGCTAAGGTGTATGTAAACTTCTGACTTCAACTGTATATAGGACAGCAGCCTCTAAGATGCAGGATATAGTAACCGGGTGGTAGCCGGCTATTGATGGCTATTTAACAATCTGATGGCCTTGAGATAGAAGCTGTTTTTCAGTCTCTCCGTCCCAGCTTTGATTCACCTGTACTGACCTCGCCTTCTGGATTATAGTGTGGTGAACAGGCCGTAGCTCGGGTGTTTGATGTCCTTGATAATCATTTCGGCCTTTCTGTGACATCAGGGGCTGTAGGTGTCCTGGAGGGCAGACAGTGTGCTCCCGGTGATGTGTTTGGCGACCCCTGTCTCCCTCCCTCCCTCCCTCCCTCAGACTCCTCACCTCTCCCCTCCCTCCCATAATCCTCTCTTCCCTCCCTCAGTCTCCTTTTCCCTCCCCCAGTCTTCTCTCCCCTCCCTCTGCCTCCTCTCCCCTCCTTCTGTCTCCTCTCACGTCCCTCTGTCTCGTCCCCCTGCCTCCCCCTGTATCCTCTCCCTCATTCTCCTCTCCTATCCACTCCCCCATTCTCCTCTACCCTCCCTAATTTCTCCTCTCCTATCCACTCCCTCAGTCTCCACTCCTTCAGTCTCCTCTCCCCCTCCCTCTGGCTCCTCTGTCCCTCCCATAGTCGCCTCTCCCCTCCCTCTTTCTCCTCTCCCATCCCTCCCTCTGTATCCTCTCCCTCCGTCTCTTCTCCCCTCCCTCAGTCTCCTCTCCCCTCTCTCAGTCTACCCTCCCTCAGTCTTTTCTCTGCTATCAGGGTACAGGGCGATATGAGAACAACATGTCTACTATGGGGTGTGGGGTTAAAGTTGTTGATGCAGGCTATGCTCTTTCCCGTGTCCTTTTGTTTTGCTATATTCCAAGTTGTCTGAGGGAACTCTGGTATGGACCATGTTTCTAATTCCATTACATTGACTTGATAGGATAGATAGGCCTTTTCCTCACTCTGGCCAGAGAGTATTTGTTGATTGCTGCCTGGAGGAGAAAATAAATGTGTCGTAAATTAAACATAATTGAAAACATTTTCTCTCATAGAAAAATCAGTGGAGAATATCTGCATTTTATTTTCTGTTCCAATTTCTTGGTCATGTGCATGTGTATTATAAATGAACTGTATCACATTTAGATCCACAAGCAAATATCCCAGCAATGGCACACTATTAAAGAGATTCTCTTGTACTTTTGTATACTTTTTAGCCAGTAGTTCTGAAGTAGGGCTCACGAGCCAAAAGGGGTCCCTGGAAATGGCCTACTATGTCACATACAGTACCAGTCAAAAGTTTGGACACACCTACTCATTCAAGGGTTTTTATTTATTTTTTACTATTTTTCTACATTGTAGAATAATAGTGAAGACATCAAAACTATGAAATAACACGTATGGAATCATGTAGTAACTAGAAAGTGTTAAACAAATGAAAATATATTTTATACTTGAGATTCTTCAAAGTAGCCACCCTTAGCCTTGATAACAGCTTTGCACACTCTTGGCATTCTCTCAACCAGCTTCACCTGGAATGCTTTTCCAACAGTCTTGAAGCAGTTCTCACATATAATGAGCACTTGTTGGCTGCTTTTCCTTTACTCTGCGCTCCATCTGGTGATTGTGGATGCCAAGTCATCTGATGCAGCATACTATCACCCTGTCTCAAAAAAACACAGCGGTTGGAACCAAAAATCTAAAATTTGGACTCATCAGACCAAAGGACAGATTTCCACCGGTCTAATGTCCATTGCTCGTGTTTCTTGGCCCAAGCAGGCCTATTCTTCTTATGGGTGTCCTTTGCTAGTGGTTTCTTTGCAGCGATTTGACCACGAAGGCCGGATTTACACAGTCTCCAACAGTTGATGTTGAGGTGTGTCTGTTACTTTATTTATTTACTTTACTTTACGATTTCTGAGGCTGTTAACTCGAATGAACTTATCCTCTGCAGCAGAGATAACTCTGGGTCTTCCTTTCCTGTGGCAGTCCTCATGAGTGCCAGTTTCATCATAGCTCTTCATGGTTTTTGCGACTGCACTTTAAGATATTTTCCGCATTGACTGACCTTCATGTCTTAAAGTAATTCTGGACTGTCGTTTCTCTTTGCTTATTTGAGCTGTTCTTTCCATAATTTGGTCTTGGTCTTTTACCAAATAGGGCTATCTTCTGTATACCACCCCTACTTTGTCACAACACAACTGATTGGCTCAAACATTAAGAAGGAAAGAAATTCCACAAATTAACTTTTAACAAGGCACACCTGTTAACTGAAATACATTCCAGGTGACTATATCATGAAGCTGGTTGAGAGAAGGCCAAGAATGTGCAAAGCTGTCATCAAGGCAAAGGTTTGCTACTTTGAAGAATCTCCAAAAGAAAATATATTTTGATTTGTTTAACACTTTTTTGGTTACTACGTGATTCCATATGTGTTATTTCATAGTTTCAATGTATTCACTATTATTCTGCAGTATAGAAAATGGTAAAAATAAAGAAAACCCCTTGAATTAGTAGGTGTGTCCAAACTTTTGGCTTGTACTGTATGTGCAGATTTACAGTATGCACCACATTATTGCTCTCTCTCTCTGCTGTGTGTGCATCTTGCTAACTGTCACTCAAATGGCGAGGGGCTGAAACTCATTGGTTGAAACTAGAATTGCTAGGGTGTTGGCCCATGTGGGGTAATATTTTTGGAACATAACTCCGCACAGCTTCCAGAAAACAGTCGCTTTCAAACTATGGATTTCGTGGCTAATTGAGGTAAGACAGTAATTCTGCTCATAGATTATGCATGAATGAACTACACATTGACACATCCAGCCCAAAGCGGGAGTTTTAACAAATATTTACTAGTCACCAAAGTTCCGGAGCTTGTCTTTAAATATGTTAGATGACAAAAAAAAAGCTTATTACAGCATCCAAGCTCCGGTCGATCTCCATATACTGTGTCTCCCACAGACGTCTCCATGGCATTTTAACTAATGGCTTTAAGTGGAATAAATGTTGGCTTTTGTGCCACTATAAATCATGTCCCATTCATGTAATCTGTGGGGGCAGAGGTGTGAATGGGTTTGAGCGGTCGAGAACAGAGGGGGAAGAGGGGAAGAGTCAGTCCCCGGGGCAGTGCTCAGGACAATGTCAGGTTTGTCTGGCCTGAGTGTGTGAACACTAAGCTTTTGGGAACTGGCAGCTTACCCCGGTACCTTCCCTCCCGTCGTCCTCGCCTCCAGAGCTGTCCAGCTCCAAGCATTAAGCATTTGTTTAAAGTTCATAAGGCTTCCCTCTGTTTGTGTGGCTATAATCATGGCTTCATCCTGCTGCTGCTCAAAGAGAGGTCTGAGGGTCTTGGAGGACCTGGCTTACCGCTGGCTCTGGCTCTGGATCTGTCTCTGTTTCTGCAGAGGAGAGGCATGTGAGTGTTCTCAGTGTCTGGCGCTGGCAATCTGCTCCTCACATTATGAAAAGGCCAATGTCTTCCTTCGACTGTCCAGAACACATCCCAGCCATTGCTTCAGCTCTAAATTATGACTTTTTAAGGTCACACCCATGGAAATCATAAAATAACACAGAAAATTGTGCATTGATACAGGTAACTGCCAAAGTAAAGAAAATGCCAACATGAAGTGTCTTAGGGCGTTGGCCCACAACAAGCTAGAACATCTTCAATGCTCCTTGGCATAGATTCTATAAGTGTCTGGAACTCTATTGGAGGGATGCGACACCATTCTTCATGAGAAATTCCATAATTTGGACTTTTGTTGATGGTGGTGGAAAATTCTGTCTCAAACCAGGTTTCCATCCAACCTTTTTATGTGAGCAAAGTACATGTTTGATAAAAAATGTCACGACAGGCCTGATGGAAACAGCAAAGGTGGGATCTTTTTGTTTCTGTAAAATTATATGTAATTATGGTGAACTAACCCTTTAATATAACTAGTTGAAGTCACAGAGGATGATCTTTATACGACCTCAGAATGGAATGCACTTATATGAATCAATCATAATACAATTTCTAATGAAAATAATATAGTCTCCATATACAGCATATAATGCCTTAATGTACTGCATCTATCCACTAGCAAAGTGTCCAATTATCTAACATGTCCATTTGAAACATTAAAGGTATACAATTTAATTTCCACCATTTTACAACTGTCAGCACATGTGAAGCACAAGTGATAAGAGCCCTGCAGTGGGCCTGCACAAACAGTCATGCCTTTGGTAGGTTTTTTGCTGCGGATTTACGACCTGCATCAGCATAATTCAAGCATGACCCTCCATTTTCTCCCTTTCTCCTTGTTAAAGCCCAAGTCTCAGACCTGGGTCTACACTATACATCATCTAGCCTGTGCAGCTCCCTTCCCTTCCCCCCCGGTGTCGTGAGAGCGAGACAGTGCTTTTGTCGGGCTGTGGAGGTATTTTATCGACAATCTCAGCACACTCTCTCTGCTCTGCTCTCTGCTTCCTCCCCACAGGTCACACATGCTCTACTCTCCCCATCTGTGGACTCTTGGAATCTTGTCTGTGCTCACCAATCTGTGTCAATGAACGTCTCTAAACCAGTCGCTCAGAAAATCCCAGTTTTCATTACATGCTCAATGGTTCTTCTGGTCAAACAAACAAAATATCATCTCCAGCCAAATTATTATGCTTCCTTTGGCCGGGTGGGTGAGGTCAAGAGCAGACCTGGTCACAGATGTCCTGTAGGGATACTGTAGCCTCATCTTCTGTAATGCTGAGAGACAATCTCCACAAACATGATTGGAAATAAGGATATTGTCCCTGTCTGCAAAGAGGATTGCTCCCTGAGAACTGTAAATAACAATGTAGGAGCATTCACTCAACAGACAACACTCAAAGGCTGATTTCTACCATCCTGCTCCCATCTGTGCTCTTGTGTGTATTCTGTAACACGTGTGTGCTTAACACTATTAAACAGCACTTTAAACAAAGCTTCAGGTGCAGCAAACATATTGCTGGGCAGGACAGGGAGGGGGATGAGATGGAACTTGCATTCCTCCACTTTTCCTCCTCACTCTTTTGTACACAGCCAGTGAATAGCCTTTAGATTGAGCTTTGTGAGAATGATTGTCAGTGGCTTAAAGAGCTTCTTTGCCAAGCTAGGCTTTGGCAACATAATTGTCTCCAACAGCACCTCTCTCACTCCGTCCCCACCTTGTGTAACATGATCCAGTGCGAGTGGACACATCCAGATCAGTCCCTGGGATTTTGATAGACCCCTTCACTGTTCTATGCTCTGATTTTCCCTTTGGATTGGATTGGATTGATTGCCTGTAGAGGGAATGGTTGTTCATAATGTATCTCGCGAGGGACCAGCGTGGAGAATGAAGTTAAGTCTTGCAAGTTCTGTCTTGTCTTGGGATGTTTCTGTGTGTGCGGCACAGAAGCTGGCTGTTGGATGTTTTGGTCTTTGCATGTGTGGTGAGGCGTATTAAATAGGGTCACCCCCTCACAGAGAGGAGAGTAGGAACATTGCCTGTGTTCATGTGGTTACAGTGCAGAAAGTATTCATACTCCTTCACTTATTCCACATCTTGTTGTGTTACCGCCTAACTTCAACATGGATTAAATAAATACACCTAATACACCATAATGTTGAAGTCAAAACATGTTTTTAGACATTTTAGCTAATTTTATGAAAATTAAAAACAGAAATATCCAATTTACATAAGTATTCACACCCCTGAGTCAATACTTTGTAGAAGCACCTTTGGCAGCAGTTACAGCTGTGAGTCTTTATTGGTAAGTTTCTATGACCTTTTCACACATGGATTGTGAAACATTTGTAAATTCTAAAAGCTCTGTCAAATTGGTTGTTGATCATTTGTAGACAACCATTTTAAGGTCTTGCCATAAATTTCCAGGCAGATATAAATAAAAACTGTTACTCGGCCACTCAGGAACATTCACTGTATTTTTTGGTAAGCAACTCCTGTGTAGATTTGACATTGTGTTTTAGGTTATTGTCCTGCTGAAAGGTGAATTAATCTCCCAGTGTCTGGTGGAAAGTAGACTGAACCAGGTTTTCCTCTAGGATTTTTTATCCAGTTCTTAATCCAATTTAATGATAACAAGCATACCCATGACATGATGCAGCCAACACTATGCTTGAACACATGGAGAGTGTGTTGTATTGAATTTGCCCTAAATATATCACTTTGTATTCAAGACAAAAAGTAAAAGGGTGTGACTACTTTCTGAATGCACTGTATATCTTGTTGCCATACAATAAGTATGGTGAATTCATCTCCCAGTGTCTGGTGAAAAGAAGACTGAACCAGGTTTTGACCGAAAAGAGCTTCTGGACATCAGAACAGTGATTACTCAGAGTAGTTACATCTGGTAAGACGAGGGGCGGGGCTGTGTGTCTATTTGTCAATAACTGCTGGTGCGCGATGGCTAATGTTAAAGAAGTCTCGAGGTATTGCTCGCCTGAGGCAGAGTACCTCATGATAAGCTGTAGACCACACTATCTACCAAGAGAGTTCTCATCTATATTACTCATAGCTGTCTATATAGCGCCACAAACCGATTATATGCGATGGACTACAGGAAAAGGAGGGCTGAACAGGCCTCCATTTACATCGACGGGGCTGAAGTGGAGCGGGTTGAGAGTTACGAGTTCCTTGGTGTCCAGATCACCAACAAACTATAATGGTCCAAACACACCAAGACAGTTGTAAAGAGGGTACGACAACACCTTTTCCCCCTCAGGAGACTGAAACTATTTGGCATGGGTCCCCAGATCCTCAAAGTTCTACAGCTGTACCATCGAGAGCATCCTGACCGGTTGTATTACCGCCTGGTATAGCAACAGTTCGGTTTCTGACCGTAAGGCGCTACAGAGGGTGTGCGTACAGCCCAAAGCATTCTGCCATCAAGAACCTATATACCAGGCTGTGTGATTTTACACTGCTGCTACTCGCTGTTTGTCATACTCACTTTCCCCCTAGCTACATTGTACCTTTATTTAACCAGGCAAGTCAGGTAAGAACAAATTCTTATTTCAATGACGGCCTAGGAACTGTATACGTCAGTGAACTGTATACGTCAGTGCATAAGGCTGGGTGACGTTTACACACTTAGAGGTAACATTATAACATAATGTTCAAACATTACACATTATACAATGTTTGAAAGGACTTAAAATAGGATATACTGCCCCTAATATCTCTCCAAATAGTGGAGGAAACTGTAGCATTGTATAAGTATTTTCATCTCTGATACTGAGACCCCATCCCATTCCTCCGCAACACCATACACCACAAACACACAAACACACACACACACACACACACACACACACACACACACACACACACACACACACACACACACACACACACACACACACACACACACACACACAGTCCCTCAGGACTGGACCATATTTCCGACAGCTGTGTCAAACAGCTCACCCTGCGAACGCTGTCCAGATGCCCTGCTGTAGAGCACAGGAAGTACAAAATGGATTGCAGACAGCATATTCCCTGTAAATCACAGATCGGAGCAAGGAATTTCAATGTGTAGAAAAGGGACCTCAGTGGATAGGAAAAAGGGTAACAACCTGCCTGGTGTTTTTTTATATTTCTCTGTCGCAATTCAATATATGACTGTACTGTATCTGAGTTGGGGCATTAGAATATACTTGTGTTGGATGGGAGTAAATTGCTTTGGGGTTTGATGGAGGAGGGGATTTGGGATATAAGTCCCATCCATCATGTCTGGCTGTGGCACAGTTTCATCAACAGTTTCAACCTGGGAAATTGACAACATCTGTCAAATGGAGTGAATGGAGGTGGGGAGGACCTCACTGTGTTTGTTCACACAAAATAATATCCTTGTCCCCACAGTCCAGGCTGTGAATCCATAACAAACCTCTCCTGGCTACTCAGTGAGGATCATAGACTAATATGATGATTGTCCTGGGCTTGGGGCACTCCTCTGTGACTCAGGACTTCAAAGAGACAAGAGCTGAGAGAGAGAAAATGAAAGCTCTTGGCTCACCATTCTGCAGACAGACAGACGGACAGGAGCGATATACCTTTAGCGGCACTAGTACTTGAAACGTGACAAGTTGAGATATTCTGTCAGGAATTTCTCCCAACCTTTGAGCTCTCAAGATTGACACTTTTCAGTTATATACCAGCTTTAGTAAGCTGTTGTGTGATATGTCCTGCTGCACATTTCCCAGCCACATTCGGCTTCCAATTACAGTGATGTGTGTCTTTAAACAAAAAACACTGAATCTCACCTTATCTTGAAATAAAGACTAATGGTGAGGTGGTTGGAAGAGATTGCAGCAGTATTAGCACTGAAACAGTTTATGTCCCTGCTGTTTCTTAATATGCTCAGCTGGCCTCCATATTTCACTGAGACAAATAGAGCATTCAGCAGCTAGCAGAGCAGAGCAGAGCTGCACAAATGAACAGCTCATCGGAGGAAGAGGAAAACCTTCACCTCACCTTTACTTATGAAAAACACTAATCACTCAGCAAAGATTAAATAGACAGGAAGGAAGATGCAGAAACAAATCAAGTCAAATATTGAATAAAATGTTATTGGTCGCACACACATGTTTAGCAGACGTTATTGATGGTGTAGCTGTCACGCCCTGACCTTAGAGACTTTTTTATTCTCTATTTGGTTAGGTCAGGGTGAGACTTGGGTGGGCAAATCTATGTTTCTATTTCTTTGTTGGCCTAGTATGGTTCCAATCAGAGGCATTCATTGTCTCTGAATGGGGACCATACTTAGGCAGCCCTTTTTCCCACCTTCAGTTGTGGGATCTTGTTTTTGTACAGTTACTGTGTAGCCTGCAGAATGTTACGTTCGTTTGTCTTTTTTTTTCTTTTCTTTTGGTGTTCATCAAAATAAAGAAAGATGTACGCCTAACCACGCTGCACCTTGGACTCATTCCAACACTGGACGTAACAGTAGTGAAATGCTGTCACTTTCTGACCATAGTTATTTTATGTTTTCTTTGTTTTAGTGTTGGTCAGGACGTGATCTGAGTGGGCATTCTATGTTGCATGTCTAGTTTGTCTATTTCTATGTTTGGCCTGATATGGTTCTCAATCTGAAGCAGGTGTTTGTCATTGTCTCTGATTGTGAACCGTATTTAGGTAGCCTGTTTTGTGTTGGGTTTTATGGGTGGTTGTCTTCTGTCTTTGTGTCTATGCACCAGATAGGACTGTTTCGTTTTTTTCACATTTGTTGTTTGGTATTTTGTAGTGTTCACGTTTATTGTCTATATTAAACATGTTGAACACTAACCACGCTGCATTTCGGTCCTCCTCTCCTTCAACGGAAGAAAACCGTTACAAATGCTTGTGTTCCTAGCTCCAAAAGTGCAGTAATATCTAACAATACACAACAATACACACAAATAAACAATACACACAAAGCCGGATAAGGAGGTCCTGGGCTGGAGTGGTTACACGTGGTCTGCGGTTGTGACATACTGCCATACTGCCATGTTGGACATACTGCCATATTGTTTTTTTTAATTTTTATTACGTTGGAGGTTGCTTACAGTATGGTAGAGAAATTAACATGAAATTCTCTGGCAACAGCTATGGAGGAAATTCCTGCAGTCAGCATGCCAATTCCACGCTCTATCAATACTTGAGACATCTGTGGCATTGTGCTGTGTGACAAAATGGCACATTTTAAAGTGGCCTTTTATTGTCTCCAGCACAAGGTGCACCTGTGCAATGATCATGCTGTGTAATGATCATCTTCGTTATATGCCACACCTGTCAGTTGTATCTTGGCAAATACTCACTAAAAGGGATGTAAAGAAATGTATGCACACATTTGAGAGAAATAATATTGTTGTGTCATGAAACATGGAACCAATTCTTTACATGTGGCGTTTATATTTTTGTTCACTGTATATACAGTGCATTCAGAAAGTATTCAAACCCCTTCACTTTTCACATTTTTGTTATGTTATAGCTTTATTCTAAATTGGATAACATGTATTTTTTCCCTCATCAATCTACACACAATACCCCATAATGACAAAGCGAAAAACAGGTTTGTAGACATTTTTGCAAATGCAAGTATTCAGACCCTTTGCTGTGAGACTCAAAATTGAGTTTAGGTGCATTCTGTTTCCAATGATCATTATTGAGATGTTTCTACAACTTGATTGGAGTCCACCTGTGGTAAATTCAATTGATTGGACATAATTAGGAAAAACAGACACCTGTCTATATAAGGTCCCACAGTTGACAGTACATGTCAGAGCAAAAAACCAAGTCATGAGGTTGATGGAATTGTCCATTGAGCTCTGAGACAGGATTGTGTCGAGGCACAGATTTGGGAAATGGTACCAAAAAATGTCTGCAGAGCTCCAGAGTTCCTCTGTGGAGATGGGAGAAACCTTCCAGAATTACAACCATCTCTGCACCAATCAGGCTTTTATGGTAGAGTGGCCAGATGGAGGCCACTCCTGAGTAAAAGGACACATGACAACCCGCTTGGAGTTTGACGAAAGGCCCTTTAAAGGACTCTCAGACCATGAGAAACATGATGCCCTGTTCTGATGAAACCAAGATTGAACTCTTTGGCCTGAATGCCAAGCGTCACTTCTGGAGGAAACCAGGTACCGCTCATCACCTGACCAATACCATCCCTACGGTGAAGCATGGTGGTGGCAGCATCATGCTGTGGGAATGTTTTTCAGCTGTAGGGACTGGGAGACTAGTCTGTATCGAGGTAAAGATTAATGGAGCAAGTACAGAGAGGTCCTTGATGAAAAGCTGTTACAGAGTGCTCAGGACCTCAGACTGGGGCGAAGGCTCACCTTCCTACAGGACAACGACCCTAAGCACACAGCCAAGACAGTGCAGGAGTGGCTTCGGGATAAGTCTCTCAAAGTCCTTGAGTGGCCCGGCCAGAGCCCGGACTTGAACCCAATCTAACATCTCTAGAGAGACCTGAAAATAGCTGTGCAGGCACGCTCTTCAACAAAGAACAAAGTACTGCTTCAACAAAGTACTGCGTAAAGGGTCTGAATACTTATGTAAATGTGATATTTCCATTTTTAAGTTTTAATAATTTTGCAAAAGTGTATTAAAACCTGTTTTTGCTTTGTCATTATGGGGTATTGTGTGTAGATTGATGAGGGAAAAAAACATTGAATACATTTTAGAATAAGGCTGTAATGTGAAAAAGTGAAGGGGTCAGAACACTTTTTGAATGCTCTGTATATACAGTATATATATGATAAACTGGAACCTTGAAATTATATCACATAAAGCTGGTGATTTGGATATCCTTTTCTAAATATTTAACATCATCAAATAGCCCATATTTTGACAAAGGAAATACTACAGACACAGATTAGATGCGGTAGAACAATATTTTATTCCAGAATGGTTAATGCTTGTTTTAAAAGCAATGACTGTGCCCTTTTTGTCATATGGTGTCACCAGGGAATGTGTCCCCCTCTGTCCCTGGTCACAAAAGTTCAAGAGGGCCAGTAAGTTAATTTGCCCCAGCCTCATCCACCTGCTCTATGCGCAGACAGACTCCTGCAGTTTTCTCTTACCCCCCTCCGCTCTCCCTCCGACCCAGCCCCAGCCTCATCCACCTGCTCTATGCGCAGACAGACTCCTGCAGTTTTAATGGTGTGGTAATTGAACTGTTCACTCTCTTGCATGAATGCCAAAGCAGAATGAAATTGAGCCACATCTCAATTAGACAAGGTTATTATTTAATATTGTGCTGACTTCCTAATCTCATTAAGGGCCTTGTTTGTGTTTTGCTCCTGCTGCTTCTGCTGAAGTTTTAATAATGAATGAACTCCTCCCACTCATAAGCATGTAGAAGAATCTCATCTCGCCAGAGGTCCGAATGTAACCCATTGCAAATAAACAGGAACTATTATTATATTATATTAAGTTAACGGAATGCATCCAAATAAAACTACTTTTAACGAAATTCCAGGGATCTACTTCCCCTTTAGTAGTTCATTATTAAAAATAGTTTAAAAGAATTCAAACAAGATGTGGGTGTGTCTTTGCAGGGCATTACTTACTCTATTAGTCAGTACAGAGCTACACCCTTACAGTATGTTTGTTGTTGTTGTCTAAATCAGTTGTATAAATGAGCAATTGACTTGACAAAAACAGAAATGAAACCAAACAAAAAATGCCTAATTACCGGCAACAGGCTAATTGCTGTTTAATTATAACAAATTCTCCCAATGCTTTAATTGTACTTCAGTGATTAACTGGGATTCAGTGCTGAAGCATTACCAGGAGTGTGTAGGGAGCGTGGCGCGTCTTCCCAGTGTCGCAGCTCTTTAGTGACGAGAATATTTTAATCCATCTTGACACGAAGAGGATCTGCTTAATCCCATTACAGGCTTGCAGCACATCAAACTATAGAAGGCCTGTGGAGACGCAGACACTTCTGCCTGTCTGTTTGTCATACTTCAGAGCAGAATGCATATAAAAGAGACAGACTGCAGACAACATAACGGCAAAAGGTTGAACAGCATAGCATCTTTCAATGGCAACCGATAAGGACACTTAACAGTCCTTAAGCAGCGCTTCACCATTTTCATTTAGCCAATTTGACTGCTTTGTCTATATCTTGAGAGGGCCTCATACTGTAGAGCCTGTAGACACTCTCCTATCTGTCGTACAGCAGAGCTTTGCATGTAAAAGAGGCAGACTGCCGACAACATAACGGCAAAAGGTTGAACAGCATAGCATCTTTCAATGGCAACCGTTAAGGACACTTCTGATGTGCTTCACCATTTTCATTTAGCAAATTTGAATGCTTGTCTATGTCTTGAGAATGCCTCCTGTCAATCAGAAAGTGTTGAAGTGTTGTGGAAAGTGTTTTATTATGTTGTAGGTGAGGAAATAGTGAATCCTACAGGTAATCAACAGACCCTTGACTTTGGTGCATAGGTCAATGTTAGGATTCCATGCCAGACCAGATGGCTGAGCTACGAGACTGAAGGAATAGAAAGCATGCCAACCAGAACACTGTGCCGTTAACATCTCCTTATGAAGAGAGACGTGGGTGTCTGATTCAGCCTGGAGCCTGAATGATGAGGATGGGGCTTCTCAATCAAATGAACCAGCAGGTAGAGTGAGCATGGAGCAGACGTGACTTCCCTCTCTGCCTGTCTCTTACATTTCCTCTGTTATCAGTCTTGTGCATGGGGCTCATTCTGAATGAGAAATGTTTTTTGCACATCTTGGCAGGTAGCCCACTGTAAATGAGAGAGAGTGAGAGCAGAGCAGCACACTACAGTATGTCAATCTTAGCTGAGTTTAAAGCATGGCTCCAGACTTCACATGGCCCAGATTCGGCCCGTGTCCCCTGTCCCTCTGCTTCAACCCCAGAACAGCTTCTGTTCCCTCTGAGCCTCGGCTAATGGAGGTCAGAGTTCATATTGGCCTTCTCATGGTGAGCAGCTTTTAACTTAGCCAGCTTCATCAGCCTCAGGCTCATGCTATTGCTGCTGAAGGAGAGGATTAAGAACAGCCTGCGGTCTAGAGCAGGCTCGCCCCAGCCCCACTCAACTGATTCATATAGCCCCTGTAGCCTATACTGTATGCCGGGTTAGAGATAGACATCCCAGTCTCCCACCAGTTTAGCCCCTATATGATTTATTAACCTCCCTCAACCAGATGGCCAAGTTGGATCTGGCTAAATGCTCAACGAGTGGGAAAATTAATTAAATCAGATGGCAGGTGATCAAGCACAGTTTGAACAGAACATAATCCATCTAAGTGGTGTTAGGTTGGTTGATAAAGGCCCAAAGAGAAACACATTGTCTTGGAGGGATTGTAAAAACCTCCCTCTTAAACTCACCAATCCTCCCAACAAAGCACTGCTAATTAGCAGAGCACGGCGTCCTATCTTTTGATTTTAATCTGTAATTTGCAACATAAATCACAATGTGTGGGAAAAGAGTGAAATGGGAGCAACATTATTAAGCCTGGGGCATTTCTCCAGTCCGGACTCATGGATCATAACAAAGCCATGTGAGTCTGAGGTTGGAGGAAAAGTCAATGTCCTACAGTAGTATTGTGATTAAGAGGGGTTGTGTATTGCACACTATGTTGTCTGTGGCTCTGCCGGTGACATCAGGGAGGTCACCCACTAGGTCAGATTAGCCAGGATGGACTCACAAAGGCCCCAGACAGAGTTAATACCATTAGCATGAAGCATGGGGAGAGAGTTCAGGGTTCGTGTCTATTTTAAAACAGAGCCTCCTAAAGAAATGAATTAAATCTACTCTTTCACTCCTTGGTCAATTATTCAATTACTTCTCGTGAACTGCCATTTGACATCTGTGTTCCCTATTGAATTTGGTAACTGAGAGAGAAGATACAAAAAAGAGGAGCAGTGTTTTTGGACAGTATGATTGAAAACACACCAGTAAAACATTAGCTGTTTGTTAAAACTACCGGGCGTGTGGGAGCGTGGCTATCTCTCCGGTTTCGCTCCATCCTGCTGAAATAAAGAGCTTAACACACAAATTCCCAGACAAATCAATTTTTTGCCATTAATTGGAAGCTCCATCTACATGAGAAGAGACAAACACTGTAATTACTGGATTTGTATGCTTTTGATGAGAAGTGTTCAGCTATTTCAATTTTTGTCAGTGGACATTTGTGAGGACTCCCATGAGCATTATAATTAGGCAAAAAAAAATTGTCACCAATTTTCGTATTACTAGTGTGACATTGTTCAACGTGGCCTGGTCTATCTGCTACCCTGCGTTCAACCAACTAGATTCCTGACTAGAATGACCCAGTGACCTACAGTAGGTCACAGCCAACTTGAGGCAGGCTAATGACCAGATACCCTAGAGATTCTATTATAGAACAGAGGCTGGTGGGCAACAATGCAGTCGAGGTGAACATTCCTGCACAGAGCTCTATCCCCACAATTCTGTGCTCTTGTCATACTGTACACAGCTCATTAGGATTCAAGCCGCTGGCCTGTTAAGAGGAGAATGACCCGTGCCCTCTGACCCTGAGACCCACTGGTTATCAGATATAAAAAAGATTAAAAATACTATTGCTAGTGTCCTCCCGAGTGGCACAGTGGTCTAAGGCACTGCATTGCAAGCTGTGTCACTAAAGACTCTGGGTTCAAGTCCAGGCTCTGTTGTAGCCAGCTGTGACCCGGAGACCCATGGAGCGGCGTACAATTGGGTTAGGGGAGGGTTTTGCTGGCATGGATGTCATTGTGCACTAGTGATGCCTCTGGTGGGCTGGGTGCCAGGTGTACAGTGTTTCCTCTGACACATTGATACTTCCGGGTTAAGTGGGCAGGTGACTTGGTTATGTTTTGGAGGACGCATGGCTCTTGACGTTAACCTCTCCCCAGTCCGTACGGGAGTTGCAGCGACGAGACAAGACTGTAACAACCAATTGGATACCACGAAAAGGGCTAAAAAAGGTACTGTATATATACATACTATTGCTATTCTTTGGAAGAAGATTATTGCTAAGTCTGAGAACCATATGTGATCATCATGGCTGTGTTGTGTTCTCTTTGAATATTCAGAGAGGAGCCCACAGACACAGAACAGGAACAGGAACAGCCTGATGACAAATGCTGCAGCAGGGTTGTATCTTAATGATGTAAATCATTCACTCCGTTGTGGAATGAATTCATAATTTTTCCTTTGAAATGTGGAGCATGTATTAATATAACCACTGCCTCATGTATTTATGTATTTAAACTCTTGTTCTATGGTGCATGAAAAACTACTCGCTCTGGCTGCCTAGCCAACACACTCCAACAGACAATAAACAAGAAAACAATGTGTGTCTCCAGGGAACAGAGTGATATAGAGATGCAATAATTAGATTTTTGTCACAGTAGCATTTTAAAGGGGTAATCAGCAGTTGCTACATCAATTCTTTCACTTTTAAATTAATTGTATGAGCCTAATGATTCTTGAAGAATATAACTTAGAAATGCCTCATGAGCTAAATTCAACGGTCACACTCCATGAGAACACAAAATATAAGCTTGTTTTACTCCAATGTTTGTAAACAAAGTAAATGTAAACAAGCACTAGATAACCTCAAAACATGGTTCAAACTATAATTTTTATATCATGGATGGTCAGTTATTGCAACTATAGCTCTGGTTACTCATTTAATAAGAGTGGTTACATTTCCCCAGCCCCATCCCTCAGCTTTTTACCGAAATGGCTGATTGCCGCTTTAAGCATGAAGCCCAGAATGTGGTCCCTGCTGATGTGAGTGACTGCTGTGCTGGAAACTTGTGTTGTGCCTGGCTGAGCATCTCTCTCGGTCACCGGGGGTTCTCTCTCTGCCTTGTGTGGGATAGCCTGACTGTCTGTCTGCCTGACGCGTGGGTGGATCTGGATTCATGGGACGCCGCTCTCACTCTGTTGTCTGTGTTGCACTTGCAGGTCCGACGTCATAGAGATGAATTGAGAACTGGAAGAGAGCAGCGTGTGTCACTTCCCCCAAGATTAACTCTGAGATTGCTGTCTGCTGTGGCGTGATGAGGATGAGGTTGTCGAGGTGGAGCCCAGGATTGGCTCTCCTGGTCGGTGTGGTCGCCAGTATCTGTGCCTTTCACCCCACCACTGCCATAGACATACCACTGGAGGGTAAGCGCTCACTTTCCATTGAAGTGCCTGGGCAGGATACCATACAGCTTTGTAAAGTACAGTATATTGATTTTGTTTTCCAATATATTTAATGGTCAAAGCTGTATGTATTGTAATGATCATCCTCATGTATTCTTTGAAATATTGAGTATTCTGTAATTCTGTATCGTACCAAAATCAGTTCTATTATATTCATGGATGGAACACATCCTTGGCTGGGTTTTGATTTCTTGTTTAAAACGTCTTATGGCTTGAATACTGCTAACGGGATTGATATGACAACAGCCAGTGAAATTGCAGGGCACCAAATTCAAAACAACAGAAATCTCATAATTAAAATTCCTCAAACATAGAAGCATTTTCCACCATTTTAAAGATAAACTTGTTGTTAATCCCACCACAGTGTCCGATTTCAAAAAGGCTTTACGACGAAAGCACACCAAACTATTATGTTAGGTCTGCATCTAGTCACGGAAAAACACCGCTATTTTTCCGGGCAAAGAGAGGAGTCACAAAAAGCAGAAACAGAGATATAATTAATCACTAACCGTTGATAATCTTCATCAGATTCCACTCATAGGACTTCATGTTACACAATACATGTATGTTTTGGATAATAAAGTTCATATTTATATACAAGAATATGAGTTTACATTGGCGCGTTATGTTTAGTAGTTCCAAAACATCCGGTGATTTTGCAGAGAGCCACATAAATACTCAGAATAAACATTGATAAAAGATACAACTATTATGCATGGAATTATAGATACACTTCTCCTTAATGCAACCGCTGTGTCAGATTTCAAAAAATCTTTACCGACAAAGCACACCATGCAATAATCTGAGTACAGCGACAACAAATCAAGCCATACAGATATCCTCCATGTTGTGGAGTCAACAGAAGTCAGAAATAACATTATAAATATTCACTTACCTTTGATGATCTTCATCAGAATGCGCTCCCAGGAATCCCAGTTCCACAATAATTGTTTCATTTGTTCGATAAAGTCCATCATTTATGTCCAAATACCTCCTTTAGTTTGCGTGTTTATTCCAGTAATCCAAATGCTCAATGCACGATCGCTTAGTTCAGAAGAAAAGTCAAAAAAGTTATATTACAGTTCGTAGAAACATTTCAAACGATGTATAGAATCAATCTTTAGGATGTTTTTATCATAAATCTTCAATAATGTTCCAAACGGAGAATTATTTTGTCTTCAGAAATGCAATGGAACTCAAGCTAACTCCCACGTGAACACGCGTGGTCAGCTCATGCCACTCTGCCAGACCACTGACTCATTCAGCTCTCATTCCCCCCTCCTTTACAGTAGAAGCATCAAACAAGGTTCTAAAGATTGTTGACATCTAGTGGAAGCCTTAGAAAGTGCCATTTGACCCCATAGACACTGTATATTCGATAGGCAAAGAGTTGAAAAACTACAAACCTCAGATTTCCCACTTCCCGTTTGGATTTTTTCTCAGGTTTTTGCCTGCCATATGAGTTATGTTATACTCACAGACATCATTCAAACAGTTTTAGAAATTTCAGAGTGTTTTCTATCCAAATCTACCAATAATGTGCACATATTATCAACTGGACCTGAGTAGCAGGCAGTTTACTCTGGGCACTTTATTCATCCAAGCTACTCAATACTGCCCCCAGCCATAACAAGTTAAATCAGGTTTCTTCATTCTCTTGTATTTGGGCTGTATATCTTACAGTTTCCTTGGAAACAAGTATCAGGTTTTCCTCCATCTAAATTATTCATAAATCATCTCTTAAGGGCCCGCATATAAATAACATTTCAGAAAAGCAACCCATACTTATGTTGATGCAAGGTGATTCATTTCCTGCAATCTCCTTAAATGTGGGCTGAAGTGTTTCATTTATAAATGTCAACAACCAACACGAAACTGGATTATGCTTAAACTTCTGTCTGTATTTTGTTTGTTGTCTTCCTGCTGCCATGGATATTCTAGTTGTAGGTCATGTAAACAGTAAGTTTGCTCTGACGTGCCCTGTCCCATTCAGCATTAGTGACCGCCTGTCTGTCCTCACTTAATCTCTTGGCTCAGTGGTCAGCAACACAGCAGCTGTACCATGTGGTCATCTCGTGAACAATCTGTATCTCCATTTATTCACACAATCAACATCTTAGAATTGGATTGTCTTGAACTCTCACCCACTTAGTGGCATGTAGTTTTAACCTGCACCACTGGTCCTACTGGCCTGACCTCTTGATGCTAGTTTTACTGTTGCTGACATCTGTAGTTGTGTAGTATATTTCTAACACATATCACTTAAACAAGAAAGCATGGACAAAGCAGAACAGGTTCAAACAGGATGTCACTGTGAAATAGAACTATTGGAAAAGAAAATATCATCATAATGGAAACTAATCATCCCCTAACACCTAATACTAGAGTGAGAGATGATGCTATAATAAACCTGCAGTAGGTATATGGAGTTTTCTTCATTAAGGTGTTGTCCCTGTTGTCTGTTGTCCAGTTGAGCAGCTGCCCACCATCACAGAGGCGTCCCCCAGCTCTCTGATCGCCTTCCCCTTCGATGAGAGCTTCCCCATGACGTGTGAAGCCAAAGGGAACCCCAAGCCAGAGTGAGTAATGAGTATCCTACTCTACCATTCCATACCCAGCAGATGGGAGAGGGACTACCCAGGAGAGCTCGTTAGCAGCCCAACAGACAGCCTACCACCGGCCATCGATTTGGCATGTCAACTTGTTTTTGGCTGTTTGATTTCATGGTGTGAAGTCTTGCACATACTGTGAGTGCCAACATTGGACACTGAACACACTGTGTACATTTGGCTGAAACACATTTGACATTTTCAAGGTTTATTTTGAATGTTATCAGTGGCTGATTGAACTGTTGATTTTGTAGATTCTGGTGGACGAAAAATGGGGAAGAGTTTGACCCTTACCAGGACCCAAGGCTGATCAAGGAGAAAAACTCAGGGACGTTTGTGATCCCCAACACTGGGAACCTCACAGAGTACCAGGGAACTTACCGCTGTTATGCCTCGAATAAACTAGGGACAGCCATAACAGAGGAGGTTGAGTTTGTTGTGCCCCGTGAGTAGCATCCCTAAGCTCTGTGGTGCTCCATTACAATTATTTCAAAGTGATTCAGGTCCTGGAAGCCAATGTGTCACTCCATTGTGAGCTGTTTGTTGTATTGGCCATGGCAGAAAGTCATTGAACCTCCAAAACATTCCACACCCAGTTGCATCTACCCATATGGACTGTGTGGCAGAAGGGAGACTGATCTAGCATCTCCATCATTTCACTTGATACAGTACATTTTTCATTTAGTTCCAAAGCATAGTACATACATCTTCAAAGAAACCCAGACAGAGGGGAACTGTGACTAAATGTGTCCATGCTTCAACCATTCAGGGTGGCTGACATGCAGCACAACAGTAGTAATGACGTCTATTTTTTTTCCTGCGAGCTAATATATAAAGAAGATGCTGTAAAATCCAATTCACTGGCTCAACACAAGTACCTTCACACACAACCAACACAAAACACTAGTGTCATAGGACTGCCACCTGCTGGAGAGAAAGGCAACTACACTAAATGACTGACAAATCATTGTAAACTTTTGTTTATTTTTGGGGGTTAGATGTACCGAAGTTTCCTAAGGAGAAGATTGATCCCATTGAGGTGGAGGAGGGTCAGCCTGTCATTCTGGAGTGTAACCCTCCTAAAGGAATCCCTCCTTTACAGATCTATTGGATGACCATCGGTAAGTGACTAATGGCTTCCCAGACCTGACACCCTGACACGCCCTGGAGAGAGGCCTGTCTGGGTCATGTCAAATCCTTTGTGTTGACACCTGCAGTTTTATTGATGCACAATAGCTAAAAAAAAAAACGTACTCAAATGTGGTTTTCACCTTCTCAGGCCTTCAGCACATAGAGCAGGATGACAGGGTGTCCATTGGTCTGAACGGCGACCTGTTCTTCTCTAATGCTCTGGAGAAGGACAGCCACAGAGACTACTGCTGCTTCGCTGCCTTTCCCAAGATACGCACCATCGTACAGAAGAATGCCATGTCTGTCATAGTCAAGAGCAGTAGGTATCAATCTAAAATACTGTGATTAAGTTTATTTATGATCTCAGCTACAGCAAGGAGCTTGTTATGGTTAGGAAAAGGCTTTGTTTTGATCACCATAATGGTCTCAAGCTCTGATCCAATGCATTTGTCATTATGATCATGTATATGATTAAGAACATTCCCAATATCCAACAGCATCTCCAAAGTTGTATTTGCCATGCTCTTGATGCCACTGATGTTTTAATTTATTTAAACCACAGCATTGTGTGTCCTTTTGTTCTATGGATGCTTTGTACATTTTCACATGTTACTACCCACCTTCATTTCAGAAAATTCAAACAATGACTCAAGTAGCGGTCCAGGTCATGGTAAGTTACATTCCCTCTCAATCAGAAAGATTTCTGGCTCCCAGGTGTCTTTTATACAGGTAACGAGCTGAGATTAGGAGCACACTCTTAAAGGGAGTGCTCCTAATCTCAGCTTGTTACCTGTATAAAAGACACCTGTCCACAGAAGCAATCAATCAATCAGATTCCAAACTCTCCACCATGAGCTCTCCAAGGATGTCCGGGACAAGGCTGAAATGGGCTACAAGACCATCGCCAAGCAGCTTGGTGAGAAGGTGACAACAGTTGGTGCGATTATTCGCAAATGGAAGAAACACAAAAGAACTGTCAATCTCCCTCGGCCTGGGACACCATGCAAGATCTCACCTCGGGGAGTTGCAATGATCATGAGAACGGTGAGGAATCAGCCCAGAACTACACGGGAGGATCTTGTCAATGATCTTAAGGCAGCTGGGACCATAGTCACCAAGAAAACAATTGGTAACACAATACGCCATGCAGGACTGAAATCCTGCAGCGCCCACAAGGTCCCCCTGCTCAAGAAAGCACATATACATGCCCGTCTGAAGTTTGCCAATGAACATCTGAATGATACAGAGGACAACTGGGTGAAAATGTTGTGGTCAGATGAGACCAAAATGGAGCTCTTTGGCATCAACTCAACTCGCCGTGTTTGGAGGAGGAGGAATGCTGCCTATGACCCTAAGAACACCATATCCACCGTCAAACACAGAGGTGGAAACATTCTGCTTTGGGGGTGTTTTTCTGCTAAGGGGACAGGACAATTTCACCGCATCAAAGGGACGATGGACGGGGCCATGTATCGTCAAATCTTGGGTGAGAACCTCCTTCCCTCAGCCAGGGCATTGAAAATGGGTATTCCAGCATGACAATGACCCAAAACACACAGCCAAGGCAACAAAGGAGTGGCTCAAGATGAAGCTAGCCGGTCTCCAGACCTTAATCCCATAGAAAATCTCAGGAGGGAGCTGAAGGTTCGCGTTGCCAAACGTCTGCCTCGAAACCTTAATGACTTGGAGAAGATCTGCAAAGAGGAGTGGGACAAAATCCCTCCTGAGATGTGTGCAAACCTGGTGGCCAACTACAAGAAACATCTGACCTCTGATTGCCAACAAGGGTTTTTCTAGTACTAAGTCATGTTTTGCAGAGCTGTCAAATACTTATTTCCCTCATTAAAATTGGCATTTTTCTGGATTTGTTGTTATTCTGTCTCTCACTGTTCAAATAAACCTACCATTAAAATTATAGACTGATCATTTCTTTGTCAGTGGGCAAACGTACAAAATCAGCAGGGGATCAAATACTTTTTTCCCTCACTGTATATCTGTCTACAACACCCATTTTTCCATACCAGAATGTTATTTGAGGATCCAAAGACTGCGTTGTAGGTTAGCAGTTCAAGCGACCCATTCATTGCCTTCTTCGAAAATCACTTTAGTATTTACCAGTTTCACTAACTAAGCATAAAACACTGATTGTTTCTGTTCCAATCTCAAAGCCAATTCAATCATGGAGAGAAAACCAAGTCTTCTGATGCCCTCTGGTGTCAAGTCGGAGACACAGCTGGTGAAAGGTGATGAGCTACTACTGGAATGCATTGCAGAGGGCTTGTAAGTAAACCTACCTCTGTATTTTACCAAGGACTGCTTCAACATGACATCTGCTGTACATGCCACTGAATGTAAAGCAATTACAACAACCTGCTCATACAACATTTCATTGCCCCACTTCTTTCATTCAGTCCAACTCCCATGATTGAGTGGTTGAGGATAGACCACAGGCTGCCTGACAGAGTAACAATAGAGAACCATGGGAAACTCCTGAGCATTGACCAGGTTGATGAAGATGACAAGGGGAAGTACATGTGTAAGGCTACGAACATCCACGGAATGGCCGTCCACTACTTTGACGTATCAGTGGAAGGTATGTGTGTGTATCTGAAAAATATACTGTATAGCTTAAACTGCATTTAGGTTTTACTGTAGGAAGATACCTCATAATAGTAACACATTTTCATGAGAAATAGTGCCATCTATGGTACATTGAACAAACTGCTTTTCAAGAGGGCATCAAAAAGTCACAATTTCAGAACTCTCTCTGGGTGGTAAGATAACACAATCAAGTATTTTGTGATTTCCATGTAAAACAAAATGAGGCATTTATTGAGATGTGTAAACTGTGGCCTGGTTCCCTCCCTGGTTGCAGATGTTTTATGTCTGTCTTTGATGTTGGTCTTTCCAGAGCCTCCTCAGTGGGTGTCTGAGCCTGAGAGCCAGCTTAGTATGATTGGCTCAGATGTGCTCATCAATTGCTCCGCCACGGGCACTCCTCAGCCCACCATCCAATGGATGGTGAATGGAAAGCCTATTGAGGGTATGTTCTCAGTGTACCTCAACAAGACATGCATCTTGTTGAGGACTTCACCAGGACTTCCTATTGGTGCACAGTTAATGGATTTCATTGTTTATTGCAGAGGTCCCAGCATCTAACAGAAAAGAGTTTGATGACAAAATTGTCTTGCACAAAGCCAACTCGACTGACAGTGCCGTCTACCAATGTGAGGCCTCCAACAGACATGGAACCCTGCTAGCCAATGCCAATATCATGATCATGAGTAAGTTTATGGGGCTTCACTGGTTTTAATCTCCACCTCTGAAAATAGCCTTTACTTTCATCTGAGGCTTTATGTTTTATTGGTTACAAATAAATAGTTGCTAAATCTCAGTCTTAATCACTCTGTTTAACCAGATGCGCCCATCTATTTATAGTTACCCATTATTAAGCATGAAATTGTATGGCAAGGAAAGTGCAGTAAAGAATCCAACTGGTTGCTTGGCAATAGAACGGGCAGCATCTGTTTCTCTGTAATTGCCAGACATTGGCGTTAGGCAGTGGAAGATGGTCTGTGAGTGGTGTTGTGTCTGGTTTGAGAGACAGCTCTGGCACGGTCTCTACCCTGCAGCCCCTGGGCCATGGTGAAGGAATGGCTGTCTGAGCACCACGGTCCTCCATAAGGATTACCCACCCACATCCCCTGTGATTCACTCCGCATGCTCCCAGGCATTTATATGCTAACCCATTTCTCCAGTCAATTCAGAATTCAATACCATAACACTAACATGTGCTGCTTTTATAAGAGCCGATAAGAAATTATTGCTCTTTTTGGCTTTTCAGAAATGTCTGGAGTTTGTCACTGGTCTGTTTCTGGGTGCAAAATCACAGCTTCCAGGGAGTGAGACAGACACAGGATGTTTTGGCTAGAAATGTTAAGACGCATTTATTTAAAATTTAGTGCTCATTATTCTATGTTTTCATTTTTTCTATTTTCATTGACAGTCCAGCCATTCTTTTAAAATAAATGCTAATTAACAAAGAAGGCTGACAACATTTTCACCTTAACATTTTGGCTCTCAAATTTTAATTGACTTTAGTATTAACTCTTTATAGCCAAATACTGGAAGAAGTAGTCTGTTCAAGTGGAGGACCACACTTAAATCCCTTCATATCTCATTCATATCCCAAACCCTGAATCACTCACTGGGATGTCTCTCCCCACAGATCTGCCTCCTATGATCCTGACAGAGGAAGGTCTGGAGTATTCAGCGGTGGAGGGGAAGGTTATAGTGATGCACTGCAAGGTGTTCAGTTCTCCACCCTCTGCAGTTACCTGGTGAGTAGACTCTCCCTAACCCTGGTACCAGATCAGCATGGGCTTTACACAGCTCATTCTGCTATTGCTGTCATGTGATGTCATCATTGGCACCCAGGCAATTACCAGGCTAGTCCAGCTCCAACCAGTCCTCTCAGAGGCCAGTAGAGAGCAGTAGATATCAACATGTCAAGAGATAGTTATGAAACACCTGTGTACAGAATCTGTTTATCGGTTGGTGCTCCACTGTTTATTGAGGAAATATACAGAAAGAAAGCATCTTACACATACACAAAAACTTGAATGAAACATTTTTTATCTTGGGATGTGCTCAAAAACATTCTTCTGTAATTTCATTAAATCTAAAGTGGAGACTATAATTGATTGCTTTGAATGTTTTACAGGAACAAGGAGGACTCCACAGGATCTTTGGAGGGACCAAGGTTTACAGTTCACCAGAATGGATCATTGGAGATCTATAATGTGGAAAAAGAGGACATGGGCCAATACACATGTTACACCAAGAATACTGAAGGGACGTCTGCTATCACTGCCTTACTGGATGTTAAAGGTATACAACTCAATAAAATAAAGCATTTTTTAAAACACCCTAGTCTAGGACCATGTGTTTTTTCTAACTATGTGACCTGAAAACTGTCTTACCTAGTTTTCCCTGCTTCAGTCACGTAGTCAGAAAACATTGGGCCCTAAACATAACCCTTTAAATATACAGTTGTGTGTTTGAACTATCCAAGATCCCACAAAGATATTCCAGGCCCCGGAAGACTTGCAGGTCCTAATAGGAACCACAGCCCAGCTCTCCTGCCTGGCGATGTACGACAACTCATTCAGTGGCGACTTTGAGATTGTGTGGGAAAAAGACGATATGGAGATAGCACTAAACCACACAGAGAATTCTGGGTAAGATAAGCCTTTCTTGCGGTGTTACATATATAAGCCGAGCAGGAAAGTTCACTTGCTTTTTAGATGGCACAGATCAATAGGTTGTCTCTCTTTTTCTCTGCCGATAGATATTTCATAGAGGATGGTATACTGCAGATTGTCAACGTCAGCCACAGAGACCAGGGCATGTACAAGTGTGTGGCCAGTACTCCAATGGATCAGGACACTGCCTCTGCACTACTCATGGTGCTGGGTGAGCAAATTATGTCAAATACATCAAAGCCTGCTCAGACCTAAAGGCTCTACGACACCCAGCACAATAGAAATGCATGTCACAGTATGGATCCATACCGTATGATGAAGCCAAGCGTGCCATGGCAGAGTACTCAGAGCAGAACATGATTACACATGTCTTCAGATTCAGACCATGGCTCTGCATTTACAGTAAAATGCATTTACATTGTTTGATTCCTTTTCAAAAAACAATGGCTGCATTCCAAACACTTAAAAGACACACTCTATCCCCTCAGCCCTCAAATTGAGTAGACACTTCTGATGATGTATCATGACGTCTGACGAGTATACTGTACACTTGCAGGACAAGGGGCGAGGGAGGAAGGAATGATTTTTAGAATGGACCGCCCTTGTCCAGAAATTCATCACTCGTTCATCCCGCGATGTGTGTGTTTTCAGCCACCGGTAGCTTGTGGGTGCTATACATGCGCTACAATTAATTATGTCTACTTATATTAACTATATAATTATTAATATACATCTACCGTATTATAGCTACCAAAATAATTAGCATACTAACATTTGCCTGCCTAGCTGGAACTTATGAAGAAGGAAAAAAATATATTTATACAATTTCCAAAAGTTAACCAAACAAAAACATAATTACTTTTACGAGACGGGTTTGTGCCGTCATGTGCATTAGTAGCACAATTTCTAACCTTTTTACATTGCTTTTTACTTACACTTGTGTGTTAACTTGTCCATATTGACGTTGTGGTTTTAAGTTTGGGCTGACTTTTCTTAGTGGATGTACAATCATCGCGAATTGAATTATGGGGTGTTTCAGGCCTCGAAGTGAACATAATAGAACACTTGCAAACTCGATCAAAAACGAGGGCTGAGGGGCTTACGTTGCAAACTTCCCTTGTTTGGCTAATCGTTTGGACTGACGTACAGGATGGTGAGGGGGATTCCCCCAAGGGCATAAGGCGAGGATAAGTGGACGAGGGTGTGTCTTATGAGTTTGAAACGCAGGCATTAGATGTCTATGACTACGTTACTGCATCATAGTTTTCACTTTCTTTCTTCTCAATTAGTCAGTTTCTGCTTCAAATGTTTTTCCTCAGTCCTTTTCCACTCCAGAGGATTCCCTGTCTTTGTGTGTTATCAAAGCAATGTTGTTGTGGTGGTGGTGTTTTCCAGACATCCCACATGCACCTGAGAACTTGGTGCTATCTGAACACAAGGGCAGAAGTGTGAAGCTCAAATGGATCCCTGGGGAGGACCACAACAGCTCAACCACTGGTAATAGTCTGGTCATCCACCTGGCTCTTCAAACACAGCAAACACAATACGCAGCTCTGCATGCATGTTGGAGCATCAGGCCTGTAGTATACAGTATACACTGACAATAACATGGCACATATTTACTAAGACAATTTGAATTAGTACTTTATTATTGTGTTAGTCTCATGTCAACATCCCAATACAAATGAGTAGTTTAATCTTTTGGAGCAAGTATCCTGCTCAGTGCAGGGTCTGAATAGTTTGCTGCATTGCTGGCTGTTAAGTAAACAGCCCCTTTGGCAAAGGGCTTGGACAGATTGGGGACTGGCCTGTGTGTCTCACCCTGTCAACAGAGTTCATTATTGAGTATGAGGAGAGCCAGTGGGAGCCGGGGACCTGGAGAGAGCTTCAGAGAGTTCCTGGAAATCACGGCTCGGCAGTCCTCAAACTTTACGGACATGTCAACTATCGCTTCCGAGTGTCTGGAGTCAACACAGTGGGCAGAGGGCGCCCCAGTGAGCCCACAGAGAGATACAAGACCCCTCCCGCAGGTAGGAATTCCTCCACTCATGTTGCCTTGTCCTCCTCCTTCATATCACCGTACAGGCCACCAGAGCTGCCTGCACTGCTTGTTGAACTTTAAAACACTCATCATCTGAGATAATTGATTCCACTCTTGTTGATACCAAGGTCTCTTATGTGCACATTTCACAGGAGATTTCTGCCAAAATCCATATTTCTTCTCTCTCACCAGCCCCTGACAAGAACCCTGAAAATATCAAAATTGAAGGTCATTTGCCACATGAAATGGATATCAACTGGGAGGTAAGAAACGGAATGTGGTTCCTTCAATATACTGTACCGTCCCTGAATACGTATGCACCTCTCTGAATACTAAAATATTTCACAGGAGTTACAAAACTCTCTTAATTCAAAGAGAAAATAAGATAGAACAGTGTACACTCTTAGAAAAAAAGGTGCTATCTAGAACCTAAAAGGGTTCTTCAGCTGTTCCTATAGAAGAACCCTTTGAAGAACCATTTTTTGTTCCAAGTAGAACCCTTTTGAGTTCCATGTTAGACACACTACATGGAACCCAAAAGAGTTACCTAGAACCACACAGGGTTCTCCTATACTTATAGGGACAGCTGAAGAACCCCTTTGGAACCCTTTTTTCTAAGAGTGTACATGCAATTATAAATAAGAATCCCTCAGGAATCAAATATCCATGCTGTTGATATTTCATATTGTTGATTTATAACTTTAAAAGAGCTATTTTGATGGTGAATTGGATTGCTATCAAAGCTGCTCATTGTGATGCTTTTATTAGAAAGTGAAAAGAGAGGAGAGAAGATTTCTTACATGTACAGTAATAAATTCAGCTTTATTGTAAAAAGATGAATCTCACCCCCACTTATTATCTTCCTGCTCCTGCAGAGTAATGTAGCTTCTGAATTGATGAGCTCTCTCATTGTTAATGATTTGCTTTTGTGGATAATAGTGTCTTATTCTATTTCCCATCATGGTCAGGCAATTGTGAGGAAAGCACTAGATCTCTCTACAATCTGTGAAGCCTGCTCTTTATATCAGAGGTGTGGCTCAGAGCTGCCTGGACCCAGCACCCAGCCAAATGTCTAATTGTTTTACTGATTTTATATTATCAAAGCCTCATTAGGATCCAAGTGTATGGGCTTGTCATTATAATCCTGCAATAGCCTAGATGAAGAAAGACATATAAAGAAATCCTTGCTTAATTGTTCAAGTTCCTATAGAATGGTAATAATCTGTGTGTTACTGTTATTCTTACCTTCCCCACTCTTGCAGCCATTGTCCCCCATTGAACACAATGGGCCAGGCCTTGAATATAAGGTGAGTTATAAGAGACAGCATGTGGAGGAGGACTGGCAGGAGCATGTGGTGAAGAGACACTCGTTTGTAGTGAAGGACACTCCCACGTTTGTGCCATATGAGATCAGGATACAGGCAAGGAACCACCACGGATGGGGACCTGAACCCAAAGTGGTGACGGGCTACTCTGGAGAAGACTGTGAGTGACTTAAACACAGAGAGTTTCTATGTGTATTTCACAATAATTATACTATTGTATGTACCATTCAGCTGTGTGTATGGTAGGCTATAGTCTTTAAAATATAGACTATTTTCTCTGAAAAGGCCGAAGTAGCTGATGAAATGTGTGATATGCATGTAGTAGCTTTATTGAGCTAAAACTCTCTTCTAGAAGTCATAAACCACTTCAATCCATGCTGGTTTGTATTTATTCATATTTCCATCTTCATCTCTAGCTTTCTTTTGGACTTGCCCTCAGGAAGTTACCTCAGGTGGTCAAATACAATGTTGTAGATTTTTAAAAAGCACCTCGACCTTGTTAAGAATGTTTTGTCTTCCTTTAGAGGTTTCGTAATACTTTGTTGTCATACATACTGTCTGGTATCATCGCTTAGGCAATAGCAGTGAACCCCACACTAGTTCCTACCTTGTGAAAGTGGTATATCACATTATTTAGATGCAGTCACTGATCTATAGATTCATATTTTACAGAAGCATATATTTGAAGCATCTAAATACTCAACCCAGCCAATACTAAACATATATTATGATCTGGTGGATCATTCACCATAAAGCTGAGCTTATATTACACATGTTGGGTTGATCTTTACAGTACTTAGTGTGACATACGGGCTGAATGGACTGTGACTTGAGTGTATTTGGCCCTGCAGTCCCCTCTGCGGCTCCTGATGATGTAGCGGTGGAGGTGATGAACAACTCGCTGGTCAAGGTCAGCTGGATGCGTGTTCACAAGGACAAGCTGCATGGACATCTGGGAGGCTACAGGGTAATTCTTTAAAACAGCCCTGAAACTTTCAGACACAGTTTAAAGGGAGAGACTCTGACCTCGCTGGATCTCCTGGACCTCTCACCCCACTTTGTCTCCCTAACGCTGGCAGCGCACTGTTACCTTACACAGGCGCAAAATACTATAACCCAGACTATAGGCTTCCCCATTCAGGATGTATTGTCCTTTTCTCACATACGATCTGTTAGATTCATAACACTGTGTGTCCTTCTGTCATGGCGGTGTCAGATAAGCTGGTGGCGGCTGCGTAGTCTGCTGGACTCAAAGAAGACTCACGGGGACAAACACACTCTGACATTCCCGGGGGACCGGAACCATGCCATGGTACCAGGGCTCACGCCCTTCTCTGAGTACAGCCTCATCATCATGACCTTCAACAGGCGAGGCAATGGGCCAGGTAGCCACGCCGTCAACTTCAAAACCCCAGAGGGAGGTAAGACAGGAGGGGAGAGGAGCGTGCCATGGAACATATTAATTCGCTACTGTGCAACTGAAGAAGAAAATAAACTATCTGGACACAAGCTTATTGTGTTATTGTGTTAACACTTTTTTACTACTTGTATATTTGTTTGTTTCCCAGTTCCAGAGAAAACCCCAGTTTTCAGGGTCACAGATGTTCAGAAGCACACTGTCACTCTCACCTGGGCACCTCCTCTGGAAGCCAACGGAGTCCTTACAGGATACCTGCTAGAGTATCAGCTGAGTATGTACAAATCTTTCCACTTCCCTGTTAACCTGCAGTCTGACATGCACCAGGCTCCCTTCATTCAATATGTCTAGCAACTCCTTGATCTTACCACTATGATATATTGCTGTGCTTATGAGTGGTGCTGCAGTGCATTTTTTAATGCTTGTTAATGATAGTCTCTAGTTTAGCTCCTACAGCTGGTGTGAAATGTTTGTCTTAATATAGAAATGTGAGAAAATACATGCAGAGCTTTGATAGTGAAGATCCACAGGTTTAAATCTCACAAGTTGTTGCATGAGAATATGATCAAATGGAGAACAAATACTCAGATGAAAAATACCCTCAAGGAGAAAAGAATGAGGGTTGAATACAGCTAAATGTTAAACGTCTGTTATTGGATGGCATTATTGGATGGCATCAGAAAGCATGGAAGTGGATATCCAGTGTGACTCATTGATAGTATGAATGTAGAATGACCCCCTTGGTGAGAGAGGGGTCAGTATCTGGTCAGGTTGTGGCCTGTATGGTGTGTTGTGATCCGGCACCAGCAGCGCTGACCAAGGCCAGCGTGTCACAGCCTTTTAAGGTCTTGGTTACTGACCCCATCCTGTTCACCGGGGACTTCGTCACAACCAACGACCCAGATTAAACAGTCATAGGACAACAATAATGTGCATGTGTGTGTCCCTCCCTGGCCTGAAACAATAACGATGATGAGGCTGATTACAACATTTCAAAGACAGCTTTGCAAAGTAACTCTCCCTAATGGTTTTTGATTTTTCCGCTGCACAAGAGGGTCAAAAGTGTCATGTTGTATTTCAGAAGAAGGGACGTTTTCATTGTGCAATCATGATAAAGCTGATGGACTCTTTTGAAGTGAGGGGTTTTGAAGGAAGTGATGTTAATGGTAAAGATAATGCACCAGAGGAAGCAGCAGAGGAATTGAAAGGCTGCTGCAAAGCTGTTCCAGGGCTGAGCCCAGCTTCTTCGAGGTTATTTGTTAACTTAATATTTCACAGGTTTCACAGGACCTACACTGTTAGATTGATGGCCAGTTCCATCTCTAAGGGAAGGAAGAACCAACTACCAATGCAAATCAGATGTTGTTCATAGGTTGCACCTCCATCACTCGGTCATGTCATGCCATTGTTGTGAATAGTGGTGTCCTAAAGTCGTGATAAGCCCAGTCATTCTGGATGGAGGCTAACGACTGTTTAGTCTAAATTACACTATAGTGCCTGGAAATACGACGACATTGCTAAAGTAGTCAAATGTTCAGTAGGAAACAACTTTGCCAGCATTATCATGTCATCAAATTTACTTTAGACAGATGGAAATGTTGTCATTAGCTAGCAAAGTTTGTCAAGAATAGCTAGAATAGCTCGCTAAAATCCGGTGTCCTCCCCTCAATCTTAGCTAACTAGCTAACTTTATACTGCATCTAAAGCCAACCTGGCAACATCAAAATGATTCAAAAGATTTTCCTTGTAATTATTTGATTCCTTTTGAATGGCATTGTATTTCTAAGCCACTCTAATGCACCTTTGATTCAATCTTTATCAGTGCCATTGACAATACATTGAGTAGAATGCTCAGTTGGCCATCAGTCCAAAACAAACGTTCAAAACAACATTGTGACGAAACATGCAACCCATGATTACATGCTCACACAATGTGGTCCTATATCTACCAAACCCACAACATTTTATGAGTGTCCTTTTCAAATGATCAATCAAATGCTTATTTTGTCCTCTGTATCAGAGATATCCTTTGTGTCCATTAATACATGAAGACACGTTTAATCGAGTCTCTGTGTGTGTTTAGTCAACAACACAGAGGAGGTGGGTGTCCTGCAGACTGTGGATATCAGCAACCCTGACACCACCATGTGGGTCCTGCAGAACCTGGAGGCTATCAGCAGATACAAGTTCTACCTGCGCCCCTGCACCAGGGTGGGCTGTGGGCCCCGGGTCAGCAAGGAGAGCACCACCACGCCTGAAGCACGTAAGTCACACAGGCCGAGGTGTGGCAGGGGGATCCTGGAGGAAAATCTTTGAGAATGGAAGGGGGGTATGGGTTTATTGTTGGGGGAAATAGCGAGACGTGGTAGCAGGACTTTATTAGAGGGATGATGTATTCTGTAAATGACCAAGCCTGTACACCGTAAATGACCAAGCCTGTACACTGTAGATGACCAAGCCATTTCAGTAATGTATTAGCTCATTGAATTTCAGGGAATGTGATATTGGCTCCAACTGCCAGGCTTTTCATATCTCCATCTAAGTAATGTTTGTGGGTAAACAATATCATAAGGGTGTGAGAAGGGGTTTCATTCATCATTGTCATAAAAGAGCAAATGCTTATTGATTTGAAGGAGAAAGCGAGATATGAAACAAACGGCTGGAAAAGAGAATTGCCTTCAGCAAGGGAAAATGCACATTTTCTGTATCGTATTGTATAATTATATAGGAATTGGTAAAGTAAGTAGATTGCCATTGCAATTTTTGGCTCATGCATATGACACAACATTTTCATCTTATGAATTCTATGTCAGTTCTACTTCAGTGGAGTGGTAGATGTACTCTGTCGGAACCAGGCCAAGCTCAATTCAACTGAGTCTTTGGGAGTGGAGATAAGGGGGTGACACCAGTCAAAGATGATTAGAATCTAATGAAAATAAGCAAGTGCACTTGAATGTGTAATGGAGGGTCTGCACTGTGGTGCCACATCACACATAGCTTCTGTCTAACAATAGTAATAATTGATTTGGGTACTCTCTAATAGTAAGGGCTTGTAAATTCATATAAATGGTTAACAAAACATAGCATCCTTTTCAATCAAACACAGTAAGCAGGCTTCTGGGATGAATTAAATGCAATAATGCATGTTTAGATTGATTTACAAAAAAAAACACCATTATGGTATGAAATCCAAATAAATATACTTTCTCCGTGTGTGGGAGTAATGTCAAATCAAATCATGTTTTATTTGTCACATGCTTTGTAAATAACAGGAGCAGACTAATAGTGAAATGCTAACTTACGGGCCCTTCCCAACATTGCAGAGAGAATAATAACACAAGGAGTAAATACACAATGAAGTAATGTTTACTTGGCTACATACACGGGGTCCCAGTACTGAGTCAATGTGCAGGGGTACGAGGTAATTGAGGTAGATTTATTTATTTATTTATTTATTTATTTACCTTTATTTAACCAGGTAGGCAAGTTGAGAACAAGTTCTCATTTACAATTGCGACCTGGCCAAGATAAAGCAAAGCATATCGACAGATAAAACGACACAGAGTTACACATGAAGTAAAAACAAACATACAGTCAATAATGCAGTATAAACAAGTCTATATACAATGTGAGCAAATGAGGTGAGAAGGGAGGTAAAGGCAAAAAAGGCCATGATGGCAAAGTAAATACAATATAGCAAGTAAAATACTGGAATGGTAGTTTTGCAATGGAAGAATGTGCAAAGTAGAAATAAAAATAATGGGGTGCAAAGGAGCAAAATAAATAAATAAATTAAAATTAAATACAGTTGGGAAAGAGGTAGTTGTTTGGGCTAAATTATAGGTGGGCTATGTACAGGTGCAGTAATCTGTGAGCTGCTCTGACAACTGGTGCTTAAAGCTAGTGAGGGAGATAAGTGTTTCCAGTTTCAGAGATTTTTGTAGTTCGTTCCAGTCATTGGCAGCAGAGAACTGGAAGGAGAGGCGGCCAAAGAAAGAATTGGTTTTGGGGGTGACTAGAGAGATATACCTGCTGGAGCGTGTGCTACAGGTGGGAGATGCTATGGTGACCAGCGAGCTGAGATAAGGGGGGACTTTACCTAGCAGGGTCTTGTAGATGACATGGAGCCAGTGGGTTTGGCGACGAGTATGAAGCGAGGGCCAGCCAACGAGAGCGTACAGGTCGCAATGGTGGGTAGTATATGGGGCTTTGGTGATAAAACGGATTGCACTGTGATAGACTGCATCCAATTTGTTGAGTAGGGTATTGGAGGCTATTTTGTAAATGACATCGCCAAAGTCGAGGATTGGTAGGATGGTCAGTTTTACAAGGGTATGTTTGGCAGCATGAGTGAAGGATGCTTTGTTGCGAAATAGGAAGCCAATTCTAGATTTAACTTTGGATTGGAGATGTTTGATATGGGTCTGGAAGGAGAGTTTACAGTCTAACCAGACACCTAAGTATTTGTAGTTGTCCACGTATTCTAAGTCAGAGCCGTCCAGAGTAGTGATGTTGGACAGGCGGGTAGGTGCAGGTAGCGATCGGTTGAAGAGCATGCATTTAGTTTTACTTGTATTTAAGAGCAATTGGAGGCCACGGAAGGAGAGTTGTATGGCATTGAAGCTTGCCTGGAGGGTTGTTAACACAGTGTCCAAAGAAGGGCCGGAAGTATACAGAATGGTGTCGTCTGCGTAGAGGTGGATCAGGGACTCACCAGCAGCAAGAGCGACCTCATTGATGTATACAGAGAAGAGAGTCGGTCCAAGAATTGAACCCTGTGGCACCCCCATAGAGACTGCCAGAGGTCCGGACAGCAGACCCTCCGATTTGACACACTGAACTCTATCAGAGAAGTAGTTGGTGAACCAGGCGAGGCAATCATTTGAGAAACCAAGGCTGTCGAGTCTGCCGATGAGGATATGGTGATTGACAGAGTCGAAAGCCTTGGCCAGATCAATGAATGAAGATGCACTGCCTTCAGAAAGTATTCATACCCCTTGACTTATTCTACATTTTGTTGCTAGACATCATTGCTAGGCAACCATTTTTGTCACGTTCTGACCTTTATTTCCTTTGTTTTGTATTTATTTAGTATGGTCAGGGCGTGAGTTGGGGTGGGCAGTCTATGTTTGTTTTTCTATGATTTGTATGTTTCGGCCTAGTACGGTTCTCAATCAGAGGCAGGTGTCATTAGTTGTCTCTGATTGAGAATCATACTTAGGTAGCCTGGGTGCACTGTTTGTTTGTGGGTGATTATCTATGTTAGTTGCTTGTGTCAGCACAGGTCTCATTTATAGCTTCACTGTCATTATTTGTTTATTGTTTTTGTATAGTTTGTATTCAGTGTTCAGTGCTTTCTTTTATTAAATACTCATCATGAACACATACCACGCTGCATTTTGGTCCTCTGATCCTTCTCGCCTCTCCTCTTCAGATGAAGAGGAGGACGACCGTGACAATTTTCAGGTCTTGCCATAGATTTTTAGTATATTTATGTTAAAACTGTAACTCTGCCAGTCAGGAACATTAATTGTCTGCTTGCTGAGGAACTCCATTGTAGATTTGGCCTTGTGTTTTAGTTTAATGTCCTGCAGAAAGATGAATTCATCTCCCAGTGTCAGCTGAAAAGCAGACTGAACCAGGTTTTCCTCTAGGATCTTGCATGTGATTAGCTCTATTCTATTTATTTATTCCCAAGTCCTTAACCATTAGAGGCATACTCATAACATGATGCAGCCACCACTATGCTTGAAAATATGGAGAGTAGTACTCAGTAGGGTTGAATATTTTCCCGGTATTCGTTTTCGCCAAAACGAAAGTGTCATTCAAAAGCATTATAAAGCATATAAATATGTCTGGATTTGATTGGAGCTTTGTTCAGCATGAAAACTCTAGCCTGATGCTACCTGACCCCGATGAACCATATATTAACAACATTTAACAACATTTAATGAGCCCAAACCCAAAAAATACAAAATAATTGTATCTTTATCCAATACATATATGTGTAGGCTACTGCACATTATGCTCAACAGAAAAACATAAAAGCCCATGGATGTAGCTAGCTGTATGCTATCTTGGGTAAATAAATTAATCTAGCTCCAGTAGGCTAATATTTTTGAGTGTGAACTTTTACTGTATTGTATTATATGGACTGGAATTACACACATCTTTCAAACCATGATAAAGCAGAAGAGAACATGTGATTCTGGTGCAGCACATGCAGTATACATAGTTACAAGTATAGGCTAGCAAATTTGATTATATCGTTGAAATATAATAGAGCCTATTTGTATAAGTAGTACATATACCTTTCATAATATTTCCCCTCATGATATTAGCTTACCCCCTCTTTCTCTATTGTTGCTTTGTTCCTTCCTCACTTTCAACAGTTAGTAGAAATATGTTTCGTTGTCCTTATCTTCATCATTCTAATGAAATCCTTGAGTAATATAGAACTAGAATTAGATGCAGAAGGCTTTAATTTCTCGTCACAAAGATTGAATGGTTAGGGGTCTGAATACATAATTGCTATAGCCTACCGCCATAGCGTATTCACTATTTCAAGCTATCAGTGAGTTCTATTGGCTTCTGTATTTAACATTCAGTAAAAAGAGCTTGCGTCCCTCTTCCAATAGTCTATTGGTATAAGAAATGCAAAAACAAAACAAAAAATGTCCAGCAGGCTATTCTAGTCTAGCTTTTCCTGCATGGGACTCCAAGAGCTAAAGAGGGTTTGTTAAGGAGAGAGGCCAGCGGAGCACAGGTGCTTGGGTATTGTGCAAGAGACAGAGGCTATACATTAGAAGCTTATAATGCATAACCCATCATAAATGAGCTAAATATAAGGCTAATACTGCATTGAATGTATTACCTGAAAGAGTTAGGCTAGGACATCTATGTATAAATCTAGAACAGGATTGTCTATTTTGGATGCCATTTGAATGGTGTTAATGGAGAGAGAGGAAGACTGTGAGAGAGTGCTCATATGTGCACTGATTTAAAGCAATGATATTCAAGTGATAGGCTATTATAAAAGTCTGCAGCTGCAAATTAAAAAAGTACAAACTTTACTGTTAGGCAGAGCAGCACAGGGGAACCCAAGAGCAGACTCAGACCAAGAAACAGGGATGAATAAACCAAGGTATTTATTGTAACACAGGGGGATATGGAGTGCAGATCTGGGGAAGCTCAGATGAGTGGTAGGAAACTAATGTGGAGGCTGAGGTTGGAGTGAGCTGGGTTGGAACAGGGTAAACAGGTCCGGAGAGAATCCAATGCAGTGAGAGGATTAACAGCGTCAGGCAGAGAAACAGACACAGCAGGGTAACAGGGTCTTGAATAATCATAAATAGCTAGAATCATAAACTGACTGAGCAGAGATTACGATCTGGCAGAGTGGAAGATGCAGGACTGAGTATTTGTAGAGATCTTGATTATGGAAGGGGTTGCAGCTGGTGAGGATCCGCTCTGGCTCCAGCACACCTGTCTCCAACCACACAATCACAAACAAACAGAAAGGGAGGGAGAGAGAGAGAGAGAGAGAGAGAGAGAGAGAGAGAGAGAGAGTGTACTGGAGAAGTGGCTGCAGGTCAAGGTGACACCGGATGTCCACTAGGGGGTGTGGCAGGAGCAGATGTGACATTCACAATTAAAAAACAAGGTGACCCCCGAAAGCCAGATGATTATGGGTACAGTAAATTACATTCGGTCAGTAAGTGATTTCGGTCTTTATATTACTGTAGTATAGGCAACGCTGGAACAAATGTAGGCCTACCTGTCACAAGAAAAAAAGTTACCATGATGAGATGATAGGTCTACATGCATTGTGAATTGCACTCCATACTGAGATGGGCTGTCTGTCCCCAACCTGAGCATTGATTCATCATGCAGAGTCTGCAGAGAAGAAAGATTTAGACATTGCACATAATTTAATAGTTCCATTTCAAGCCATGCTGTTCATAAAAATAATTTATAATATTTTACCGGTTCCTCTGTTATCCCGGGAAAAGAGAGTGGTTTTGGGAGGGAAAATCCTGGTAAATCTAGATACCCGGGTTCCCGCAGTTCCCGCCATTCAACCATAGTACTCAGTAACGTATTGTATTTGCCCCAAAATTAACACTTTGTATTCAGGCATCCTTCTTTTCACTCTGTCAATTAGGTTGTTATTGTGGAGTAACTACAATGTTGTTGATCCATCCTCAGTTTTCTCCTATTACAGACAGTAAACTCTGTATCTGCTCCAAAGTAACGAGTGGCCTCATAGTGAAATCCCTGAGCGGTTTCCTTCCTCTCCAGCTACTAAGTTAGGAAGGACGTCTGTGTCTTTGTAGTGACTGGGGTATTGATAAACCATCCAAATTGTAATGAATAACTTCACCATGCTCAAAGGGATATTCAATGTCTGCTTTTTTAAAGCATGCTACTTATTATTTGACTTGTTAAGCAAATTTTTAATCCTGAACTTATTTAGGCTTGCATAATAGAGGGGTTCTTGAATACTTATTTACTCAAGACATTTCAGCTTTTCATGTTTTATGAATGTAAAACATTTAGAAAAACGTATTTCCACTTTTACGTTATGGGGTTTTGTGTTTAGGCCAGTAACACATTTATTTGTAATTTTTTTATGCATTTTAAATTCAGGATGTAACACAAGAAAATGTGGAAAATGTCAAGGGCTGTGAATATACTCTGTACATACAGTATAGATAGGGGTAAAGTGACTAATATTGTTTTGAATATGTACCCTGTAAACTCAGGAAAGACGGAGATGGCCCTGAGTTGTAATCTACTTAATATACATGTTTGGATCTCCCATCACATTTATGTAGGGAAACATTTAGCATCTTTTTCATGTTTATATTGCAGTTGGTGTCAGCACATGTTCTTGCTGTGCCATGCTGAAGTACATAAAGGATTTTAACTTATGCAATTGATAATAATGTGTGCCCGTCAGGTGGGTATGCATCTTCTTGATGATACGTTCACTGTGTGGTGTGGAAGCTAAAACCACTTTCCATACATGTATCTGCTTGGTAATGCTTTCCTTTCTTATTTTCCGCCTCCTCACTAGTTTCCACAGTGGTATCAACTGTCAGTATGTAGATTTCTGTTTATGTGCAGCACAAAGCACCTTCTGTAGTCTAACACTGATGTAAATCATCCCTACTGGTATATTCTCTGCGAAATAACTACATTGATTTATTTCTGCATGAGTCATCCATGAATTATTTGTATCAAATCCTTGGTGGATACTTGAGTAGTACTGTAGCTCTCACATTCCATTTCTGACAAAGACTATTCTTCTGATATTTGTTAGTATGATTTCTATAAGCTATACTGTATGCAGTTTCTTTAACATAAACTAGTTGTGAGTGCATGAATATGGATAAAGGGCTGAAATACAGGTGGGAGGTGAATCTTGGAGACAGCAGCTCCTGGCCCAGTTGCCTGCATGGTTGACTAGGTCAAGCAGGCATTTAGAAAACAAGTCTGATGTCAGCAACCATTAAGACACATAATATTTCACACAAATAAGGAACTAAGATGATGCAGATACTCCCCTCATCTGTGAATAATTGCCCTTCTCTGTTGCGTGCCCTTGCCATCAGCGCTGAGCACTCTGATGCCTCCGTTCATTAGTAGACCAATACAGACTCCGCTGTTTTCAGACAAAGTTTGTGGGTTTCTCTGCAGTAACAATGGTAATGAGGATCCTGTTTATAAATTCACATGAATCCAGTCTCATTAGTGAATCTGTAAATTAATATTGACTTTTGTTCCAACAACATTAGGCTCAATGTCACACGTATTACAAACAGAGGGATCAAATTAAGCTTTAGGTACAGCATACAGGAAGGCTATCAGACGTGCATATGCTGTATATTGTAGTGTCAATAAAAGTTCAAATGATGACGTCTTTGTTTCATCAGAGGAAAAGTCCCTTCCTGTAGTATAAATCATTACCAATGATCACCTCTAACCACACATTAGACCTTATTTGCTTGTTGTTTGATGGCATTCATTGCTCAAGCCACGATTGTGCACCCCAATTAAAAGTCAGACATGCTTTTTTAAGTTATGTACCCAGTAGGTCTCTCAGGTCCTCTGGCACTGGCCGTTTAACTTTCCCAAAGACTAGGACCAAGATGCATGGAGAGGATACCTTTAGTTATTATGCCCCCGGCCTCTGGAATAGCCTGCCAGAGAACCTGAGGTGGGCCGAAACTGTGGACATATTTAAAGGAGATCTCAAAACACGTACGTTTTATTTTTCCTTAGAGTGCTTTTTAGTCATTCAGATTTTTCATTCTTTTGTTTGTTGTGTAGTAAATATTTCAGCCTTGTTTTTATTGTTTTGTATTAGTTTTTTCCTGTGAAACACATTGCATTGCATTCCTTGTCTGAAATGTGTGGTATAAATAAAGCTTGATTTGATTTAATTTGCTCTGTAGTAGTAACCACCCAGACTAGTTGTTATATGAGACATATCTATAGACTAAAAATTCATATTAGTCCACTATACCCGTAGTTGTAGCATTCTAAAAGTTTTATTAGTCAGTAGACAGTAGCTCCCGCTCCCTGACTCAAAAAATAGCCAAGAATCTTCAGGTGTCTTCCTTTTCAGGCCAGTCTGCCTCTCCCTCACATCCAAGCACTACAGTCTCTCATATGGCCAAGTTCACCCGCTCCAACATAGGTATTCATATAACCAATTGTGTTTAATATGGCAATGATAGCCATAGGTGAAAACCACAGGAGGCTGGTGAGGGGATGAAGGCTCATAATAAATGAGAATGGAATGGCATCAAGCACATGGAAACCATGTGTTTGATGTGCTTGATACCATTCAATTATTCCGTACCTACCATTACTATGAGCCTGTCCTCCCCAATTAAGGTGCCACCAGCCACCTGTAGTGAAAACACTAAACTCTAGTGATACCATATAAAAAAAATACTCTTCTCTATTTTGAGCTTAACTTCAATCAATAAAAACTAGCTTAAGAATTGATGTTGAGTTAAAGTGCCGCACACATCTCAACAAACTCATTAAGAGACAGTCCTGTTTTTTAAGGGGCGGCAGGTAGCCTAGTGGTTAGAGCGTTGGGCCAGTAACTGTTGCTAGATTGAATCCCTGAGCTAACAAGATAAAAATCGGTTGTTCTGCCCCTGAACCAGGCAGTTAATCCACTGTTTAGGAACAGTCATTGTAAATAAGAATTTGTTCTTAACTGATTTGCCTAGTTAAATAAATAATATATTCCATACCTGAAGGTGTGAGTGTAGTTCAAAAAGGTTCAATGGAAATGTCTGGTGATGGCTTGGTCAATATCTTGCTGTGTAAAGGAGGACTTTGGCCCAACAAATCAATTAGACATATTTGTCATATGTCTAATTGATTTGTTGGGCCAAAGTCCTCCTTTACACAGCAAGATATTGACCAAACCATCACCTGCCACTTTCATTTAACCTTCAACTGAGGAAACAACAATAGTGCTGTTGGACAAGCAAATGTCCATACAGTAGCAATATTTGAGCTGGAGGAAATGTAGGCCTAGTCAGGCCGAGTGAGGAGGAGGAGCAGGAGGTGTGAGCTCTTACAGAGAGGGTGATATTTAGGGGAAACTGAGATAAGTGGATAAGTGGAAACTGTTGATAGTTGTAGATCAGAATATTTAAGTGTACTGGGCTCAGCTTTAAAAGATCTCCCTGACTTTGAAGAGCCATTTTGCAGGCGTTGTGGCAGGGCCAGGGCTGCGCTCCCTGCTGTGGCAACAGATGCTTTCTGCAGCCTTTATTACCAGGCAGAGCAGTGCAATGACAGACACGCCAAGCCCTGGGATATTTTTTGTCACTTAGAATAATCATACTAAGCAAATGATGGGAATTACCATAGTTACAGAGTCATACACCAGCTTTACCCACGGTGTGTCATTTGTGCTCACAGGGATGGGCAGCACAGACACAGGTGTCCTTGTGTTCTGAATTATCACCTGAGCAAACACCTGAGCAGGAGACACAGTCGAAGATTTGCATGTTTGCCTGAGGGAGATGAAGGGGATTGTTTGCCGTTGACCTGTCGTACCAAAGCTGTGCAACCTTTCTTTTCAAACTTGCAATTTGAAGTGGTGCATTATTCTCACCCTCCCTCCAGCTGCAGTGGTTCTTTGATTTCCTGGAGTGTCAGTCTTCAGAGACTTTATTAGTCTGTTATTGTCTAATGTATGCAGCACTGCTGTGTACATGAGTTAAGCTGCAGTGAGGCACAGGGACTTCTGCTCACCCCTGATATTTAACATTTCCGTCGAAATGTATACTGTTGTAGAGAGAAGCACAATCTATGCGATTTGAAAGCGATAGCAATCAGTTGTATTAAGAAAATGAACACAATGAATAAGCAGGGTTTTGGATTGTTCATTTAGTCTGCATGTTTCAATGGACACATACTCTCTTCAGCTTTGCTGGCTTTCCTTGGCTTTCCTTTTCCTTTGTCAATTTCATTACAAGTGATTCAGGAAATGTGCCAGTTATTGATAAGCCTTCATTCTATATCCTCCAGTCGTATTAAACATGAGACACATATGTTAGACTATATATACTGCACTGTATGTGCATAAGCAAATGGATTGACTTCATCAGCAAGTCCCTGGCCAGCTTTAGATCCATGTTTTTTGTGTGTACTGTCCTTAATCCTTTACTGTTCTGCCATGTCTCCCCTCGTCCTCCTTCATCTCTCTGTCAGTCACAGCCCTGTTGAATATTAGATCCTCAGTTTGTGACAACTTTGCAAACATCAGTTGAATTCCAGGAAACTAACAAACGGAGTCTTATGTTGCATATATGAACAACTGTAAGCACATTACTTCTATGTCCATTTGTAGTATATTTTATAGTGATATACTTTTAAGGTGATTTTGAATGTATTGGTAACATCTGAGACATCTCCATACAGTTCTACCGTTACATGCTAGAAATTGTGTCCTGTGTTGTTTCATCGAACGCTCTGTAAATAACCCTTTAACCCTTCCCCCCTCATGAGTACTAACCCTCCCTGATTGTGCACCTAGGTAAAGGTAACTAGAATATTTCTGAGGCAGTTAACTCCTCTAAGACTTTCCACGTGATTGAGGGGCTGGAGCTTGGGACTGTGTACACTGTGCGCCTTATGACTAACAACTGGGTTGATAATACTAGTATTTTTGAATATGTAATCAGGACCAGGGCTAAAGTGAGCAGGGATGCTATTGTAAAAGAAGAAAAAGCTCTCCCACCCCCCAATCAAATCCCTACACACATAATCACCATAACCAATTGATGTTTTATTAAGTATGCAGGTGCACCAATGTCCTTGAACATGTCTCAAGGTATCATGCATGGTTCTCTGTGTCAATAAGATTTTTGATATTTTTTTTGTGACTTGGTGAAAGGAATTCCATTTGAACAGCCTCCTCAGTTGATTAATTAGACAAGGGGATTAGCTGTTTAATATTAATACTGGTACATTTCCATTTCAACATCACCTGCTGCCTCTGCATCCAATAGACTTTGTCGATGTAAACATTCAAGTGTCCTCATGAAAGGCAGAGTCAAAGTCAAAGTGTTGTTGTTTCTTCTCCTCTCCTCAGGTCTGGCAAGCATCCATGGAGGAATCTCTACCCAGGGCTGGTTCATCGGACTGATGTGTGTCGCGGCTCTCCTCACACTCATGGTGTTAATCGCCTGCTTTGTCAACAGAAATAAAGGAGGGAAATATTCCGGTAGGTACTTAAACACACACACGCACACACATTGCACCTTATGAATGCTAACTAATCACTGCACTAGGCATAATTATATTTCCATTTAGAGTCTTTATTACCAAAGAGAAATGATCACTCTGGACACCATTATAGACATATTTAAGCTGATATATTATTAGTAGTAGAAATATACATCACACCACTGTTCAACATTTCAATGCTGATATTTACAGTATAATGAGAAGTTAAATTAATGGGAGCATATGCATTTATATTTATAAAAAAAAAAATTTAACCTTTATTTAACCAGGCAAGTCAGTTAAGAACATGTTCTTATTTTCAATGACGGCCTAGGAACAATGGGTTAACTGCCTGTTCAGGGGCAGAACGACAGATTTGTACCTTGTCAGCTCGGGGGTTTGAACTCGCAACCTTCCGGTTACTAGTCCAACGCTCTAACCACTAGGCTACGCTGCCGCCCCAATTTAAATAAATACAGCATATTTGAAATATGCAGCATTTGAATAACAAAACATAGAATGCACAGAATACACAGAATATATGTAAATGTTATGGTCACATGCCAGCGGTGGGGGATCTTAATGCCAGTCCTGTCTGTGGGGGATAGGGGGTCATTTACAGTACCTTTCATCTTTATTCACTTATTGAGCGCCAGGTTCAGCTCAGCTAATCGCCTATCATATCAGAAAGACAGTCTAAATCCCAGGGCTTTGTTCTGTGATGCATTCATTAAACACTACCTCCTGCACTTTCACTGATAGTTAGCTTTCCCTTTTGAAATTAGGATTCAGTTGTTACTCATATTGTAAATGTTGCTGACATCGAGCACTGAGTATGTTGTACTCAGGAATGTGTGAGAACTTGTAAGGTGTTTTAGCAGAACATTACTTTGTCTTTAACATGGTATAAAGTTGTTTATTGAATGTTGTACTGTACTCAAGGTACCCTAAACATTGATCTTTCTCTCCGACCAGTAAAGGAGAAAGAGGATCTTCATCCAGACCTAGAGTCCCAGGGTATCCATGATGACACCTTCTGTGAATACAGGTAATCATACCACCAACCACCATTGTATCAATAATTCAGAAATCAGCTCATATATTAACTTTGTTTTGAATTGTATCACATTGTATAATTATATCTCTGCATTTCTCCTGATTTAAAAAGAAACCCTACATGCATGAGCTTAACACAGACCTTCACAGACATCCCTGTTCAAGACATGTGATGGGCAGAGTAACATGTTTTCTAAACATGATGTGGTAAACAGCAACAAATACCCCCGTTGTTGTTTACACATCAGTGATGTTGATGTGGTATCACCCTATATTGTGCATTGTTATTAGGTAGATGTGTCCTGGTAGAGCTCAGGTCATTAGCAGTAACAGCCTCATTATTCAGATGTTACTATTTGTTTCTGAATGGAACTCAATGAAGGAAGGCTGCCTGGCCACAACACAACCCAGCAGGAGGCTAAAACCAATCTGTGTAATTGAATGCAGCTCATCTCCGGGGCAGTCAAATCTGTGCTCAATTCATTAATCTTTCACTGGTCCGATTCAGATCACACTCACAGAGTGCAACTCAGAGACCCACACTTCACTTCAATCAGTAGGCTCACACTCTAACTGGAAGTTATGAATCAGAAGTAGCCTAGACATCTTCATCATGTGGTCACAGTAAAGTTGTGAAGTAGAATGTTGCGTCTGGTCCCTAAAAAATATGGCCCCCAATGTCAGACCACGGGAAAGCACATTTATTGTAATTTTACTCCAAAATTTAAAAAATGCTCAGATCCCTGAAGCACCTGACTTCACCATCATTAACCATGTAGGAGCAGCATGATGCCAATCCAAACCATTAGTCTATACAATCAACCCTTTATGTGATCACTCTCGTGTTGAATAATTCAGTGAAAACTACAGCCTGAGCATCTCTCCCCATACAGACAGGGTTAAAATGCACCTTGTGACTGCAGCATGTGCACGGTCGACATCTGCATCAGCCTGACAGCCAAATCAATACCCCATCTTCTTTTAATTATCCCATTCATTGTCACATACATTGATATACTGTACATGTAGGGTTTAAGTACACTTGACAGGAGTGCCCTTTACTAGTGCACATATCTGATCATTTTTCATCCGTCTGTCAGTCAGAGGTAAACATTGCTGCCAATCACCGAAGCTCTTCATTTAAGCTCTTTGGGTTCAAACCTGCCTGTGTCCCTGTCCTTACCAATAAAGCCCATAGAGTTAAGCCATGAGTGAAATTAGGTGGTTTTGAAATCCCCTGTCTTTGTGCCGTCATGTTGTGACACAGTGACAATGATGAGAAGCCACTGAAGGGCAGCCAGCACTCTCTGGACGGACAGATCAAAGCAGAGGGCAGTGGGGACAGCCTGGTGGACTATGGGGATGAGGACATCCAGTTCAACGAAGATGGCTCCTTCATCGGCGAGTACGCAGGTCGCAAAGAAAAGAAGGTGTCCATGGAAGTCAAAGGAACCACGAATCAGAGCACAGCGTGAGAGCAAGGAAAACGGTCCATCATCCATCCTTAGGACAATACTTTCATTAGACTGGTGGAGGGGAGGGGACATAAAGTAAGTAGATGACATAATCCGTACCAATCACAATCCAATGTCAAATGTAATGTGTCATTGTCAGCTGCACTGCCATCTTCATTTTATAAAGCTGTTTGTTTTATCAAGCTGTAACAGAATGCATCATTTCCAAATGTATATATTATTGTATGTGGGAGTGTTTTATATTACTGCAAATCAGTGAAAACCTTTGAGGATTTTTGCATTTTTTTGTCAAATGCAACAACTGTTTGAAATCAATTCAAATGTAAAAAGGAAGAAAAAGAAATCTCCAGTCCACATTGATCCTTGTCTTATACTACCAGATCTCTCATGCCCAGTCATCATTTAGCAAACTACACGTGTATGTGAACAGATGATGTCAGCCTGTTTCAGTTGAAGCAAATATTGGCATTTTATATTTGAAAGGCATTTATTAAATATGATTTTAATATGTGTACAAAGGCTGTTCATCAACTTATTTCCTGGTTTTATACATGACAAAATAACAATACAAAACAGATGCCTCAGTTATATCACATGAAATGCCAAAAGATCTAAGGCAAGGGCTCTGAGAACTCTCAGTTGATAACAGGAAAGTACTTCTGTTGTTTCCACAGTGAGGTTATGATTCAGTGGTTTTATGTGCCAGCTCGCTATAACATACAGACAATTATCAACCGAGTTACCACTTGATCTATTCTAGCTCATCAAAATACCAATTAAAGCATTCATGTTGTTCCCATGTTCTTAGAACAGCCTTGCTCATTACAACTTGCATGTCATTGTAGACAATGCCATTCAACTCCAAAAAAGTAATCATAGTAAACCTGTTTGAAAGTCAACCTAAACGTTACCATGATGATCGCCTTTGATTGCATCTTTGTACAAATACATCAAATATAGCTATTGTATGTTAAAGAATGTTTGTGGATGTTTTGATGTTATTAAATTGTTTAACTTTTCATTACCATTGGCTATAGACTGACTGTCCATCTTTAAACTGCATACAGAAAGAATAATTCTACGTAAATATACATTGTGCTTTGGGGTTTGTAATGAACTCTGCTTCTACAGAAAGCTTTTGAATGTCATTACAACATGCCATATAGTGAAATTAGTAAATCCACTCCTTAGCTAGCTATTTAACTAGAAGAACAAGGAGACGGTAGTTCAAGTCGCGAACCATATACTAAGCTATATGGAAGGTCATACCAAGGATCATTTAGCTATTTGATTTAGAATTTTAAGACCTCTTGAAGTATCAAAAATATATATAAAAAACAATGTTTGGATGAAAAAAGAGTTTTGGTGTTACTGCTATTAGCCCATCGAAACAGTTCAGATGCTACAGACTAAAATTGGTAGATCGGCTCCAGTGTCTTCAGACGAGTCTCCTGACACTTGTGGAGGTCATAGAGCAAAAGGCGACATAGGTGGGTGCGGTGAATTGAGAAACATCCAATGTAAAAAAAATGATCTGACAGAATTGTGTATTATGCTAATTACATTTCTGTGCGAGCGTGGACATCGATCTTAGGGGGCTAACAGAGGGTTAGGAGGGCTGCCCAAAACAATAAAAGCATCTAGCTGTCTAATAACTGTAGAATGGTGGGGGGGACATTTGTATCTGAAAAGGTGTCACTTTAAGTTCTGTCTCCAAGGTTGTTATTAACCTTTCAAGCGCAGCGGAAATTCAAATTATAATATTTTTTTTTTTACTTTCACACATTAACAAGTCCAATACAGCGAGTGAAAGATAAACATCTTGTTAATCTACCCATCGTGTCCGATTTCAAGCACAACATATGATTATGTTAGATCACCGCCAAGTCGAAAAAACACACCGCCATTTTTCCAGCCAAAGATAGGAGTCACAAAAAGCAGAAATATAGATCAAATGAATCACTAACCTTTGATGGTCTTCATCAGATGACACTCATAGGACATCATGTTACACAATACATGTATGTTTTGTTCGATAATGTGCATATTTATATCCAAAAATCTCAGTTTACATTGGCGCCTTACTTGCAGTAATGTTTTGATTACAAAACATCCAGTGATTTTGCAGAAATACTCATAATAAACATTGATAAAATATACTAGTGTTATTCACAGAATTAAAGATAGACTTCTCCTGTGTCCGATTTTTTAAAAACTTTACGGAAAAAGCATAATCTGAGAACGGCGCTCAGAGCCCAAAACAGACAGAGGAATATCCGCCATTTTGGAATCAACAAAGTTAGTTACATAATTTATGTCCAAATAGCCACTTGTTGTTAGCGTGTTCAGCCCAGTAATCCATCTTCATGAGGCGCAGGCACTTCATCCAGACAAAAACTCGAAAAGTTCTGTTAAAGTTCCGTCAAAAGATGTATGGAATCAATCGTTAGGATGTTCTAACATAAAACATGAATAATGTTCCAACCGGAGAATTCCCTTGTCTTCAGAAAATGTACTGGAACGCGAGGTAACTCTGTCAGGAGCGCGCGTCATGAGACCAAGGCTCTCTGCCAGACCACTGACCTAAAGAGGTCTCATGAGCCCCTCCTTTATAGTATAATCCTCATTCAAGTTTCAAAATACTGTTGACATCTAGTGGAAGCCATCTAGGAAGTGCAACCTCATCCATATCTCAATGTGCATTCGGTAGGCCAAGCATTGAAAAACTACAAACTCAGATGTCCCACTTCCTGGTTGGATTTTTTTCTCAGGTTTTCGCCTGCCATATGAGTGCTGTTATACTCACAGACATCATTCAAACAGTTTTAGAAACTTCAGAGTGTTTTCTATCCAATACTAATAATAATATGCATAAATTGCATCTGGGACAGAGTAGGAGGCAGTTCACTCTGGGCACGCTATTCATCCAAAAGTGAAAATGCTGCCCCCTATCCCAAAAAGGTTTTAACAGGTTTTTTAAAACAACTTGTGCCTCAGGAGATAAACATGGGAAATCAAAGGGGTGGTCTAAGCCAGTGGATAAAGGAACAAGGCTATAATCACATGAGATAAGCAGATAGCAGAGAGAGGGCCCTAGTTACTCAGGTCATAATGAACTGGCCTGTTTCTGTTTGACTGAGCTTTACAAGTAACATTCCCTCCTGTGTGAATGACCACATGTGTTCTTTAGGACTCAGCAGGCAAATGTTGATGAAACAGCAAGTTTTGGGCTGTGAATAACCCACTCCATTGTGCTCCCTTACCTCTAGTGTAATGTAATTGACTGTCAGGAATAGGTCTGAGCCCCTGTGCTAGTATTGCTGAAGCTACTGAGGAATGAATGCAGGAGAGGAGAGGTCAATGACTCGGAGCACAAGCTGGACCTTTAAGAGCCCCAGAGAGCATTTTCTAACAAAGCCCTCCCACATCGTTTCATCTAATTCACCAGGAAAGTAATAAATAAAACTCAGGTCAATGTCAACATTTGCCTAGAAGGCCCAGCACAGGAACAAATGGCTGGATTAAGTAGAGAGGAAAAATGGTCTCTCCCACAATATAAATCCTTTCCTGTGTCACCAGTTCTAGGTTGTTTCAGATATTCAGGTTGCAGCCTCCAGAGGAACTGTACTATAGATGTGATTATCACCTCTTCGGAGAGCACGTTAAATCCTTAATGTTGGAACTGACTAATGTTTTTGCTGTTATACTGGCATTGTCATTATGAGGCCAATTTGTGGAAATAATTGAGAACATTATGTAACTTTTTATGCCTTGTTTCAGTTTCATTATATCTCTTCAAGCACATTGGAACAATTTGGAAACAGTAGAAACTATCAATGTCTGCCAGGGAAGGAGTAAACTTTTTCATCCATTTTGCACGGTCATGGTTTCTTTGGGACTTGAAAGGACTGAAAGTCATTGTTAAAAGAAATTACACATATTTTGTTGCTTCATTATTTCCATTTACTTAAATGTAATGTGTTGTTAGAATTGAAGACAGAAACATAATATGTGCCTAACAGGTTGATTTCCAAAGTGAGTACCTATATATATAATTGTTTTTGTATTTTAATTTAACCTTAATTTAACTAGGCAAGTCAGTTAAGAACAAATTCTTATTTACAATGATGGCCCACCCCGGCCAAACCAGGACGGCACTGGACCAATTGTGCGCTGCCCTATGGGACTCCCAATCACGGCCAGATGTGATGCAGCCTATCATTTCAGTATTTTCTGCAAGTAAAATGACTACTCTCTCACTCTGTCTTAGCAAGAGTTAGTTACAGCCCACATTCATATAAAGTAAGGAAATCCTGCATTACAATTGCTGTGAGCTCTAAAGAGGTGATTCATTACCAAAAATGGTAATGCCTAGGCAGGCCTGTGACTCACTCAAAGCTCTGATGCAGCTGGGGCATCGAAGGGAATGATCTCAACATATCGCACTCATGCTGCAAAGGAATTGGTCCCCAGGTCTCATGTAGCTGTTAGCAACTCACTTTGTATGACTCCTTCATTCATCAACAACATTTTCCCTGTGAGCAGCAACAACAACACAAAATATAGAGCAAAACTTTTATTCCCTGGCCTATTTTTTGCATAAATCCTGCTGCAGGCACTGCTGGACATTTCAGGAAACACATTATGAACAGGAGGCGGTTAGAGCTTGCCCCAGTCGATCTAAAATTCATTTGGCCTGGTCTTCTGTTACTCTGCTCTTCTGAATGATATGTAGAAATATATGATTATGACCCTATGTGGCTTAGTTGGTGAAGAATGTTGCTTGCAATGTCAGGGGTGTGGGTTTGTTTCCCGCCATTATGAAAATGTATGGACATACTACTACTATAAGTTGCATTGGATAAAACCGCCTGATATACTGTATACTGTCATCACATTTACAGTATGTACTGCAATATCATAAATCAACCTTTTTGGCCTATGGCTGGATTTACAGTGTCTATAGAAAGTTGACACCCCCTTGGATTTCTTCACATTTTATTGTGTTACAAAGTGGGATTAAAATCGATTTTTTATTTTACCTTTATTTAGTTAAGAACAAATTCTTATTTTCAATGACGGCCTAGGAACAGTGGGTTAACTGCCTTGTTCAGGGGCGGAACGACAGATTTGTACCTTGTCAGCTCGGGGATTTAAACTTTCAACCTTTTGGTTACTAGCCCAACGCTCTAACCACTAGGCTACCCTGCCACTGATTTAATAAAAAATAAAAAAATTGTCAGCAATCTAATCAAAATCCCGCCCCAACACCATTGGCAGTGATTACAGCAGTGAGTCGTCTTGGGTAAGACTCATAAAGAACTTTGCACACCTGTATTGTGCAATATTTAGCCATTATTCTTTTCAAAGGTCAAGGTGTTGCAGATCATGACTAGATTGCAATATTGAAGTATTGCCATGTATTTTCAAGCAGACTTTATTATATATATATATATATATATATATATATATATATATATATATATATAAACTCAACAAAAAAAAGAAACATCCTCTCACTGCCAACTGTGTTTATTTTCAGCAAAATTAACATGTGTAAATATTTGTATGAACATAACAAGATTCAACAACTGAGACATAAACTGAATATGTTCCACAGACATGTGACTAACAGAAATTGAATAATGTGTCCCTAAACAAAGGGGGGGTCAAAATCAAAAGTAAATGTCAGTATCTGGTGTGGCCTCCAGCTGCATTAAGTACTGCAGTGCACCTCCTCCTCATGGACTGCACCAGATTTGCCAGTTCTTGCTGTGAGATGTTACCCCACTCTTCCACCAAGGCACCTGCAAGTTCCCGGACATTTCTGTGGGGAATTGCCCTAACCCGCACCCTCCGATCTAACAGGTCCCAGACGTGCTCAATGGGATTGAGATCCGGGCTCTTTGCTGGCCATGGCAGAACACTGACATTCCTGTCTTGCAGGAAATCACGCACAGAACGAGCAGTATGGCTGGTGGCATTGTCATGCTGGAGGGTCATGTCAGGATGAGACTGCAGGAAGGGTACCACATGAGGGAGGGTGATGTCTTCCCTGTAACGCACAGCGTTGAGATTGCCTGCAATGACAACAAGATCAGTCCGATGATGTTGTGACACACCGTCCCAGACCATGACGGACCCTCCACCTCCAAATCGATCCCGCTCCAGACTACAGGCCTCGGTGTAACGCTCATTCCTCCGACCATCACCCCTGTTGAAACAAAATTGCAACTTGTCAGTGAAGAGCACTTTTTGCCAGTACAGTCTGGTCGAGCAGCGGTGGGTTCGTGCCCTTAGGCGACGTTGTTGCTGATGATGTCTGGTGAGGACCTTTTTTACAACAGGCCTACAAGCCCTCATTCCAGCCTCTCTCAGTCTATTGCGGACAGTCTGAGCACTGATGGAGTGATTGTGCGTTCCTGGTGTAACTCGGGCAGTTGTTGTTGCCATCCTGTACCTGTCCCGAAGGTGTGATCTTCAGATGTACCGATCCTGTGCAGGTGTTGTTACACGTGGTCTGCCACTGCGAAGAAGATCAGCTGTCTCCCTGTAGCGCTGTCTTAGGCGTCTCACAGTACTGACATTGCAATTTTTTGCACTGGCCATATCTGCAGTCCTCATGCCTCCTTGCAGCATGCCTAAGGAACGTTCACGCAGATGAGCATTGACCCTGGGCATCTTTCTTTTGGTGTTTTTCAGAGTCAGTAGAAAGGCCTCTTTAGTGTTCTGGGACGTTTCTTAGAGGATATTTAAATGTTTTTTTCACTTTGACATTATGGAATATTTTGTGTAGATCAATTACAAAAAAAAAATACAATTATAGTTGACATACACTCAATTAGTATTTGGTAGCATTGCCTCTAAATTGTTTAACTTGGGTCAAACATGTCGGGTAGCCTTCCACAAGCTTCCCACAATAAGTTGGGTGAATTTTGGCCCATTCCTCCTGACAGAGCTGGTATGACTGAGTCAGGTTTGTAGGACTCCTTGCTCGCACACGCTTATTCAGTTGTGCCCACAAATGTTCTATAGTATTGAGGTCAGGGCTTTGTGATGACCACTCCAATACCTTGACTTTCGTTGTCCTTAAGCCATTATGGAAGTATGCTTGGGGTCATTGTCCATTTGGAAGACCCATTGGCAAACCATGCTTAAACTTCCTGACTGATTTCTTGAGATGTTACTTCAATTTATCCACATAATTTTCAATGGTCATAATGGCCAAACGGTTCTATTTTTGTTTCATCAGAGCAGAGGACATTTCTCTAAAATGTTCGATCTTTGTCCCCATGTGCAGTTTCAAACCGTAGTCTGGCTTTTTTTGTGGCGGTCTTGGAGCAGTGGCTTCTTCCTTGTTGAGCGGCCTTTCAGGTTATGTCGATATAAGACTCGTTTTACTGTGGATATAGATACTTTTGTACCTGTTTCCTCCAGCATCTTCACAAGGCCCTTTGCTGTTGTTCTAGGATTGATTTGCACTTTTCGCACCAAAGTACCTTCATCTTTAGGAGACAGAATGCGTCTCCTTCCTGAGCGGTATGACGGCTGCGTGGTCCCATGCTGTTTATACTTGCATACTATTGTTTGTACAGAAAAATGTGGTACCTTCAGGCGTTTGGAAATTGCTCCCAAGGATGAACCAGACTTGTGGAGGTCTACCATTTCTTTTTCCGAGGCCTTGGCTGGTTTCTTGTGATTTTCCAATGATGTCAAGCAAAGAGGCAATGAGTTTGAAGGTAGGCCTTGAAATACATCCACAGGTGCACCTCCAATTGACTCAAACGGCACTCAGATGGCATTTAGCTCATCTGGTAGGATCGTGTCACTGGGCAACTCGTGGCTGGGTTTCCCTTTGTAGTCCATAATAGTTTTCAAGCCCTTCTAACTCTGACGAGCTTCAGAGCCGGTGTAGTAGGATTCAATATTAGTCCTGTATTGACGCTTTGCCTGTTTGAGGGTTTGTCTCTGGGCATAGCAGGATTTCTTATAAGTGTCCGGATTAGTGTCACGCTCCTTGGAAGTGGCAGCTCTAGCCTTTAGCTCGGTGTGCCTGTAATCCATGGCTTCTTGTTTGGAAATGTATGTACTGTCACTGTGGGGATGACGTCGTCGATGCACTTATTGATGAAGCCGGTGACTGAGGTGGTATAATCCTTAATGCCATTGGATGAATCCTCTGGAACAAATTCCAGTCTGTACTAGCAAAACAGTCCTGTACCGTAGCATCCACGTCATCTGACCACTTCCATATTCATCGAGCCACTGGTACTTCCTGCTTTAGTTTTTGCTTGTAAGCAGGAATCAGTGGGATATAATTATGATCAGATTTGACAAATGGAGGGCGAGGGAGAACTTTGTATGCGTCTCTGTATGTGGAGTGTTGCACATATGACATGCTGGTAAAAATGAGGTAAAACGGATTTAAGTTTGCCTGCATTAAAATCCACAGCCACTAGGAGCGCCGCTTCTGGATGAGCATTTTCTTGTTTGCTTATGGCCTTATACAGCTGGTTGAGTGCGATCTTAGTGCCAGCATCTGTTTATGGTGGTAAATAGATGGCTACGAATAATATAGATGTGAATTATTTTGGTAGATAGCGTGGTCTACAGCTTATCATGAGGTTCTCTACCTCAAGTGAGCAATAGCTCGAGACTTCTTTAATATTAGACATTGCGCACCAGCAGTTATTGACAAATAGATAGACACACACACCCGCCCCTCGTCTTACCAGACGTAGCTGTTGTGTCCTGCTGAAACATGGAGAAGCCAGCCAGCTTGATATTATCTTTGTCATCATTCAGCCATGACTCTGTGAAACATAAGATATTCCAGTTTTGATGACCGGTTTGTAGGATAGTCTTAATCGTCCAGTTTATTTTCCAATGATTGCACATTGGCCAATAATACCTAGAGTAGTGGTGGTTTACTCACTCACAAACAAATTCTCACAAGGCACCCAGACCTCAACCCCTCTATTTCCGTCTTTTCTTCACGCGAATGACGGGGATTTGGGCCTGGTCTCCGGGAAGCAGTATATCCTTCGCGTCAGACTCATTAAAGAAAAAATCTTTGTCCAGTTTGAGGTGAGAAAACGCTGTTCTGATGTCCAGAGCTCTTTTCGGTCATAAGAGAAGATAGCAGCGCAACATTATGTACAAAATGTAGCAAAAAAAGCACAGTTGTTTAGGAGCCCGTAAAACGGCAGCCAACCACTCTGGTGCCATTATAAAACAACTTGATCCTCAATGACCTGAGTAATTACATATATAGTTTCTGTTTCTTCTCATAACAAAGAAACAGTGCTTATAGAAAGTACATACACCCTTGAATGTTAACATTTTGATGCATTGCAAAGTGGGATTAAAATATATGTACAGTTGAAGTCAGAAGTTTACATACACTTAGGTTGGAGTCATTAAAACTCGTTTTTCAACCACTCCACAAATTTCTTGTTAAAACGTCTTATGGCTGGGGGCAGTATTGAGTAGCTTGAATGAATAAGGTGCCCAAAGGTGCCCATAGAAAACGGCCTGCTCCTCAGTTCCAGTTGCACGCCCAATTTTTCAGTTTTTGATTTGTTAAAAAAGTTTGAAATATCCAATAAATGTCGTTCCACTTCATGATTGTGTCCCACTTGTTGTTGATTCTTCACAAAAAAAATACAGGTTTATATCTTTATGTTTGAAGCCTGAAATGTGTTAAAAGGTCGCAAAGTTCAAGGGGGCCGTATACTTTCGCAAGGCACTGTATATACACACACAAACAGGCTATGGGTCATTCACATACATACAAAGATACCACCACCCACAACGCAGAGCCAATGTGTACTTTACACATTTCATTACATTTTTATATATTCAAAATAAAATGTTTAAAAAAAAATCACAAATAATATTTTATATTATTAATTTCAAACAACGGCATTAGCATGAGAAGAACTTACCAGTCCAAAACAATGTCCTCTCCGTTCAAAAAATATGCTTCTATTTTGGAGTCATAGCTATGGTTGCTAACTGAATCGTCTTCCAAAAGAAGATCTGTTTCACTGTCACGATGTTACGGTTTTCTTCCGTCGAAAGAGAGTCGGACCAAAATGCAGCGTGGTAAGTTAGATACATGTTTAATAAACTAATAAACACGAAATACAAAACAACAAACGGAACGTGAAAACCTATACAGCCTGTCTGGTGAAATACAAAACACTGAGACAGGAACAATCACCCACGAAACACTCAAAGAATATGGCTGCCTAAATATGGTTCCCAATCAGAGACAACGGGAATCACCTGCCTCTGATTGAGAACCGCCTCAGGCAACCATAGACTTTGCTAGAACACCCCACTAAGCCACAATCCCAAAACCTACGAAAAACCCCCATACATAAACACAACACAAAATAAACCCATGTCACACCCTGGCCTAACCAAATAAATATAGAAAACACAAAATACTAAGACCAGGGCGTGACACACGATCAATTTCCTCTATAATTTTGTCTACATTCGTATATCTAGTCTTAGATTTAGCTTTCCCTGACTTATTCGCCATGATGTTCGATATATAAACAGCTGAAGATGCGCTTTACCGAAATAGTGCTGTGCGTAACAAGCTTGGCTCCTTCCAGTATGAATCTTCAATGGCGAATGACCGTATTTACGCAGGAGTTTACTACATGGGTTGGTCTTCCAACACATAAACATTACATATTGCCGTTTACCTCAGCTCATTGGCTATCTACCCAGCTAGATTTCAAGACGATCAGTGGACATTGGGTTAAAATACAGTCAATCAACGAAACAGCGGTCATATCATTGGTGCACAATGATGTCATTACATGTTGTCTTCAAAACGGTTTCTTTCAGTCAATACGTCCCGCGAAATGACCCGTCAAGTTTGGTTGTGTTACAAACAAACCAGTTGATTGCAATGAAACCAAACATGACTGAAAGTCACGTTTAGTGTGTGCATTTACATCGAATGTGCCGTCGAAAATTGAATGAGACGGAATTCACGACAGAAGCGGTTCACAAAATGTTTTGTGTTAGGCTATAAAAATGGATTTTATCAAACAAAAGACCATTCATTGTGTAACAATGAGCATTGGGATTGCAAACAGAGGAAGATCGTCAAAGGTAAACCATTTATTTTATTGCAATTTGTGATTTTGTTACGCCTGTCCTGGTTGAATTTTTTTTTTTTATGGGGCTCTGTCCTCAGATGATCGCATCGTATTATTTCGCAGTTCCTTTTTTAAATTTGACAACGCAGTTGGATTAGCAAGATTCTATGCTTTCGAACCATGTGAGACACTTGTATTTTCATGAATGTTTAATATGACTATTTATGTAGCGATCACCGTATGTTGTCGAATGTAATACCCGCTAACGGGTTCAGTGCGCAGAGAGGATGCAACGTCTAGAATTTACTCAAATCCAATTTTAGACAACTAACTTCACATTTCATCTTTACCAAAACATTCTCTTTGATTTGGACATTTTCCATACAACGTACAATGTATAAACGTCAAACATATACTAGGTAAACTGTTGAAGTAACAATGTTTTCGTAATAACGTCATCTATTAACCTTTAACAAAACAAAAATGACATACATTTTCATATTCCATCTATCGTCATCACCACCATTGTGGCTGATGGTAAACATTGTTCCAAAGTCCCTTTATTTCATGTTTAGTGTTCTGAGGCTGGTTCTCCATAGTAACAGGACAAAAGGAATTTGTCTGTGGCCTAAGATTTACTAGGGGCGTGAGGGGTCATAAAACCCCCACATCTTCAGACCCATAGATCTCTCCTACTCTTTTGGGGTTGAGAGATAATCTGTAGGGTTGTGGTCTCCTGTAACCTGACCTGATCAGGATAGTCATGACAGTAGTTAGCTGGCTAGCTTCAGTTGAGGGATTCCAGATCCGAAGTAAATAGAAGTACTTTAGAAAAAACAGATCCACGCCACATTGGGTGAGGCGGGTTGCAGGAGAGTATTTAGAAGTTGAGGTTTATTTAATTGAAATGTTTTAAAAAGATATGTGAAGAAAAAGACGTAAAAAGATATATACAAGGGACACGACAAGACAAAGACGTCTGACTGCTACGCCATCTTGGAAGACGAGTAAATATTTGATTTTCTGTATTTCTTGAACTGCATTGTTGGTTAAGTGCTTGTAAGTAATTGTTTAATGTTATGTCTACACTTGTTGTATTCAGCGCATTTGACAAATACAATTTGAGGTATCTGCATTTCTGACTAATTATCTACAGACCAGATGCATGTACTCTTACTAACAGACTTTGCAGAAGCATGTGTGATGCAGTGATGCTGAGGTTAATGATGATTACAGAGACATCTCACATGTCTGGTTCTGGCTCTTGATGGTGTGAAATGTAGGGGCGGATTGGCCATCTGGCATTTCAGGCAAATACCAGATGGGCTGGTCCATTTTTACCACAGTGGGCCTGTCTATCACGGGGGTTTTGTGCAAAATTATAATTATCTGTCTAATACTGGGGGTTTCAAGGAAACAAAATGGGCCAGTGTGGAGGGGTCAAGTAAAACAATTGTCTGGTGTGGGGGCCTCAAGGAATTAAATGGTCCGGTGTGTTAGAAATGCCAGGGACGATTTCTGATCGCAGTCCACCCCTGGAGCAATCCAAACTGTTGTAGAACTAGTGGCTTTTTCAGTGAAACAGTTATTTGAAGTTGTAATGTCAAGAGTATTTTCCTCAAAGCTTTAAGTGCTGGGACTAGGACATCTTCCCAGTATTTCTGGAGAAGGCGTGAAAAGGCCAACCCCAGACTGACGTATCTGGCACAGACAGATGCTGTACTGTGACTCTGGTAGCACGGACTTGGGAATTTAGGCTATGGAGGAACACATGGCAGGGCAAAGGTAAGCAGGTCCCCCTGGGGGGCAGACAGATGGGGGTATATGACACATCTGAGATGGCTCTGGGCCTGCTCTGGAAATGGCCCAACACTGTCAGGTCAGAGCACTGTAGCAGAGGTTTCTGCAGTTCAGACTGGGGCGACTCAATGTTCGACCCGGAATCTCTGTTCTTCTCGGTTCCAAGTCTCCACATAACCTCTACTATACGTGCCTCAGTTTCTGTCTGTCTGTCTGTCAGTGTGTGTGTGTGTGTGCTTGTGTTTGTGCGTGTGGTCTCATGGGCATCACAGTGTCTGCCCTCTAGGCAGTGCTACAGTATGGCCTTCTCTACGAGGGGGCAGGTTGCCTTAGTTTGTATAATCCATGGGTTTCATGAAACATGTGAAATAAATAAACAGAAATATTACCATTCTACACAGACCTCCCCTTACCACAAATGTGCAACTGGATGCGTGCTTCGAAGTGGATTTGCATATTTTACTCTCTTTGTTATTAATACACAATGCAATGGGGAAAATAAATTCAAAACCCATTTACAACTCATGCCTTTCTGTCGCTATGAAAGGCTTATGGAGAATATCACCTGGAAGAATTACTGATTTACAAAGGTCAAAAATTCAGATACACACCCAATCAGGAATACGAATGACAGATACTACTGTACATGAACATACTGGAAAGTATATGCAGGAAAGGGGGATCTAAGAACTGGCCAAGTCATAAATGGAATCAAAGAAATGAAATTTAAGGTGCTACTGTATTATTTATTGATATGCTGATGAGGGCATTAAACAGCTTCTCGTTATTGCCCTAATGGTGCTCTGTAAATCCTTGCCCTGGGTCTTTAGAAATAGGATTATTACTTGTGCCAGAGTGCCTTACAGATGGGGAAATTCCCACTGGTTTTTAAATGCAGAAATATTCTTGACATTCAAGTAAAAAACTACATCATGTACGCCTGACTTTATGAGCAAAAACAATGTTTGTGTTTTTTGTGCTGAATATTGCCACAACATTTCAACTGCACAGTGTAATGCAACACCAATGAATGTGTGTGACAAATGTGTTACCAACCATGACTCCAAAATATTTAATTACATTGGTGATAATATATGGCCTAATATTTCACCTGTCCAGGATTTTGATTGATTCTTTTTGATTTACAACAGAAATGGAATGGAATGAGAAGTCAAGCTTCAATGAAACATGTATTACAACTTCAAGAATCAACAAAGGGAGCTGGCCAAGTAAAGTTGAAATACTATTATTGAGATAAATATAGCTAAAAAATCTATTGTGTCTGCTCTCAAAGGACCAAGTGCTATTTTTTCAAGATTTTAGGGATGTTGATCAAATATTCTAAATGTTGAAAAGCATTGACTGGTCTTACAAATGCTTCCAAGTATGATGATGTTGACAAATGTCAATATAATACAGTATATAGAGAAACAAACTAAAACACATTTTACATTTCTGAAAAAAAACTAAACTCATCGATTGAATGAGACTTTCACTTTTACCAACACGTTGTGTACAATATGTCTAAATTGTATTACACAGTTCGGAATAATTGTATTTGCAAGGAGCCTATACTAAGATGTTTACTGCTATATCTTGTGTGAGGAGACGTAGCTCTGCCCTTGGCTTTTCAGAAGACCTATATAATGACTTAATGACTTGAGTGGACAGAGCCTCCACCTCACCCTGGCTTCTGGCTTCTACCTTCTTGCTCACAGCTGGCGAGGAGACCGCAAGAGGAGTGGTTCTCTGTCATCCAATCAGGTGAGGAGGCCGTTATCTGCTGTGTGCTGGGCTGTTTAGCCAGCCACCTGCACAGGGCTCCCCACCAGGGGCTGTAGACAACGCCGGAGGAGCAGAGGCTCTCACACATTCTGAACACATTTTTCACACCAGTTACTCCAGGATAAGCTGTAAGCCAAAGTCCTACCATACCAATTTCAAAAGCCCTCACACTTAAGAGGATCAGCTTCAGAGCACTACAATCAAGGCAATTCTGCGCTCAATTGCTTTGACCTTCAGGGGTAAAAGAAGGTGAGTAAACTGTGGGAAAAAAATAGCCTGACACAATAATTGTATTATCGTATAATCAACAATTATGGACAATAGGCATTGGCAGTACATACCATATACCGGGTATTTTGAAATATCAATGTTATGATTTTCAATACCGTCCCCCCTCCCCCAGATTTTTTTATCATGAGGCAGTCACATGGTGTGTTTGTTAACAAAGAGCATATGGAGCAAACAGAAGTTTTGTGATGTGATGATCACTTTTGAGCAGCACAAGAGAGGTGATCAAGTTACACTTGAAATTCACTACAAAATGTTTGCCAGCTAAATATCTTAAGATAAGATAAATATTCTATCTAAAATGTGCCAAATACATTTTCTCCAGCTCAGGGCTCCAGCTATGCATTTGGTTTGCTAACTTTCTGGCTATAAGTGGCTGGCCTGCAATATCAAACTTCTTGGTTAAAGCAGACAAAATCAATCCTCTCCTGAATTAAGTGTGAGTGAGAAGCCTTTTGAGATAATTGTATAACTATGTAACCTTCTGAGCTTGGTTGTCTGTCTTTGAATAATAATGGCAGTTTTTATTTTTTACATAAAGAGGGTAAAGTTGGTAATTTCTCATTAAGGACAGCAATCATTTTGCAAGCTGTGCGGCACAGTTGAGAGGAGAAGCTTCATTTACTAAAGTTCTAAGTGGTCATAACCATTTGTTTTTTAGATGGGGGTGTCTCCAAAGCTGTGTTGCATTCATTAATACAGTATTTCATAGCTCATTTGTAAAGATTAAAATACATTGCAGGTTCACTGCAACAATGATAATTATGACAATAACTGTGGTCATGTGTAACAACGTGTGTGTAGGTGGCAGGGAATTCAGGCTCAGGAGAATTGAACTTGGTATAAATGGAGTTGTTTAGTACATTTAACAAAAACTCCAAAACCAAAATACAACATAAATAAACGTGGGTACAAGAACCTGTCGCGCACCAATACATATACACGAACATACAAACAAACAATCTCCGACCAGAACATGATGGGAAACAGAGGGTTAAAAACACAACATGTAATTGATGGGATTGGAACCAGGTGTGAAGGAAGACAAGACAAAACCCATAGAAAATGAAAAATGGATCAGTGATGGCTAGAAGGCCGGTGACCTCAACCGCTGAACACCGCCCGAACAAGGAGAGGGACCAACTTCGGCGGAAGTCGTGACGTCATGTACATGCCAATTAATAGATAATGTAATAATCAAGTTTCAAGTTGTATTAGTTGTATGTACTGTATCGAGTACAATGCATCATTAAATAATTAAATAACGAAATTGGGGAGAAAAAGGGGTAAAATAAAATAAAAATAAAAAAAGATGCGTTTGTTACTCACAAAATATGTAGCTTCACTGAGAAACTATAGTCGTTTACTGCTGTCATGCCCAGTATGCACTTCCAAAAAAGGTATTAAATACATTTACAAGCAACCCCAAAACATTGTCTGGAAATAATCTATGTACTGTTTTTGACCAAGTGCGCATGCGCCAAATCCACCTTTTACATGAAATATTATTGCATTCCGTGTAGCGAGTGTGAAACAATAGGTTGATAGGTTGATATGATGTATGTGATGAAATCAATGATCTTTTGGGATACTGTACAGGATACTGTACATGGCAGTAATGAGTGATTTTCATTGGAGGTGACGACATCATTCAAATCAATGATGGTTTGGAACTTTAAAGCCAATTATATAAGAATCATCTTTTTGGAGATTTAACCTCAGCATCCCAAGCTCTCGATTTAGTGAGTAACAAACTTTTTTGACATTATAACACTTGCAGAGCTGTCTTGAGGGAAATTCTATTGTAGCAAACTGGGTTAGAGAGGAGACTTATCGTATTCATTGTCTCCTCCTCTGCCCAGATACAGGTAGGAGAGTGCTTAGAGAGCATAGAGGACTTCAGAAAGTATTCAGACCCACTGACTTTTCCACATTTTGTTATGTTACAGCCTTTTTCTAAAATATATTTTTTTAAATCCTCAGAAATCTACACACAATACCCCATAATGAATAATCAAAAACAGGATTTTAGACATTAGCAAATGTGTTAAAAATAAAAGCAGATAATACCTTATTTAGAAAAGTATTCAGACACTCTGCTATGATACTCGAAATTGAGCTCAGGTGCATCCTGTTTCCATTGATCATCCTTGAGATGTTTTTACAACTTGATTGGAGTCCACCTGTGATAAATTCAATTGATTGGACATGATTTGGAAAGACACACACCTGTCTACATAAGGTCCCACAGCTGACAGTGCTTGTCAGAGCAAAAACCAAGCCATGAGGTGGAAAGAATTGTCCGTAGAGCACCGAGACAGGATTGGGTCGAGGCACAGATCTGGGGAAGGGTATCAAAAAATGTATGCAGTGTTGAAGGTCCCCAAGAACACAGTGGCGTCCATCATTCTAAAAAGGAAGAAGTTTGGAACCACGAAGACTCTTCCTAGAGCTGGCTGCCCGGCCAAACTGAGTGATCAGGGGAGAAGGGCCTTGGTCAGGGAGGTGACCAAGAACCTGATGGTCACTCTGACAGAACTCTAGAGTTCCTCTGTGGATATGGGATAGACAAGACAACCATCTCTGCCGCACTCCGCCAATCAGGTCTTTATCATAGAGTGGCCAGACGGAAGCCCAAAAAATACTTATTAAAAAAGACTTTTAAAATACTTATTCCAGTCCTCAGGTTGGTGTTCTTTAGGAGACAATGTTTGGGAAACTAGCAGTGTGCTCCGATTGGCTGGTCGTAGCGGAGTCGAGAGCACAGGTGGAGCTCCACTCTGCGATGCTGGTTTCCCATTTTCAGTCTCTGGGGTTCAAAGTGAATCACAAGACAAGTTGTTTGGCTCAGCACATTCAGTTTCTGGGTTTCGTTTTGGACTCGGTTCTGAATCATGCATTTTTGTCCTAACAGAGGAGTGTCGCATTCCTGCTCTGTCTAGTACAGTTTCAGATGGGGCACTTATTGCTTGTTCTTGCAGTCTGATCGCCTCTGATAGCTGTGGTCCTCTGGTACTTCTGTTGATGCATCTGTTTCAGCGTTGAGAGATAGCCGTCTCTCTCTTTCTCCTAAACCTGGCACGTGATTTGCTCGTATGGAGCAGTGTCGCTCAGGGCAGCGTATGTTCCTGGATCTCTTAACATGGGAGCCAATATATTTCCAGGGGGAGTCCTATCTCTACAGAATGGAGACTGCATCCCTCTGGGTTGGCCCAGATATAGGAGCGGTTCGAAAAGGCCATCATAGATCTTAAGCATTGCGAGAAAACTTGCATTGTCTTCTGTTCTACTCAATAAGGAATCTGGGCACTGAATTGGGATCGGTTGCTTTGGCGTATCATTGGCCTCGAACCCTGCTCAATGCATTCCTCCGGTGGACCTGATTCAGGCCACCATAGAGAGGGTCCGCCAGGAGGGTCTGTTGTTGATTTTGGTGGTTCCCATAGATCACGGGCCTGGACCCGTGGGGCATTTCGTGTCATTGTGATCTATTGTCCAAGGCTCACAGGAGAATTTGGCACCAACGACTGCAGATCTGTGAGTTTGCCCCCTGAAAAGTTGAATTTGAAGGCTAGCGGTTTACCCTCGAACGTGATTACGATTGTACAGTCAGCTTGTGCACCCTCTACGGGAGGGTTTCATACATATAAGTGCCATGCGTTTGAGGGTTAAAGGACTGTCTCCTTGTTCAGAGCTCTTTGGTGGACATTTTGAAGTTCATGCAAGACCTTTTTGAGCAGGGCCTTTCTTTTTCCACATTGAAGGTTTATATTGAAGCCATCTCGGTTAGTCATGTAGAGATTGACAGCTCTTCCCACTATCAGGACACCATCACTGCAGTGAGACCATTACCACAGTGAGACCCCAGTGTTCTCACCGGGGGACCTGTGCTGGCTCTCGACCCATTACCTGCCCGTCTGCCTGCCCTCCCGGAAGCTGGGTCCGCGGTTTGTGGGGCCATTTAAAGTCCTGAGGAGGGTGAACGAGGTATGTTATAGATTACAGTTTCCCTCTGCTTATCTTATTATTGTGGTGGCTGGTCCGCTCCAGGAATCTGAGGTGCGGGAGGTCCCTCCGCCCCCTTTGGACATCGAGGGGGCATACATCATTCGTTCCTTCCTGGATTCGAGGCATCGGGTGGGAAGCCTTCAGTACCTCGTGGAGTGGGAGGGGTATGAACCGGAGGAGAGGTGATGGGTTCCGGTTGCAGATGTTGTGGATCATGAACGCTGTGGGAGTTTCACGGTCGCCGGCCGGATCACCCTGCGCCTCATCCTCCGGCTTGTCCTTGAGGCCGGTGTTGGCACGCCACTGGAGCCGCGCGTCAAAGGGGGGTACTGTCGACTTCCGCCGAAGTCGGCTCCTCTCCTTGTTCGTTCGGCGATCAAACTCACCGGCTTTCTAGCCATCACCCATTTTTCATATATCCATTTGTCTTGTCTTGTCTTGTTTTCATACACACCTGGTTTTCATTTCCTCAATCAATCTACTTGTATTTAACCCTCTGTTTCCCTTCATGTTTTGTGTGTAATTGTTTTGTGTTATGTGGTGTTAGTTTACGCGCTTGACTTTTATGTTCCGTTTCTTGAGTGCGTTTGATTTATGTAGTGCTCTCGTTTTTGGAACTTTAATAAAAGTGCGCCTGTTCCTAATGCTCTTCTCTGCTGCACCTGACTTCGCCTCAAATACACCATTGACAGTCGAGCACTGCAGTAGTCTAACCTAGATGAAACAGTCTTGAAATGTTTGTCAAAAGAGAGATTAGGGTCCAGAGTAACGCCGAGGTCATTCACAGTTTTATTTGATTAATTGTCAGATTCAATAGAAGATCTCTTTGTTTCTTGGGACCTAGACCTAGCGTCTGTTTTGTTCGAGTTTAATACTTCTTGCGACTAGCAATCCCGTATCCGGGAGCGTAATCATAGCCTCAAGCGCATTACCATAACGCAACTTTTCCTATTCATGAAAATCGCAAATGAAATGAAATAAATATATTCAAACACAAGCTTAGCCTTTTGATAACAACACTGTCATCTCAGATTTTCAAAATATGCGTTACAGCCAACGCTAGACAAGCATTTGTGTAAGTTTATCATGGCATAATGCTATGCTAGGCTCTGCTGGCAGCAGGCAACATTTTCACGAAAATAAGAAAAGCAACCAAATTAAATAATTTACCTTTGAATAACTTCAGATGCTTTCACTCAGGAGACTCCCAGTTAGATAGCAAATGTTCCTTTTTTCCAAAATAGGCGAAATAGCTCCCGTTTGTTCATCCTGCTTGGCTGAGAAATCGACCGAAAAATACTTAAACTATAACGCCAAACTTTTTTCAAAGTTTGCTCCATAATATCGACAGAAACACGGCAAACGTTGTTTAGGATCCATTCTCAAGGTGTTTTTAACATATGTATTCGATAATATATCCGTCGAGGCAGTTGGTTTCTCATAAGAAGCGATTGGAAAAATGGCTACCTCAGTATTTTACACAAGGTTTTCTGCGGGAGACACCATGTGACCACATGCCATATATGGTCCCTTACACCCATTCTTCAAGGGAAATGCCTAAAAAGACGTCACAACACATTGGGGAAAACGTGGAAAACGTAAGCTCATTTGTAGCTCATTCACAGCCATATAAGGAGTCATTGCCATGAGGCGGTTTAAAAAAATGTGGCACTTCCTGTTTGGATTTTTATCTGGGTTTCGCCTGTAACATCATTTTTGTGGCACTCACAGACAATATATTTGCAGTTTTGGAAACGTCAGAGTGTTTTCTTTCCAAAGCTGTCAATTATATGCATAGTCGAACATCTTTTCGTGACAAAATATCTTGTTTAAAACAGGAACGTTTTTCATCCAAAAATTTAAATAGCGCCCCCTATATCGAAGAGGTTAAAAGTTGAACATTTGACATCATCCACTTCCTTATGTCTGAAACACAGGCTTCCAGGGAGGGAAATTTTGGGGCTTCACCATGTTTCAACAAAATGTACAGCTGTGTGTAGTCCAGGTAGAAGTGAAAGTTAACATTATGTTTCCGAATGACACCACCAAGAGGTAAAAAAATATAGTGAAAACAATAGTGGTCCTAAAACTGAGCCTTGAGGAACACCAACATTTACGGTTGATTTGTAGTTGACCATCTACAGAGATGAACTGATATCTTTCCAACATATAATATCTAAATCATGCCAGATCTTGTCCATGTTGACCAATTTGGGTTTCCAATCTCTCCAAAAGAATGCGGTGATCGATGGTTTCAAAAGCAGCACTAAGGTCTAGGAGCATGAGGACAGATGCAGAGCCTCAGTCTGACCCCATTAAACGGTAATTTATCACCTTCACAAGTGGAGTCTCAGTGCTATGACAGGGTATAAAACCAGACTGTAGCGATTTGTATACATTGTTTGTCTTCAGGAAGGCAGTAAGTTACTGTGCTTTTTCTAAACATTTTGAGAGGAAAGATAATATTGATATAGGCCGACCGTTTCAAGGTTATTGCAGGTTTCCTGTGAGTTTGACTGCTCAATGCCATGCAGCGCACGTGGGCGCTTTACAAAGTCACGACAGGTATTCTGTTGTTTTGGACTTGCGGTTCCTTGTGTGAGTTCTGATTTTTCATGCTCGCAAGGTAAGTATTGTTCTTGGAACCGTGGGGTCAGTGCACATAGTCAAGTTGAGCAAGTTCTGGTTCCCTATATGGGGCTCTGACAGTTCAGGCTTCTAGTGTAAGTATTAGGAGAAAGGGTGGCTTCTGTAACCCCTTTGGAGCCGGTGGAAGCTGTGTGTGCTTGTGCTGTGGTGGGCCTCCTAGTTTGGTACCATCTGAGCCGGTTTGGGGTGTGATTGTATGTCTCCATAGCATGTTATACCGAGTGACCAACTGAAAGGGAACGTACAGTTATGAATATAACTACTGTTCCCTGAAGGAGGGAACAAGGTACAACATATTTGGCCCCATGCCATCTGGGGCCTTGGGCTCACTGAAGAGGCGTATTGATTTGAGTAAATGGATGCGAGCCCCAGTATTATAGCCAGGAAGGCGGGTCTTCACCAGGTCGGCTCAGCATCCAGTTGGGTGTGATTTCAGGTTGCTTCAGGTGAATAGGATTGTTCGTTGACTCCCCCATAATATGTTATACCTCGTTCCCTCTTTCAGGGAACAGTAGTTATATTTATAACTTTAAGTTAAACTGTAGCATTATGCAGAGATCAGCTCTGCCCTGGCAAGGTACAGGTAACTGCCAAAATAATGGATACACCAACATAAAGTGTCTTAGTAGGACCACCACGTGTTGCCAGAACAGCTTCAATGCGCCTTGGCATACATTCTACAAGTGTCTGTAACTCTATTGGAGGGATGTGACCTCATTCATCCATGTTGTTTTGTTGATTGTGGTGGAAAACGCTGTCTCAGGCGCCGCTCCAGAATCTCCCAAAAGTGTTCAATTGGGTTGAGAACTGGTGACTGAGACAGCCATGGCATATGGTTTACATTGTTTTCATGCTCATCAAACGATTCTCAGACCACTGTGGATAGTGGCATTGTCATCCTGGAAGTGACCACTCCCGTCAGGACAGAAATTATTCACCCTAAGTTGAAGGTGTTCACTCAGAATGGCTGTGTATTTGTTGGCGTTTACCTTGCCCTCTAAGGTGTTGAGTGGTCCTAAACCATGCCAGGAAAATGTCAGAACAGTACATACTCAAATGTTTCCTTTATTTTGGCAGTTATCTGTACATTCAACTACAAGCAGAACCAGACTGGAATACACCGACATGTGAGAAAGTTGTTTACCACAATCACCCCCTCATTGACATTGATCTTCTCTTCATGAGAGGAGATGAAACTAGCTGGCTGCTGATACTTATCTGATCTCAGACCGGATTATCATTATTTATATATAATTGACTTGGATCCTGCTGTGAATGTTATTCTACCCCAGAGGTGGAGAATTGTATCTCACTGCTTTACCTCGGTCCTTGATTTAATTATATTTGTTTTTCATACTTTAATAACTTTGAGGCTTGTTGGCTATTAGTTATAACAACACTTTGCACTACCTACAACTTCATTTAGTGGCTTCAGACAATTTGGAATAGACCACAACATGATATTTAGTGAGCGCATACGTTCAAGAAAATAAGCCAAATTAAAGTCATATTTCATGATTTATAGGCAACCTCTGAACAGGTAATTCTGGGAAACGTGCACACAGAACATTAATTAACTTAGTTTAAAATATGTTTTCCTACAGTTTTCACTGCATTATCCAATACCCAAAGAAAAATAAATCATTCAATAACTCTCCAGTGACTGACAGTAACCAGCTCAATATGATACCGTCTCTGACACAATATTTACCTTCCTGACCCAACCATTGAGCAAGGGCCACAGTGATAACTGATTTATGTAAAGGACCACTATGCAAAATTATAATGAACAAAAATATAAATGCAACATGCAACAATTTCTAAGATTTTACTGAGTTACCGTTCATATGAGAAAATCAGTCAAATGAAATAACTTAATTAGGCCCTAATCTATGGATTTCCATGAGCGGGAATACAGATATGCATCTGTTGGTCACAGGTACCTTAAAAAAATGGGCCTCAGGATCTCGTCCGGGTATTTCTGTGCATTAAAATTGCCATAGATAAAATGCAATTGTGTTCGTTGTCCTTAGCTTATGCCTGCCCATAGCATAATGCCACCGTCACCATGGGGCACTCTGTTTACAACGTTGACATCAGCAAACTGCTCCCTCTGCAACTGGCTCCTGGACTTCCTGACTGGCCGCCCCCAGGTGGTAAGAGTAGGCAACAACACATCTGCCACGCTCATCCTCAACACTGGGGCTCCTCATAGGGTGTGTGCTTACTCCCCTCCTGTACTCCCCATTCACCCACGACAGAGTGGCCAAGCACAACTCCAACACCATCATTAAGTTTCTGAAAACACAACAGTGGTAGGCCTGATCACCGACAAAGATGAGACAGCCTATAGGGAGGAGATCAGAGACCTGGCAGTGTGGTGCCAGGACAACAACCTCTCCCTCAATGCGAGCAAGACAAAGGTGATGATCATGGACTATAGGAAAAGGAGGACCCCATTAACATCGATGTGGCTGAAGTGGAGCGGGTCCAGAGTTTCAAGTTCCACATCACCAACAAACTATCATGGTCTAAACACACCAAGACAGTTGTGAAGAGGGCACGACAACACGTTTTCCCCCCAGGAGACTGAAAAGATTTGGCATGGGTCCCCAGATCCTCAAAATGTTCTACAGCTGCACCATCGAGAGCATCCTGACCAGTTGCATCACAGCCTGTGATGGCAACTGCTCTGCATCTGACCGTAAGGAGCTACAGAGGGTAGTGCGTACGGCCCAATATATCACTGGGGACAAGCTTCCTGACATCCAGAACCTCATACTAGGCGGTGTCAGAGGAAGGTCCAAGTCACCCAAGTCATAGACTGTTCTCTCTACTACCGCATGTCAAGCAGTACTTCAGTCTAGGACCAAATGGTTCCTTAACAGCCTCTACCCCCAAGCATAAACATGCTGAAGTATTAATCAAATGGCCACCCAGTCTATTTACATTTACCCCCCCCCTTTGTTTTTGCACTGCTGCTTCTCACTGTTTATTATCTATGCATAGTTACTTTACAAATGACCTCGACTAACCTCTACCCCCTGCACATTGACTAGGTACCGGTACCCCCTGTATATAACTTCGTTATTGTTCTGTAATTGTCTTATGTTGCTTTTTGAAATGTTTTATTTTATTTAAAAAAAATCTCTTTAGTTTATTTAGTAAATAAATCTTGAACTGCATTGTTGGTTAAGGGCTTGTAAGTAAGCATTTCATGGTAAGGTCTACACTTGTTGTATTTGGCACATGTGACAAATACGATTTGATTTGATTTGCGCTGGCGTCGTTACATATGGTCTGCGGTTGTGAGTCCAGTGGGACGTACGGCCAAATGAACATTCAATTATCTGGCAACAGCTCTTGGACATTCCTGAAGTCAGCATGCCAATTGCATGCTCTTGACACTTGAGACATCTCTGGCATTATGTTGTGTGACCAAACTGCACATTTTAGATTGGCCTTTTATCATCCGCAGCACAATGTGCACCTGTGTAATGATCATGCTGTTAATCAGCTTCTTGATATGCCACACCTGATTATATTGGCAAAGGAGAAATGCTCATAAACATGGATGTAAACAAATTTGGGCACAAAATTTGAGAGAAATAAGCTTTTTGTGCGGATGGAACATTTCCGTGATCTTTTATATCAGCTCATGAAACATTTTAAATGTTGCATTTATAGTTTTGTTCAGTATAGAGTCAATGCACAAACAGCAACTACTTATGAACTAAGGGCCTCCATGTCTGTGGATGCCTATGACGAGATTATCTAATCTCATTATATTATAGAATTTGTTGCAGTCACTTATGGTGGATAATGGTTAATGTAAGACAGCTTGCTTGGTTATATTTTGAGGGGTTGTCAAGTTAAGTGATTGATTGATTGATTGATTAACACTGGATCAGTGCTGTGTTTCACTTCCTGAATCTGTGATTAGTGTGAAGTTTAAACAGAAGTGACAGGTCACTATCCTGGCAATGAACGCAAAACATTAAAAAGCCATTTGGCATTGAATCTTTTTGGCATCCTAAAAACAGCTCTTCAATTAATAAAGCTCAATGCTATTAAGACAATAATTATGTTCTACATTTAGGCCTACTTGAATGCCTTGACGTATTCCTTTCAGCTCCTAGTGGAGGAAATGGACTCAACAGTGCAACTCCAGCTAACTCTGTTATGGGGGATTTTCTGGACAATCCACTGGGCACAGACTTCGATTCATAGTCTAATCCACGTGGAAGCAACATTGATTCAACCTGTGTGTGCCCAGTGGGTACATTCCAGGTGTTTCCTGCCTTCTTCCTTTCTGTAAGATTGTTACAGGTGTAAGAAATTACATTAGTTTCGCTGAACAAAAACATAAATGCAACATGTAAAGTGTTGGTTCTATGTTTCATGAGCTGAAATAAAAGATTCTGGAAAGTTTCCATACGCACAAAAAGCTTATTTCTCTCAAATTCGTTAACATCCCTGTTAGTAGACATTTCTCATTTGCTATGATAATCCAACCACCTGACAGGTGTGGCATATCAAGAAGCTGATTAAACAGCATGACAATTGGGGACAACAAAAGGCCAATCTAAAATGTGCAGTTTGGTCAGACAACACAATGCCACAGATGTCTCAAGTTTTGAGGGAGCATGCAATTGGCATGCTGACTGCAGAACGTCCACTAGAGCTGTTGCCAGATCATTTAATGTTAATTTCTCTATCATAAGCCGCCTCCAATGTGATTTTTAGAGAATTTGGCAGTACTTCCAACCGGCCTCACAACAGACCATAAGTATGGCGTCATGTGGGGGCGAGCAGTTTGCTGATGTCGACGTTGTGAACAGAGTGCTCCATGGTATTGGTGGGTTTATGGTAGGGGCAGGCATAAGCTACAGACAACGACTACAATTGTATTTTATCAATGGCAATTTGAATGCACAGATACCGTAATGAGATCCTGAGACCCATTGATATGCCATTCATCCTCCGCCATCACCTAATGTTTCAGCATAATAATGCACAACCCCATGTCGCAAGGGATGGTACAAATTCCTAAAGCTAAAAATGTCCCACTTCTTCCATGGCCTGCATACTCACCAGATTTGTCCCCCATTGAGCATGTTTGAGATGCTCTGGATCACGTTATCAGTCGGTACAGCCACCTGGTTTCATCACGCATTGCTCTGACAGAAACAAATATCTCTCTGGTAAGAAGAAGGGCGGGGATTGTATGCCTTATGATTGACGAGTCGTGGTGTGATCATAACAACATACAGTAACTCAAGTAATTTTGTGCACCTGACTTAGAATTCCTTACAATCAAATGCTGACCGCATTATCTACCAAGAGAATTCTCTTCGATTATAGTCACAGTCGTGTACATCCAACCCCCCAAGCAGACACCTCGACGGCTCTGAAAGAACTTTATTGAACTCTATGTAAACTGGAAACCACATATCCTGAGGCTGCATTTATTGTAGCTGGCGATTTTAACAAGGCTAGTCTGAAAACAAGGCTCCCTATGAGCATATAGAATTTGCGAACCGGGCTGGAAAAATTCTGGATCATTGTTACTCTAACTTCTGCGACGCATACAAAGCCATCGCTTGCGCTCCTTACGGCAAATCTGTCCACGACTTTTGTTGATCCCTGCATATAAACGGAAACTAAAACAGGAAACGCCCATGCTCAGGTCTGTTCAACACTGGTGCAACCAATCTGATTCCACGCTTCAAGATTGCTTCGATCACGTGGACTGCGATATGTTCCGGATAGCATCGAACAACAACATTGATGAATGCGCTGATTCGGTGAGCGAGTTTATTAGCTAGTGCATCAGGGATGTTGTACCCACGGTGACAATTAAAACCTTCCCCAACCAGAAACCGTGGATTGATGGCAGCATTCAAGCAAAACTGAGGGCAGTTTTTAGTCAGGGCAAGGCGACCGGAAACATGACCGAATGACCGAACAGTGTAGCTATTCCCTCCGCAAGGCAATCAAACAAGCTAAGCGTCTGTATAGAGACAACGTAGAGGCGCAATTCAAAGGCTCAGACACGAGAGGTATGTGGCAGGGTTTACAGTCAATCACGGACTACAGAAAGAAAACCAGCCCGTCGGGGACCCTGATGTCTTGCTCCCAAACAAACTAAACAACTTCTTTATTCGCTTTGAGGACAATACAGTGCCACCGACACGGCCCGTGTGGGCTCTCCTTCACTGCAGCCAACGTGAGTAAAACATTCAAACTTGTTAACCCTCGCAAGTCTGCCGGCCCAGACGGCATCCCTAGCCGAGTCCCCAGAGTATGCGCAGACCAGCTGGCTGGTGTGTTTTACGGACATATTCAATCAATCAATCTCTATCCCAGTCTGCTGTTCCCACATGCTTCAAGAGGGCCACCATTTTTCCTGTTCCCAAGAAAGCTAAGGCAACTGAGCTAAACGACTAACACCCCGTAACACTCACATCCGTCATAATGAAGTGCTTTGAGAGACTACTTAAGGATCATATCACCTCTACCCTACCTGAATACCTATGTAAGAATGCTGTTAATCGACTACAGCTCAGCATTTAACACCATAGTACCCTTAAGCTCGAGACCGTGGGTCTCGACCCTGCCCTGTGCAACTGGGTCCTGGACTTTCTGACGGGCCACCCCCAGGTGGTGAGGGTAGGAAACAACATCTCCACCCCGCTGATTCTCAACACTGGGGCCCCACAAGGGTGCGTTCTCAGCCCTCTCCTGTACTCCCTGTTCACCCATGACTGCGTGTACATGCACGCCTCCAACTCAATCATCATGTTTGAGAACGACACTACAGTGTTAGGCTTGATTACCAACAATGACGAGACGGCCTACAGGGAGGAGGTGAGGACCTTCTGAGTGTGGTGTCAGGAAAATAATCTCACACTCAACGTCAACAAAAGGAGATGATCGTGGACTTCAGGAAACTGCAGAGAGAGCACCCCCCTATCCACATCGACGTGACAGTAGTGGAGAATGTGCAAAGTTTTAAGTTCCTCGGCGTACACATCACTGACAACCTGAAATGGTCCACAAACAAAGACAGCGTGGTGAAGAAGCCGCAACAGTGCCTCTTCAACCTCAGGAGGCTAAAGAAATGTGGCTTGTCACCAAAAACACTCACACTCACAAACTTACCACCTGGTAAGGCAACTGCTCTGCCCACAACCACAAGGCTCTCCAGAGGGTAGTGAGGTCTGCACAATGCATCACCAGGGACCAACTACCTGCCCTCCAGGACACCTACACCACCCGATGTCACAAGAAGGCCAAAAAGATCATCAAGGACAACAATCACCCGAACGACTGCCTGTTCACCCCTCTATCATCCAGAAGGCGAGGTCAGAAAAGGGGCATCAAAGCTGGGACCTAGAGACTGAAAAACAGCTTCTATCTCATGGCCATCAGACTGTTAATTAAACAGCCAGCACTAACATTGAGTGGCTGCTGCCAACATACTGACTCAAATCTCTAGCCATTAAACATGTATTACATCTGATTTATCACTAGTCACTTTAAACAATGACACTTTATACACTGCTCAAAAAAATAAAGGGAACACTTAAACAACACAATGTAACTCCAAGTCAATCACACTTCTGTGAAATCAAACTGTCCACTTCGGAAGTAACACTGATTGACAATAAATTTCACATGCTGTTGTGCAAATGGAATAGACAACAGGTGGAAATTATAGGCAATTAGCAAGACACCCCCAAGAAAGGAGTTGTTCTGCAGGTGGTGACTACAGACCACTTCTCAGTTTCTATGGTTCCTGGCTGATGTTTTGGTCACTTTTGAATGCTGGCGGTGCTTTCACTCTAGTGGTAGCATGAGACGGAGTCTACAACCCACACAAGTGGCTCAGGTAGTGCAGCTCATCCAGGATGGGACATCAATGCGAGCTGTGGCAAGAAGGTTTGCTGTGTCTGTCAGCGTAGTGTCCAGAGCATGGAGGCGCTACCAGGAGACAGGCCAGTCCTTCAGGAGACGTGGAGGAGGCCGTAGGAGTGCAAAAACCCAGCAGCAGGACCGCTACCTCCGCCTTTGTGCAAGGAGGAGCAGGAGGAGCACTGCCAGAGCCCTGCAAAATGACCTCCAGCAGGCCAGAAATGTGCATGTGTCTGCTCAAACGGTCAGAAACAGACTCCATGAGGGTGGTATGAGGGGCCGACGTCCACAGGTGGGGGTTGTGCTTACAGCCCAACACTGTGCAGGACGTTTGGCATTTGCCAAAGAACACCAAGATTGGCAAATTGGCCACTGGCGCCCTGTGCTCTTCACAGATGAAAGCAGGTTCACACTGAGCACATGTGACAGACGTGACAGAGTCTGGAGACGCCGTGGAGAACGTTCTGCTGCCTGCAACATCCTCCAGCATGACCGGTTTGGCGGTGGGTCAGTCATGGTGTGGGGTGGCATTTCTTTGGGGGGCAGCACAGACCTCCATGTGCTCGCAAGAGGTAGCCTGACTGCCATTAGGTACCGACATGAGATCCTTAGACCCCTTGTGAGACCATATGCTGGTGCGGTTGGCCCTGGGTTCCTACTAATGCAAGACAATGCTAGACCTCATGTGGCTGGAGTGTGTCAGCAGTTCCTGCAAGAGGAAGGCATTGATGCTATGGACTGGCCCGCCCGTTCCCCAGACCTGAATCCAATTGAGCACATCTGGGACATCATGTCTCGCTCCACCCACCAGCGCCACGTTGCATCACAGACTGTCCAGGAGTTGGCGGATGCTTTAGTCCAGGTCTGGGAGGAGATCCCTCAGGAGACCATCTGCCACCTCATCAGGAGCATGCCCAGGCGTTGTAGGGAGGTCATACAGGCACGTGGAGGCCACACACACTACTGAGCCTCATTTTGACTTGTTTTAAGGACATTACATCAAAGTTGCATTAGCCTGTAGTGTGGTTTTCCACTTTAGTTTTGAGTGTGACTCCAAATCCAGACCTCCATGGGTTGATAAATTTGATTTCCATTGATAATTTTTGTGTGATTTTGTTGTCAGCACGTTCAACTATGTAAAGAAAAAAGTATTTCATAAAAATATTTCATTCATTCAGATCTAGGATTTGTTATTTTAGTGTTCCCTTTATTTTTTTGAGCAGTCTATAATGTTTACATACCCTACATTACTCATCTCATACAGTGCCTTGCGAAATTATTCGGCCCCCTTGAACTTTGCGACCTTTTGCCACATTTCAGGCTTCAAACATAAAGATATAAAACTGTATTTGTTTTGTGAAGAATCAACAACAAGTGGGACAAAATCATGAAGTGGAACGACATTTATTGGATATTTCAAACTTTAACAAATCAAAAACTGAAAAATTGGGCGTGCAAAATTATTCAGCCCCCTTAAGGTAATAGTTTTTGCTTCGTTTACAGCTGTAAGTCGCTTGGGGTATGTCTCTATCAGTTTTGCACATCGAGAGACTGAATTTTTTCCCATTCCTCCTTGGAAAACAGCTCGAGCTCAGTGAGGTTGGATGGAGAGCATTTGTGAACAGCAGTTTTCAGTTCTTTCCACAGATTCTTGATTGGATTCAGGTCTGGACTTTGACTTGGCCATTCTAACATCTGGATATGTTTATTTTTGAACCATTCCATTGTATATTTTGCTTTATGTTTTGGATCATTGTCTTGTTGGAAGACAAATCTCCGTCCCAGTCTCAGGTCTTTTGCAGACTCCATCAGGTTTTCTTCCAGAATGGTCCTGTATTTGGCTCCATCCATCTTCCCATCAATTTTAACCATCTTCCCTGTCCCTGCTGAAGAAAAGCAGGCCCAAACCATGATGCTGCCACCACCATGTTTGACAGTGGGGATGCTGTGTTCAGGGTGATGAGCTGTGTTACCTTTACGCCAAACATAACGTTTTGCATTGTTGCCAAAAAGTTCAATTTTGGTTTCATCTGACCAGAGCACCTTCTTCCACATGTGTGGTGTGTCTCCCAGGTGGCTTGTGGCAAACTTTAAACAACACTTTGTATGGATATCTTTAAGAAATGGCTTTCTTCTTGCCACTCTTCCATAAAGGCCAGATTTGTGCAATATACGACTGATTGTTGTCCTATGGACAGAGTCTCCCACCTCAGCTGTAGATCTCTGCAGTTCATCCAGAGTGATCATGGGCCTCTTGGCTGCATCTCTGATCAGTCTTCTCCTTGTATGAGCTGAAGGTTTAGAGGGACGGCCAGGTCTTGGTAGATTTGCAGTGGTCTGATACTCCTTCCATTTCAATATTATTGCTTGCACAGTGCTCCTTGGGATGTTTAAAGCTTGGGAAATCTTTTTGTATCCAAATCCGGCTTTAAACTTCTTCACAACAGTATCTCGGACCTGCCTGGTGTGTTCTTTGTTCTTCATGATGCTCTCTGCGCTTTTAACGGACCTCTGAGACTATCACAGTGCAGGTGCATTTATACGGAGACTTGATTACACACAGGTGGATTGTATTTATCATCATTAGTCATTTAGGTCAACATTGGATCATTCAGAGATCCTCACTGAACTTCTGGAGAGAGTTTGCTGCACTGAAAGTAAAGGGGATGAATAATTTTGCACGCCCAATTTTTCAGTTTTGATTTGTTAAAAAAGTTTGAAATATCCAATAAATGTCGTTCCACTTCATGATTGTGTCCCACTTGTTGTTGATTCTTCACAAAAAAATACAGTTTTATATCTTTATGTTTGAAGCCTGAAATGTGGCAAAAGGTCGCAAAGTTCAAGGGGGCCGAATACTTTCGCAAGGCACTGTATGTATAAACTGTTCTCTGTACCATCTACTGCATCTTGCCTATGCCGTTCAGCCATCGCTCATCCATATATTCATATGTACATATTCTTATTCATTCCTTTACACTTGTGTGTATAAGGTAGTTGTTGTGTAATTGTTAGATTACTTGTTAGATATTACTGCATGGTCAAAACTAGATGCACAAGCATTTCGCTACACTCGCACTAACATCTGCTAACCATGTGTATGTGACCAATAAAGTTTGATTTGATTTTGATTTTATCAACGTGCATGACTGAGATGTGTCGCGCTCCCATGAGGCAAATGGTGGTCACACCAGATAATGGTTTTCTGATCCAAGCAACAGATGCATATCTGTATTCACAGTCATGTGAAATCCATAGTTTAGGACGTAATGAATGTTTTCAAATTGACTGATTTCATTTTATGAGCTGTAACTCAGTAAAATATCTGAAATTGTTGCATGTTGCGTTTATATTTTTGTTCATTAAAATTAATTAGTGGATGATTGGCACAATTCATTTCAGATTGGGCGATCTTTGTGGATGTCTGTACCCCACAGAACATTGTACAGTCCATAGGACCGTGACTCAGCTTATTTGTGACGAGGGTCATATGTGTGTATTTGTCTTGTCTGTGTTTTTGTTGTTGTATATATATATGGGGTTTTGTTATTGTCTAGGTAAATGTAGGTCTATGGTGGCCTGAATTGGTTCCCAATCAGAGACAGCTGTTTATCGTTGTCTCTGATTGTGGATCCTATTTAGGTTGCCATTTTGGTTTTGTGGGTTATTGCCTATGTGTAGTTGCATGTCAGCACTAGTTGTTTATAGCTTCACGTTCGTTTTGTTGTTAGTTTATTTATTGTTCTTCGTTTTAATAAAATAATGTATTCCAATTAAGCTGCGCCTTGGTCTCCTCATTACGATGAACGTGACATTATTGGAGTTGTTTGGGTATGGTTTTAAGATCCAGACACTCCAGATACCTGCTTTTTACTGCGTGGATGGAAAACAAAAACAAAACTAAAACATATATATATATATATATAAGGTATTTCTGGTCTAGCCAGCCACTGTGTCATCAACAAAATACATCTGATATCATGTTGACATGGTAACCAATCGTAAGATTTACTCCTTAGTCTTTAATTTCCCTGACCAGTCTCCATTTCTTTTTATTTGCTTCACGAGTTTGCTAATGGTACGCTTCTCTTTACAAATGTGCATAATGGCCCCAATATAATACTCTATTACTGTGCTGCTGATTGTTCACAAGTTCAGACCAACTAGACACGTGTGTCATGCATTTATTTTCTTGAAATTTGTTTGGGAATTTGCAAATGTTTCCTTGTTAATTTTGAGTATTCTGATTGAGGCAATAATAAACGATACATAGCCCTGCATCTGAATGCAAATTATGTTTTTTGTCTGTGGACAGATGGGAGAATGGGAATATGGGTCATTGTTAATGCAGGATTTGAATGACTAAGAAATATGCCTACTCTTTATGTTATTGGGGCATCTCAATAAGTCTATTCTTGTTCTCTTCAAATTTTAGCAAACAGTCGGTTAGCAGCTTTAGGCTTGATGAATAGGAGAGCAGGTTGGCTTGTAGATGTTGCAGCATCGAAACAGTGACAAATGGCTCTGGGCCTAGTGATTACAAAACATAGTCAACAAAGCTGGCGCTGCCTGCCACTGCATCAAACAGACATCTTCCTACTGTATATACAGTACTACTCACTTCCACATCATTCATCTTATTCATGAGCTGATGAAACTTTTGGAAGCATACAGCAAGGAAGACAAGGTGGTGTACTGTAGGTAGGCATCTTACTGTAGCTCATTGCAGCCTGCTAGGTCCTCATTTGTCACAAAGGGATTATACACTTTCGATACAGCTGTTCAGTCTGCCACAAACTGACATTGTACCACTACTACGTAATACCAAGCAAAGGCAACAATGTAATACTTAATTAATTAACTCAAAATTCTAGTTTACTATAATTATCGATAGTGTAGCAGAAATGATCATCCAGAATGGGGTCAGCTACAGAAAAGAGTACTATGTGGAGTGTTCATGGCACACTGGATATAATAATGAGCCAAACTACAATAATACACTAACTATCACTAAGAAGAACACATTGTGAAGATAATTGCATCATTGCCTCAAGATAAGACTAAAACATTGTTTTTATAAAGCCTCTATTAAAATTAATGTTAACAAAGAGCGTATTCACCAGATAATCATTGCCTGCAGGTTGTGTGCAATGAGGTTAATTAGAATCCTCCTTCAGAATGAAATATAACAATAAATTACATCTGCATTGGAAAGAACATATCCATGTGTTATTCTCAATACAAAAAAAATGACTTGTTTCTACCAGCAATCATTTCCACCTTTTTTTTGGTAAAAATGTATAAACAATGTTTGGTTACAATTCTAATACTGTCAGAAGGGACCTAGGTTTGATTCACATGTAAACTTTCACGGTAAGCTTTCCTAGCACAATTGCTCAAGCGCAATTGTTCCAAAAAATGATTTTGGCCCCGTTACCCGAGATCTTGACGTGAACACAGTCAAAACACGCAGGCTGAAACAGGAAACAAATAAAGGACTGTGGTTTAGCAACCAGATAGATCCATTTCGTTTGATAGATTCAAGGAGAGAGAACAGACATGCACAACTAGTTTAGGACTTAACCTTTCAACCTTACTTTTGCATACTGAATTAATTTATTCTGGATATCAAGACTGCAGAGGTTGTTATTGATAAATGGAATACATGAAGTGGGACATGGACAGCTCAACATTAGGACACTCCCGATGTATGAAAACGTTTGACAAAGTTTGTGACAATCCCCTTAAAGTGATGCTCCAGAGATTTTTATCATTTCAGTCAGTAGTTTTGAAAGGGCTCACAAGCCAAAACGGGTCCGCGAAAATTGCAATAGGGTCTGGCTTCAGCAGCTACCTTCTCACACCACAGACGCTGTGAGACATATGAGATGGGACAGGATGCCAGATAGGATATATGTTACTGCCACCAACAGCACGGGTGGTGAAATTACATTTAGAATTAGAAGCTAAGTACTAGCTAGCTAGTGTGTGCTAGCTAGTGTGTACTAGTTAGCTAGTGTGTACTAGCTAGTGTGTACTAGTTAGCTAGTGTGTACTATGTTGCACATGCAACTAGCTGCACATGCAACAGTGGTTAACATAACGCCCTGGAACAGAGCTAGTTCACCGACTGGTATGTGCTTAGTACACCAACGCCATGGAACAAAGCTACTGACTCACACGATACACTAGATAGGCAAACGTCTACAGGTTGAGCGCGCACATACCATTTGAGATGCATACCATCTGAGATGCACATGCAAGCCCTTTGCGGTATGCAGACCATATGGTGTCAGCGCGCATACTCTGCAGCTGAATGCTTCTCGAAAATTGTGCACGATTGTGTACTACACCATCCATTTCATATGATACGTTAAAATCTGCAATATTTTTTTTTACAATGTGTTATGAATTTGGAAGTGCTTTAGATCCCAGACTGCATCTTTAAGTAGCAAGTATCCTATACAATGCTTTTGCATGATGAGAGAGGATTAAACTTCATGGGCTGGTAGCCTTCTGGCTATGCCTTGTTTCTCTCCTGCTGGTTACACTTACAGTATGGATCCAGTGGGGTACTGTGAAGTATATCCCCAATATCATGCTGCATTAATTAATGGATGTGTTTTGATAAACTAAATATGTAGGCTACATTTCATAATGGTCTATACTGTACTGTACATAGCAACTAGAGGCTTCTTTTACAGAATAGTTTTAGCAGGCTCAGAGTCACAAGATATTATTTAACTGAGAAACCTCTCATTTATGTATGCTGTTTGACATGCAGTACAATACTAAATTAAGTGGTGTGACTCTTAAGTGTAAATTATTATCAATATCGAGCTAGGAAATGAAACAGAGCTTGGAAATGAAACAGAGCTTGGAAATGAAACAGAGCTTGGAAATGTTGTTTTATTGAAATACGTACATTTTAGGTACATGAAACTTAATAAAACAAGATAGTTTTCATCATGCAGTTTCAGGTTTACCAAAAAACTACTACTGTATGAAGAGCTCATTATTTCTTAGTGTAGTCATGGCTACAGCCTAGTGGATCTTTACATTGAACTTCACTGGCAGTTTACAGCGAGAGTAAGAAAAGAGACTTGAATCAAGTGTACAAAGTTCGATGATAGCATCGTGACCTTGACTGAGACAACTATTGAACAAAGCCACATAAAGAGTGAACGAAACAAACAATGCCTTGTAAAAAGCCCATCTACTATTTATTTATTTTTTATTGTTCCCAAGGGTGGTATATTTCATTTTTCTTATCTCGGCACATTGAAGGCTGTCACTGAGGAGAATAGTGCAATACTGCACTCAAGGATGTATTCGGGATTCAACGGTCTCCTGATGTGAAGTCCCTACTTGGTATTGAACAGTCCAGTAACCATGACTTTGAGTTGTGTTTGAGGCCATCCTCTCATCTCAAATGCTTTCTATTGTAAGGTTTCACGTTATAAGAGCTTTAGCAGATTCCCCCTAGCATCTCCATGGATATCAATGCACCCCTCTCTTAACAGTATGTGTCTGTTCTTTGTGATGTACAAGCATTGGTTTACCAAAGATGTCAGAAGCATACTGGGATCCTTTGATAGCAGTTTTTTTACACAGAAAAGGGAAGTCAAAGACCTGGTTATTTCATGCAACTGAAAGAGGAGAGAAGGGAAACTATAAACCATTTTTCTATGCAGTTATCTCCAAGATGGCGTAGCAGTCAGACGTCTTGTCGTGTCGTGTCCCTTGTATATATCGTTTTTTTTACATATTTTTCTTCGCATATCTTTTAAAACATTTTGCTAAACCTCAACTTCTAAATACTCTCCTGCAACCCGCCTCACCCAATGTAGCGCGGGTCTGCTTTTTTTTCTAAAGTATTTATATTTACTTCGGATCTGGAACCCCTCAACTGAAGCTAGCCAGCTAACTACCAGCTATCAGTCAGTAAACCGGTCATCAGCTAACCTTTAGCTCGGAAAGCTCTCGCCAGTTTCGAACAACGCAACTCTAACCAGAGCATAACGGACCTATTATTTTTTATCCCCGGATTCCCACCGGATTCCCACCGCAAACGGAACATTTTCAGCTGGATCTTCACAACTAGCTAACTAGCTAACCGCAACCCCGGATGATTACTCCTGGCTAGCGTTTCCATCCACTTAGCTTGAAGCTAGCCCGGCCAGAGCTCCTGTGCTACCACCGAAGCATACTCCTGGGCTACAATATCCGGACCCATGGCCGGTCTATCGATGTCACCGCATGAAGAGGCATAAACAGACTCACCCCATCGCGACGTCCCCCAAAGGCTAACTTTCTAGCCCTTGCTATCTCCTTGCTTGCTAATTCGGCCTGCTAACTGCTAGCTTGTTTAGCCCCGGTCCGCTAACTGCTACCTTGTTTAGCCCCGGCCTACTAACTGTTAGCTAGTTAGCACAGGCCGGCTAACTGTCTGAATCGGCGCGTCCCAACAACTCACTGGACCCATATTTACTTTCAATCTCTTTTCGATTTTTAATTCGATTATACCTTCCGGTAACCTGCCTCACCCAATGTGATACGGAATCGCTATTATTATTATTTTTTTACAACACATTCAAGAACCTCCAGAAGCTAACCAGCTAACTAGCTACAAGCTATTTAGTTATTGTTAGCCACTGCTAGCAGCTTTTACCTTCTGCACAGCCAGCCAGTTTTTTATCCTGGATAATACTTGCCAGTCTAGCTTCCCTGCCCCATCCACCGCTGCCCCCTGGACACTGATCACTTGGCTACATAGCTGATGCATGCTGGACTGTCCATTAATCACGGTACTCCATTCTGCTTGTTTCTGTTTTATCTGTCGGCCCCAGCCGCATTCAGGCTCTGTGTGTAGTTAATCCGACCCTCCCTGCCTAGTCAACGTCATTTTTACCTGCTGTTGTTGTGCTAGCTGATTAGCTGTTGTTGTCTCACCTACTGTTTTAGCTAGCTCTCCCAATTCAACACCTGTGATTACTGTATGCCTCGCTGTATGTCTCTCTCAAATGTCAATATGCCTTGTATACTGTTGTTCAGGTTAGTTATCATTGTTTTAGTTTACAATGGAGCCCCTAGTTCCACTCTTCATACCCCTGATACCTCCTTTGTCCCACCTCCCACACATGCGGTGACCTCACCCATTACAACCAGCATGTCCAGAGATACAACCTCTCTCATCATCACCCAGTGCCTGGGCTTACCTCCGCTGTACCCGCACCCCACCATACCACTGTCTGCGCATTATGCCCTGAATATATTCTACCATGCCCAGAAATCTGCTCCTTTTATTCTCTGTCCCCAACACTCTAGGCGACCAGTTTTGATAGCCTTTAGCCGCACCCTCATACTACTCCTCCTCTGTTCCGCGGGTGATGTGGAGGTAAACCCAGGCCCTGCATGTCCCCAGGCACCCTCATTTGTTGACTTCTGTGATCGAAAAAGCCTTGGTTTCATGCATGTCAACATCAGAAGCCTCCTCCCTAAGTTTGTTTCACTCACTGCTTTAGCACACTCTGCTAACCCTGATGTCTTTGCCGTGTCTGAATCCTGGCTCAGGAAGGCCACCAAAAATTCTGAGATTTCCATACCCAACTATAACATTTTCCGTCAAGATAGAACTGCCAAAGGGGGAGGAGTTGCAGTCTACTGCAGAGATAGCCTGCAAAGTAATGTCATACTTTCCAGGTCCATACCCAAACAGTTCGAACTACTAATTTTAAAAATTACTCTCTCCAGAAATAAGTCTATCACTGTTGCCGCCTGCTACCGACCCACCTCAGCTCCCAGCTGTGCCCTGGACACCATTTGTGAATTGATCGCCCCCCATCTAGCTTCAGAGTTTGTTCTGTTAGGTGACCTAAACTGGGATATGCTTAACACCCCGGCAGTCCTACAATCTAAGCTAGATGCCCTCAATTTCACACAAATCATCAAGGAACCCACCAGGTACAACCCTAAATCTGTAAACAAGGGCACCCTCATAGACGTCATCCTGACCAACTGGCCCTCCAAATACACCTCCGCTGTCTTCAACCAGGATCTCAGCGATCACTGCCTCATTGCCTGTATCCGCTACGGAACCGCAGTCAAACCACCACCACTCATCACTGTCAAACGCTCCCTAAAACACTTCTGTGAGCAGGCCTTTCTAATCGACCTGGCCCGGGTATCCTGGAAGGACATTGACCTCATCCCGTCAGTTGAGGATGCCTGGTCATTCTTTAAAAGTAACTTCCTCACCATTTTTGATAAGCATGCGCTGTTCAAAAAATGCAGAACTAAGAACAGATATAGCCCTTGGTTCACTCCAGACCTGACTGCCCTCGACCAGCACAAAAACATCCTGTGGCAGACTGCAATAGCATCGAATAGACCCCGCGATATGCAACTGTTCAGGGAAGTCAGGAACCAATACACGCAGTCAGTCAGGAAAGCTAAGGCCAGCTTCTTCAGGCAGAAATTTGCATCCTGTAGCTCCAACTCCAAAAAGTTCTGGGACACTGTGAAGTCCACAAGAGCACCTCCTCCCAGCTGCCCACTGCACTGAGGCTAGGTAACACGCTCACCACCGATAAATCCATGATTATCGAAAACTTCAACAAGCATTTCTCAACGGCTGGCCATGCCTTCCGCCTGGCTACTCCAACCTCGGCCAACAGCTCCGCCCCCCCTGCAGCTACTCGCCCAAGCCTCTCCAGGTTCTCCTTTACCCAAATCCAGATAGCAGATGTTCTGAAAGAGCTGCAAAACCTGGACACGTACAAATCAGCTGGGCTTGACAATCTGGACCCTCTATTTCTGAAACTATCCGCCGCCATTGTCTCAACCCCTATTACCAGCCTGTTCAACCTCTCTTTCATATCGTCTGAGATGCCCAAGGATTGGAAAGCTGCTGCAGTCATCCCCCTCTTCAAAGGGGGAGACACCCTGGACCCAAACTGTTACAGACCTATATCCATCCTGCCCTGCCTATCTAAGGTCTTCGAAAGCCAAGTCAACAAACAGGTCACTGACCATCTCGAATCCCACCGCCATCGTTAAAAGACAGTACTGTGCAGCCGTTTTCATCGACCTTGCCAAGGCTTTCGACTCTGTCAATCACCATATTCTTATCGGCAGACTCAGTAGCCTCGGTTTTTCTGATGACTGCCTTGCCTGGTTCACCAACTACTTTGCAGACAGAGTTCAGTGTGTCAAATCGGAGGGCATGCTGTCCGGTCCTCTGGCAGTCTCTATGGGGGTGCCACAGGGTTCAATTCTCAGGCCGACTCTTTTCTCTGTATATATCAATGATGTTGCTCTTGCTGCGGGCGATTCCCTGATCCACCTCTACGCAGATGACACCATTCTATATACTTCCGGCCCGTCCTTGGACACTGTGCTATCTAACCTCCAAATGAGCTTCAATGCCATACAACACTCCTTCCGTGGCCTCCAACTGCTCTTAAATGCTAGTAAAACCAAATGCATGCTTTTCAACCGTTCGCTGCCTGCACCCGCATGCCTAACTAGCATCACCACCCTGGATGGTTCCGACCTTGAATATGTGGACATCTATAAGTACCTAGGTGTCTGGCTAGACTGTAAACTCTCCTTCCAGACTCATATCAAACATCTCAAATCGAAAATCAAATCTAGAGTCGGCTTTCTATTCCGCAACAAAGCCTCCTTCACTCACGCCGCCAAACTTACCCTAGTAAAACTGACTATCCTACCGATCCTCGACTTCAGCGATGTCATCTACAAAATTGCTTCCAACACTCTACTCAGCAAACTGGATGCAGTTTATCACAGTGCCATCCGTTTTGTCACTAAAGCACCTTATACCACCCACCACTGCGACCTGTATGCTCTAGTTGGCTGGCCCTCGCAACATATTCGTCGCCAGACCCACTGGCTCCAGGTCATCTACAAGTCCAAGGTAAAGCTCCGCCTTATCTCAGTTCACTGGTCACGATGGCAACACCCACCCGTAGCACGCGCTCCAGCAGGTGTATCTCACTGATCATCCCTAAAGCCAACACCTCATTTGGCCGCCTTTCGTTCCAGTTCTCTGCTGCCTGTGACTGGAACGAATTGCAAAAATCGCTGAAGTTGGAGACTTTTATCTCCCTCACCAACTTCAAACATCTGCTATCTGAGCAGCTAACCAATCGCTGCAGCTGTACATAGTCTATCTGTATTTATTTATTCACTTTTCTGCTCTTTTGCACACCAATATCTCTACCTGTACATGACCATCTGATCATTTATCACTCCAGTGTTAATCTGCTAAATTGTAATTATTCGCCTACCTCCTCATGCCTTTTGCACACAATGTATATAGACTCTCTTTTTTTTCTACTGTGTTATTGACTTGTTAATTGTTAACTCTGTGTTGTCTGTTCACACTGCTATGCTTTATCTTGGCCAGGTCACAGTTGCAAATGAGAACTTGTTCTCAACTAGCCTACCTGGTTAAATAAAGGTGAAATAAAAATATATAAATAAATAAAATAAACATGTTTACTATCACATGCATTTAGGCTTGCTGCCAATTTCCCTCAGCCTTCATAAATTTCACATTTTGTGCAATGTCACATTAAGTACATGTCATGGCCTGGATTGCTGTTAATGTCATCAGCAAGGTGGAAAAGTAGCATTCAGGTAACTATTTTTATAATAGTTTTCTATCATCAACTAACAGCAACAAAGAACCCACCCGATCAACAAAAACTTTACCTAAGGTCCCTCTGTAAATGGCTGATTTCCGTAAGAAAAAGGGACTCACATGAGGTGTCACAAAGCTTTTGTCATTCGGTTCGATCACCCCAGGAGCAGTGAGGGAGAGAGTCTGTGGAATTTTATCAACATACTAGCCGAAGACTAGGGCTTCAGGTACTGGTCAGAGCGTTGGGCCAGTACCCGAAAGGTCGCTGGTTTGAATACCTGAGTTGACATGGTGAAATCTGTTGATGTGCCCTTGAACAACTTAATCCTAACTTGCTCCAGGTGTGTTGTACTACTATGGCTGACCCTGAAAAATACAAACTAATTTCACTGCACCTATCTGGTGTGTGAGAATAACAGGGTCACACTTTGGCATCAATCTACAGGAGCTACTACTTTATCTGGAAATGTATTTGAGTTTTAAGAACTTCTTCACCAAGACTTTCATAATGGTAAATGGGTAGTGTTGTGGTTGGTCTTTAGTTCTAGGGGTGGGACGTAAGGATTCCTGTGACCCGCAATGATTTCCCACAGCGATGCATTTGTCTGCATTTGATAGGTTTTGATTTGACTGTCTCAAGTACAACCTTGACAGGGAAATATATCATTTTATTTGTAGGATGATTATTTTCAATCTACCGGGATTAATGTCTTGACCACATTCACCAAGTTAGTAGCACAATTCTGAACAGTGTATCATGAAGGACCCCAGGCATTTTTCGTTTTCAAACCTTACCCTAACCCTTACCTAAACCTAAGCTAGGGGAATGGTCCAACTCAATGTTTGCTGTTTTCTTCTAAAATTGCCAGTATGTGACACACAAGTTCTGTCTTTGAATAGAAAGGTATGACAGTTTACGGACAAAGGGTTCTGGTATCATTTTGTCACATAGTAAAATCAATGTGGCTATGGCTAACCATTACCTGACACAGCAATATCTCAGTGCAAATGGCAAAGGGAAAACATCAAAGGGACAACATTTTGAAGAACAAACAAACAAGACCACTAACTGACAAAGGGAAATTTTAACATTGCATTTCAAATTATGTGAGAAGGCCTCAGGCAAAGACAATCTGAACATGTTTCATTTAATGTCAACCTTGATTAAGCATCAGAAACTCATCTTATAACAGCACAGAGAAGTACAATAGGGGAGGCTTGATTATGTTAACAATCAGAACAATGACAAAGTTAAAGGTGACTAATCACATTGGCACTTTTACATTAATAACCTATTCTACCAGGTTTTAAATTCATTACATGGTATGGAAGGGATGAAATATGCTAAAATTGTTGAATTGGGTGAGAGAGAATTCACTTTTAATCTTTTGTATTCATCACTGAAAACTGTCACGTCTGCTCCCGCTCCCCCTCTCGGGCACTTGAGGGCGCCAGGCTGCCCATCATTACGTACACCTGTCACCATCATTATGTGCATCAGCGCTCATTGGATTCACCTGGTCTCCTTCATCTTGTTGATTGTCCCTCTATATCTGTTTGTTCCTCAGTTTTGTTCCCCGTGTCAGCATTATTGTCGTCATGTTGTTTTGTTCCCCACATCCAGACGCGGTCCGTTTTCCATTAAATGTTCACTCCCTGTACTTGCTTCTCGTCTCCAGCTTTGGTCCTTACAGAATGCTGACCATAATGCGAAGCATCAGGGAGTTTGTGTTTTAAATTTTTGGTAGTGACGTCGGGTCTGGGTGCCGCCGCAATGGAATTGGGGGTGCCTCAGCTGGCTCATTGGGATTCCACATCTTAGCTGGCTTGAGAGGTTTCCTTGCCTCGGTTGGATCGGCAGGCTCCCATCCCACATCATGCCTCAGCCGGCTCGTCAGGCTCCCACGCCTCAGCTGAATCATCAGGCTTCTACACCTCGGCCATCTTGTCCAGCGCCCATGCTTCGCCCAGGTGGGATGCCAGGTGGCACCTCTAAATGGGGGGGAGGGGGGAGTAATGTCACGCCTGCTCCCTTGCTCCTTTTCTGGCTGCCCATCATTACGCATACCTGTCACCATCATTATGCACATCAGCACTCATTGGACTCACCTGGTCTCCTTCACCTTGTTGATTGTCCCTCTATATCTGTTTGTTCCTCAGTTTGTTTCTCCGTGTCAGCATTATTGTCGTCATGTCGTTTTGTTCCCCCCATCCAGACACTGTTCTTGTTTTGTTTGATGTCTGTTTTACATTAAATGTTCACTCCCTAGCTTCTCGTCTCCAGCGTCGGCCCTTACAGAAAACAGTGAAATTCAATAACCAAGTTTTCTGAGAAAGAGTATTTTTAGCTTGAAATAGAAAGACTCCCATATATACAGAATATATTTACTTTACCTCACAAACACAGTTCCATAATTGACTTCTATGTCCAACACAGTGGAACAAATAGGTCCACTTAAAGTGGATTTGGTCATCATTCCATGCAAGAAAATAACTGAACAGAAACACTAAGCAGTTAACATCGCAATAAACACATTTAAAGCATCATTAGCGTCCTCATTATTGTAGACCTGCACAACTTATATCAAAATACTGCAATCCATAGTCCCTTGGGTTTTACAATGGACTACATGTCCACATCAGCTCTACACGCATTAGTCATAAGGTGGTGTATGAAATCTGTTCAATGTGTCATTCACTTTATTTTACACTTCAACAAACATTAATTTAACACAGCATCAAGACCAAAACCAAAGCTGTACAAATAAATGTAGTCATACTGCCACGTCTTTCTCCTTTGACTTGGTTATGTGTTTAAATCACATTTTAGCCTTCTTTTTCCTCAAAAGTCAGCCCCCAAGCAAAAATGTTTTGTTTGACTAATTTGGCAACTACATTTATGTCATCTTCATGAACGCCTGCTAACCTTTAAAATTCCACTTGGACAGATGCTCATTGATAATTCAGCATAGAGGACCCTTTAAACAGGCTATCATTTCCCCCTTCATCTGTTTTGGTTGCTGGTGCTTGAATTCCTAGCATCGGCAGGAGACTGGTCTCAGGCAGTGACAGCAGGAGTGGTGGGCCATTCGGCAATGATGGAAATGAATGAGACATGCATCGGTAATGAGATTACAAGGCTGTAGCAGAGAAGCCAGAAAGGAAGATTACCAGGTACATGCTGTCACAGCCTTACCTCCACACCTGTGAACCTCAGCTAACACTCACCACAGTGCCAGCGTGGATGGTGGAGACATGGCAGGTGTGTGATCTCATTTGTGTCGCTCAGGTCTGTGGTGCTTCCTGATGCATCAGGGTTATGGCTGGGAATTTCATTTTTTTGCAGCTGTTTTGATATCTCCACGGGCTTGTCATGGGAAGCACAAGCAAATCGAGAAATGGATGACAATCAATCTTACTTAATGAACAAGAATTTAAAATATTAGTAATACAATTATACATTTTTTTAAATTCATTTTTGTGACATTGTATGAATTTAGTACAGTACATTGTAATTGAAAAATCTGAGATATTCAGTACTATAAATGAAGTAAGATGAGTAAGTAATTTGATAGTATTTACAGAAGAGGACATATGTAGGCCGGCGTATAGCAGCTTTTCTGCAATGTAAAGGTTCTCAGGTTGTTATAGCTGAATTGGAATTGTCATCCAGGACACTCCTCCTGCTCCTAATCTGCTCCTTGTCACTTATGTGCAACATTGTGATTTGCTACTAACGTTAAGACACACCCATGTGTAAAATATATGCTCTAATTGCAATCTCATTGGAGAAATCTATCAATCTTTTTTTAAATTTGATTTACTTTTTCCAACTTTAGAACATTACTGAACAAAAATATAAACGCAACATGCAACAATTTCATTGATTTTATGAAATTACAGTTCATATGAGGAAATCAGTCAATTGAAATAAATTCATTAGGCCTTAATCTATGGATTTCACAGGACTGGGAATACAGATATGCATCTGTTGGTCAAAATTACCTTAAAAAAATGGGCCTCACAATGGGCCTCACGAGCTTGTCAATGTATTTTTGTGCATTCAAATAGCCATCGATAAAATGCAATTGTGTTCTTTGTCCATAGTTTATGCCTGCACATACCATAACACCACTATCACCATGGGGCATCAGCAAACCACTCAACCATAGGATGCCATTTAAGTGGTCTGCATTTGTGATGGTTGTACTGAAGAATTCTCTAAAACGACATTGAAAGTGGCTTATGGTAGAGAAATGGAAATTCACCTCTCTGGCAACAGCTTTGGTGGACATTCCTACAGTCAACATGTCAATTGCACTCTCCCTCAAATCTTCAAATCAAATCAGATCAAATCAAATTTTATTTGTCACATACACATGGTTAGCAGATGTTAGTGCGAGTGTAGCGAAATGCTTGTGTGCAGGTGCAGACCTTACAGTGAAATGCTTACTTACAAGCCCTTAATCAACAATGCAGTTGGAAGGAAAATACCTAAAAAAGTAAGAGATAAATTAACAAATAATTAAAGGGCAGCAGTAAAATAACTATATACAGGGGGCACCGGTACAGAGTCAATGTATGGGGGCACCGGTGTCGAGGTAATATGTACATGTAGGTAGAGTTATTAAAGTGATGATACATAGATAATAACAGAGGGTAGCAGCAGCATAGAGGGTGGGTGGGGGGGCAATGCAAATAGTCTGGGTAGCCATTTGATTAGATGTTGAGGAGCCTTATGGCTTGGGGGTAGAAGCTGTTTAGAAGCCTCTTGGACCTAGACTTGGCACTCTATTACCACTTGCCATGTGGTAGCAGTGAGAACAGTCGATGACTAGGGTGGCTGGAGTCTGACCATTTTTAGGGTCTTCCTCTAAAACCGCCTGGTATAGAGGTCCTGGATGGCAAGAGGCTTGGCCCCGATGATGTACTGGGCCGTACGCACTACCCTCTGTAGTGCTTTGCGGTCAGAGACCAAGCAGTTGTCATACCAGGCAGTAATGCAACCCGTCAGGATGCTCTCGATGGTGCAGCTGTAAAACCTTTTGAGGATCTGAGGGGGAGTAGGTTTTGTTGTGCCCTCTTCACAACTGTCTTGGTGTGCGTGGACCATGTTGGTTTGTTGGTGATGTGGACACCAAGGAACTTGAAGCTCTCAACCTGCTCCACTGCAGCCCCATCGATGAGAATGGGGCTTGCTCGGTCCTCCTTTTCCTGTCTCACACAATCAACTCCTTTGTCTTGATCAGGTTGAGGGAGAGGTTGTTGACCTTGCACCACACGGTCAGGTCTCAGACCTCCTTCCTATAGGCTGTCTCGTCCTTGTCAGTGATCAGGCCTAGCACTGTTGTGTCATCGGCAAACTTAATGATGGTGTTGGAGTCGTGCCTGACTGTACAGTCATGAGTGAACAGGGAGTACAAGAGGGCACCTGAGGGCACTGTGTTGAGGATCAGCATGGAGGATGAGTTGTTACCTACCCTTACCAGCTGGAGGCGGCCCGTCAGGAAGTCCAGGATCCAGTTGCAGAGGGAGGTGTTTAGTGCCAAGGTCCTTACCTTAGTGATGAGCTTTGACGTCACCATAGTGTTGAACTCTGAGCTGTAGTCAATGAATAGCCATTTTCACATAGGTGTTCCTTTCGTCCAGATGTGAAAGGGCAGTGTGGAGTGCAATAGAAATTGCATCATCTGTAGATTTGTTGGTGCAGTATGCAATTTGGAGTGGGTCTCGGGTTTATGGGATAATGGTGTTGATGTGAGCCATGACATGAGTGCTTAGGGTTGGTAGTCACTTAGGCAGGTTGCCTGTTGGTTACATGTTGGTATTACAGACTCAGACAGGGAGAAGATGAGAATGTCAGTGAAGACACTTGCCAGTTGGTCAGCGCATACTTGGAGTATACGTCCTGGCAATCCGTCTGGCTCTGCGGCCTTGTGAATATTTAGAGGTCTTACTCGCATAGGCTGCGGAGAGTAGGATCACACAGCTGATGCTCTCATGCATGTTTCAGTGTTGCTTGCCTCAAAGAGAGCATAGAAGTTATTTAGCTCGTCTGGTAGGCTCGTGTCACTGGGAAGCTCTCGGCTGTGCTTCCCTTTGTAGTATGTAACGGTTTGTAAGCTCTGCCACATCCAATGAGCGTCAGAGCCGGTGAAGTACGATTCGATCTAAGTCCTGTATTGACACTTTGCCTGTTTGATGGTTCATCTGAGGGCATAGCGGGATATCTTATACGCTTCCGGGTTAGAGTCCTGCTCCTTGAAAGCAGCAGCTCTACCCTTTAGCTCAGTGCGAATGTTGCCTGTAATCCATGGCTTTTGGTTGGGGTATGTACGTTCAGTCACAGTGGGGACGACGTCGTCGATGCAATTGTTGATGAAGAAAGTGACTGATGTGTTGTACTCCTCAATGTCATCGGAAGAATCCCAGAACATATTCCAGTCTGTGCAAGCAAAACAGTACTGTAGTTTAGCATCTGCTTCATCTGACCACTTTTTTTATGACCAAGTCAATGGTGCTTCCTGCTTTAATTTTTGCCAGTGGGACACCTGTCGACAACTTCCAGTGAAATTGGAGGACGAGCAATTTAAATAAATATTCCTAAAAATTATGGATATTAAACATTTAAGTACATACAAGTGTCTTATATTGGTTAACCTCTTGCGACGAGCAAATCCGTATCCGGGAGCGTAATCATAGCCTCAAATGCATTAGCATAACGCAACGGACATAAATACCCCTAGAAACTTTTCCTATTCATGAAAATCGCAAATGAAATGAAATAAATATATTCAAACACAAGCTTAGCCTTTTGGTAACAACACTGTCATCTCAGATTTTCAAAATATGCGTTACAGCCAACGCTAGACAAGCATTTGTAAGTTTATCATGGCATAATGCTATGCTAGGAACTGCTGGCAGCAGGCAACATTTTCACGAAAATAAGAAAAGCAACCAAATTAAATAATTTACCTTTGAAGAACTTCAGATGCTTTCACTCAGGAGACTCCCAGTTAAATAGCAAATGTTCCTTTTTTCCCCCCAAAAAAATTTGTAGGCGAAATAGCTCCCGTTTGTTCATCATGCTTCGCTGAGAAATCGACCGGAAAATGCTACCATTACAACGCTGAACTTTTTCCAAAATTAACTCCTTAATATTGACAGAAACACGGCGTTCCACTTCATGATTGTGTCCCACTTGTTGTTGATTCTTCACAAAAAAATACAGTTTTATATCTTTATGTTTGAAGCCTGAAATGTGGCAAAAGGTCGCAAAGTTCAAGAGGGCCGAATACTTTCGCAAGGCACTGTATGTGTGTGTGATGGGATGTATAGACATTATGGACAGTATGTGGATAGAATATGTAGTATATCTGAAGAATACGTCGATAGAATAGTATATAGATGCAGACTAGAATACAGTGTATACATGTGAAATGGGTAAAACATTATCAGTGACCAGTGTTCCATTATTAAAGTGGCCATTGTTACATGTGTATGTACATAGGGCAGCAGCCTCTAAGATGCAGGGATGAGTAACCAGGTGGTACCGGCTAGTAACAGTGACTAAGTTCAGGGCAAAGTACTGTGTGGAGGCCGGCTAGTGATGGCTATTTTTACAGTCTGATGGCCTTGAGATAAACATTGTTTTTCAGTCTTTCGGTACCAGCTTTGATGCACCTGTACGGACCTCACATTCTGAATCATAGCAAGGTGAACAGGCAGTTGCTCAGGTGGCTGAGTTCGTTGATGATCTTCTTGGCCTTCCTGTGACACCGGGTACTGTAGATGTCCTAGAAGGCAGGCAGTGTGCTCCCAGTGATGCGTTGGGCTGACCGCAATACCCTCTGGAGAGCCCTGAGGTTGCACACGGTGCAGTTGCCGTGCCAGGCAGTGATACAGCCCAACAGGATGCTCTCAACGGTGCATCTGTAAAAGTTTTTGAGGGTCTTAGGGGCCAAGACGATTTTCTTCACCCTCCTGAGTTTGAAGAGGCGCTGTTGCGCCTTGTTCAAAACACTCTCTGTGTGGGTGAACAATTTCAAATTGTCAATGATGTATAGGACAAGGAACTTGAAGCTCCCTCTGCTGTCTCCTGAAGTCCACGATCAGCTCCACCACTCAGCCAGGTCCCTCACCTCCTACCTGTAGTCTGTCTCATCCTTGTTGGTAATCAGGCCTACCACTGTTGTGTCATCTGCAAACTTGATGATTGAGTTGGAGACATGCATGGCCACGCAGTTATGGGTAAACAGTGGAGGGGACTGAGCATGCACCCTTGTGGGGCCCCTGTGTTGAGTATAAGCGTAGTGGAGGTGTTGTTGCCTACATTCACCACCTGGTGGGCGGCCCGTCAGGAAGTCCAGGACCCAGTTACAGGGCGGGGTTCAGACCCAGAGCCTGAGCTTAATGATGAGCTTAGAGGGTACTATGGTGTTGAAGGCTGAGCTGTAGTCAATGAACAGATAGGATAGGGATGGTGATTGCATCATTCGTGGATCTATTGGGGCAGTATGCAAATTGCATTGGGTCTAGGGTGTCAGGTAAGGTGGAGGTGATATGATCCTTAACTAGCCTGTGAGTGCTATGGGGCGATAGTAATTTAGTTCAAAATTACCTTCGCTTTCTTGTGTACAGGAACAATGGTTGACATCTTAAAGCAAGTGGGAACAGACTGCTATATGGAGAGATTGACCAGCCAGCTGGTTTACGCCTACTCTGAGGGCGTGGATTGGGATGTCGTCTGGGCCGTCAGCCTTGTGAGGGTTAACACGCTTCAATGTCTTACTCATGTTGGCCACGGAGAACGAGAGCTCACAGTCCTCGGGTGCGGCCTGTGTCGGCGGCACTGTGTTATCCTCAAAGCGGACGAAGAAGGTGTTTATGTCTTTGTCCGCGACATGGCTGGTTTTCCATTTGTACACCGTGGTTGTCTGGAGTCCCAAACACCATTGACTTGTGACTTCACTTTGTCTATGTACTGACATTTTGCTCTACGCATGGCTCTCCAGGAGGTGCTGTGGTCAATCCAATGCATCACTGGGGGTACGCTGCCTGACCTCCAGAACATTAATAAGAAATTTGTGAAGTGGTTGAAAAACAAGTTTCAATGACTCCAACGTAAGTGTATGTGAACTTCTGACTTCAACTGTACTCTGGATAGTTAATTGTACTCGTTCTGTAATTTGTTCACTCCTTGTTTAAAATATTTGTGCATTTCGTATTGTATTTTCAAGACATTCTACTGCACTGTTGGAGCTAGTAACATAAGTATTTCACTGCTGTAACACCTGCAAATCTGTGAATGCAAATAATTAACTTTGATTTGACATACATCGTGGCTTATTTAGCCTTAGCAGTGAATGTTTCTTGTAGGGTTCAATACATGTAATCACTACGATGAAAAGGCAAAGTTATTTTCTGAAAACAAATACTTTTAGCATATCTAAAGAGGATATCGACATTATTTTATTGATGACGTGCTATTAAAGGCCTTAAACTATAGGAAGCAGGTTACATCAAGACAACCACTACTTTCTTTGCCAAAGTTAAGCAATAGTCCAGCCAATGTGGAGCCCTCCTGAAGGCAAACAAATGGCTTAAATATGCTGCCATCAATCAATATGCCACTCCTCATTAGGTTTATTCTGGATATATCCTGAAACAAGCTCAACCTCTGGTCTTTCTAATTATGCTTGTAGGTGCTGTTATCAGGCGGCTGCCGAGTGAATAATTGATTCAGGTAAATTGGGCCGCTGTAACTTGAAAATCCTGCTGGTCTCTCTCTCACAGACCCTCTATATCTGACTGAAAGTCTATTTTTTGCTCCATATACATTTTTCATATGAAGCCATTTGTCCTTGGGGAACAAATGTCATCTCAAGACTGGATACACATTGCCTTGACCATCAGAGTTCTCACCTAGCTGTCCCCATAGCTTTCACCTTACAGTTCCTGGAAACTGTACCGTTGAGACACAAACTTTAAACTTCTCTAACTTACTGCATAGTGACACATGCATGCTGCTGCTAGGTAATCAATTGTCTTTGTAATGATCTTATGAACGTTTACTACACTTAAGCACAGTTGAAGTCAGAAGATTACATACACCTTAGCCAAATACATTTAAACTCAGTTTCACAATTCCTGACATTTAATCCTAGTAAAAATGCCCTGTCTTAGATAGGTTAGGATCACCACTTTATTTTAAGAATGTGAAATGTCAGAATAATACTAGAGAGAATGATTTATTTCAGCTTTTATTTATTTCATCGCATTCAAAGTGGGTCAGAAGTTTACATACACGGAATTAGTATTTGGTAGCATTGCCTTTAAATTGATTAACTTGGGTCAACTGTTTTGAGTAGCCTTCCACAAGCTTCCCACAATAAGTTGGGTGAATTTTGGCCCATTCCTCCTGACAGCTGGTGTAACTGAGTCAGGTTTGTAGGCCTCCTTTCTTGCACTCTGTTTTTCATTTCTACCCACAAACTTTCTATAGGATTGGGGTCAGGGCTTTGTGATGGCCACTCCAATACCTTAACTTTGTTGTCCTTAAGCCATTTCGCTACAACTTTAGAAGTATGCTTGAGGTCGTTGCCCATTTAGAAGACCCATTTGCGACCAAGCTTTAACTTCCTGACTGATGTCTTGAGATGTTGCTTCAATATATCCACATAATTTTGTTTCGTCATGATGCCATCTATTTTGTGAAGTGCACCAGTCCCTCATGCAGCAAAGCACCCCCACAACATGATGATGCCACCCCCATGCTTCACGGTTGGGAAGTTATTCTTTGGCTTGCAAGCCTCCCCCCTTTTCCTCCAAACATAATGATGGTCATTATGGCCAAACAATTATATTTTTGTTTCATGAGACCAGAGGACGTTTCTCCAACAAGTACAATCTTTGTCCCCATGTGCAGTTTCAAACCGTAGTCTGGCCTTTTTATGACGGTTTTGGAGCAGCTTCTTCCTTGTTGAGCGGCCTTTCGGGTCACTTTGATATAGGACTTGTTTTACTGTGGATATAGATACTTTTGCACGTGTTTCCTCCAGCATCTTCACAAGGTCCTTTGCTGTGGTTCTGGGATTGATAAGTAAGTTCTGGTAATTAAGTAAGTTCATCTCTAGAAGACAGAATGCGTCTCCTTCCTGAGCGGTATGACGGCTGCGTGGTCCCATGGTGTTTATAATTGAGTAATACTGTTAAACAGATGAACGTGGTACCTTCAGGCGTTTGGAAATTGCTCCCAAGGATGAACCAGACTTATAGAGGTCTACACTTTTTTTCTGAGGTCTTGGCTGATTTATTTTGTTTTTCCCATGATGTCAAACAAAGAAGCACTGAGTTTAAAGGTAGGCCTTGAAATACATCCACAGGTACACCTCCAATTGACTCAAATGATGGCAATTAGCATATCAGCAGCTTCTAAAGCCATGACATTATTTTCTGGAATTTTCCAAGCTGGCACAGTCAACTTAGTGTATTTAAACTTCTGACCCGCTGGAATTGTGATACAGTGAATTATAAGTGAAATAAACTGCCTGTAAACAATTGTTAGACAAAATTACTTGTGTCATGCACAAAGTAGATGTCCTAATCGACTTGCCAAAACTATAGTTTGTTAACAAGAAATTTGTGTAAACGTTGAAAAACTAGTTTTAATGACTCCAACCTAATTGTATGTACATTTCCGACTTTAGACATCAACCAAACCACCTCCACTACACTTAACCCCACATTGACCTCTTTCTCTCCGCTTCAACCCCAGCAGCTGATAGACATGAACTGTGTGATACGGTGTCTTAGCACCAATGTGATAAACCAGATATCGAACATTGGTCAAACCTTTGCCAAACCAAATGTGCTACATGAGCAGGCACTACAGTTTAAACTGAGAGTTCTTTTCAGCCACTCAAACTGAGGATCTTTCCAGATGGCCATGCCCCTTAGGAGTCTGCCTCTACTCAATAATGAAGAGAGTTAGCTCGTATTCCCTTGACTCAGTGTTGGGATAATTTCAGGCTGAGCATCGGTCTTCCCCCTCTGTCATGCTGGGAGTTCTGGCTGTGTTGAAAGATAATGAAAAAAGCAGGATTGGAACCTGGCAATTTGAATGGGGACGCCCTTTCTATTTATTCTATTTCTATGTGTCTACCTCTTTTCTCTTTCTCCACCCACGTTTCATCACAGGATCAGACGAGGGAAGTGAGCCGCCTCGGCCTCTCAAATGCATGCTACAGATCTGTTAACACGGAAACCCAATTGTGCCTCCAGGATACAAATCAAGTGCACCATGGGGAATGATTATGGTTCATTTAAAGCATGTCTGCTTATTGCTGCCTGTGTACCATTTTTGGTGTGTAGAGTGGAAACAATGTTTAATTCATTCAACACCCATTATTTCCAAATGCCTTTCCTTTTTTAGATGTGTCTGGTGTCCTTTAACTCAACCCCCAATGTGAGTAATTCTTATGCAAATGTTGGTAGCTACTAGCTACTTGATGAAGTCAACATTACACGACAACTCATATCAGCATTTCAAATGAATCCGGTGGGATAGTAGGTTGACTATGTTACAGTTACAATGTATTGTTATATATGAATGTGTTCATTTGTGTTGTTGTTTTCTATGTCTAAGATTATGTATATTCCTGCTACACAGGAGACCATCAACCACCACTATGGTCAAACCAGAATGGCTTTAACCCATTAGCCTAACTACTCACTTTCAAGGAAACTTTACCACTGTCAATGACTTACAGACAGAACCTGTTATCCATGCATCATTACCCACACGGGAATTACAACTTTAATGGAGCTGAAGGTGGACTTTGTTATCTTCTCATTGCAAGCTTGAGTGTGGCTCTCCGTAAAAGAGTGGGGGGCAGGCACGAAGCAAACTCTGAAGTCAACCTCATCCAGTGATCCCTATCTGGCCAGGGACCAACGCCTCCTGGAGACTCAGGGGTGGTGAGAGCACAACACTAGACACTCTTAGCAGGATAGCGTTTCATGAAAAATGATGCATCATTTATCACTTTTAAAACTAGAGCACACACGGCACATTCTCCAAAAGGTGAGGACCTGAAATTATGTCTCGGTTGACATTGGCTCGCTCAGGTCAGTATTCAGATGATGCTGAAATAGCCATGTTTATTAAAATCAGTATATGTAGAACATTTTACATAAAAACTATTCAGAAATGTGATGATGATCTACAGCAATGTATTCTAAAACTGGGGTATGTGTACCCACAGGGGTATGCACAATGCCTTAAAAAAAACAGTTTGTTTTTATTTTTAAATCTTCACCTTTTCAAACAGTCCATTTATATTTTCCAACAGGGCTATACATTTGGGTGAGTTTTTTTTCTCGCCTGAGAATCCTCGCTTCACTTCCTAAAATAAAATTAAACCATCTAGTGTTCAGAGAAATAACAACACAATGTCAAATACAGGTAGCCTAGTCAAATAATGAACATCCAATCACATTAACGTATGTAGCCAAACGTAACTGCTGTTCATTCTGTTTTCTCAAAAATGGATAACTGGTTAAAAATAAGTAAGGCCCGCATCCATAGAGACACATATCAGCTCCTACGAGCAGTACTACACCTGCACCTGTCGACAACACAAGTTGTTCTGCTTCCACGAGCATATCCAATGCTATCATCAGTAATTCTACATTTGTTGTTAGCTCAGCTAGCATGGACACTGACAGTTGTGAATCTGATGCAGCCGAAGAGCTACTGCCCCCTTACCCGGGAAAGCACCGAACAACAGTCAGGGACATTGGACCATCGAAGAGGCGCAAATATGATGAGAACTACATTAATTTGGGGTTCACTTATATTTGGAGTTATGCCTTTCCTCAGCCACAGTGTGTAAAAGTACTATGTCACAATTCAATGAAACCTTCACTCTTGCACGGACATTTACAAACCAAAACATGCCAATTTGAAAAATAAGCAAGCCATGGAAGTTTTTTGAGTGAGAATTAAGATGACTTTCGAGTATTAAGAAAAAATTGAGGCTATGATTAAGAAGTTGGAGCCCCTCTCTGTCTGCATTAACAAGGAAAACACACAGGTCTTTCCATCATTGCATAATTTTTTTGTGTGCAAACCTGAGGGAGATGGGTGCGCAACTATGCAGGTACTTTCCCGAAACAGATGACACAAACAACTGGATTCGTTATCCCTTTCATGCCCTTTCTCCAGTCCTCTTCCCAATACCTGAACAAGAGAGCCTCATCGAAATTGTAACAAGCAGTTCTGTGCAAATTTAATTTAATCAGAAGCCACTGCCAGATTTCTGGATTGGGCTGTACTCAGAATATCCTGCCTTGGCAAATCGCGCTGTTAAAACACTGATGCCCTTTGCAACCGCGTACCTATGTGAGAGTGGATTCTTGGGCCCTCACTAGCATGAAACTAAATACAGGCACAGACTGTGTTTGGAAAAGGATTTAAGACTGAGACTCTCCAGTACATCCCAACATTGCAGAGTTATATGCATCCTTTCAAGCACACCCTTCTCATTTAACCCGTGGTGAGTTATTCACACTTTCGATGAACACAAAGTTTTATATGTAAGATGGCTAAATAAAGAGCAAAATGATTGATTGTTATTATATTATTATATGTGCCCTGGTCCAATAAGAGCTCTTTGTCACTTCCCACGAGCCAGGTTGTGAAAAAACTCACACTCACTCTTATTTTTAATACATGTATCGTATAGTGTGTGATGATGGCAAAAAACAACATTTGAGAGTGTGCTGACCCTGGTAGTGGATTGAGTATGGAGCTGGAGGTTGAATGTTTGAAGGGGTACGGGACTATAAAAAGTTTGGGAACCACTGATCTGCAGTGTTGTTAAGTTATTATTGTCATTCTAAAAGAAAATAAAGGACTTCAATGAGACAAATTAAGCACAATATAACAAATGCACAATGCAGTAAATGTATCGTAACTATGGGAACACAGATACTACATGATGGGAACACAGATACTACTGTACATAATGGGAACATACGTAGATACTGCACATAATGGTAACACGGATACTACATAATGGGAACATGGATACAACTGTACATAAGTAACACAGATACTACATAATGGGAACACAGATACTACATAATGGGAACATGGATACTACTGTACATAATGGGAACACAGATACTACTGTTCATATTGGGAACACAGATACTTCATAATGGGAACACTGATGCAGCATAATGGGAACACAGATACTGCATAATGGGAACACAGATACTGCATAATGGGAACACAGATACTGCATAATGGGAACACAGATACTGCATAATGGGAACACAGATATTACATAATGGGAACACAGATACTACATAATGGGAACACAGATACTATAGTAACTTTGTTAGCATCTGCTATTTTGGTTTCCAGCATGGTAGTTTCCAGCATATACTTTACATAGCAGAGGCAATGGGAATGATGCGTAAAGTGTTTAGTTCCTCACTGTTGTTCTCCAGTTTCTCGAAAGCCCAGCGCATCATTGTGTTGATGAGAAGCTGTGGCTGTGTACGCCTAAGAGATATGTTCATTGATAGCCACAGCTTGGATGCACTTCTCAGGGTATAAACAGCAATTCATCATCTCAACTATGTGCATGCAAAACAATTGCTCTTTTTATTCTGAAATACTTTCAGTAATTTCAGACAATATATTTAGAGAGCTCTGAGGCACGGTTCCGCCACAATACTCTAGGTGCTCTGAGTATTTGGAAATTAGGTCTTGGTGCTTGAGTTCCAAAATACTTTTCCGTTTGGATTTGAGTGTAATTACTGTAAGGAATAGACACCGTTTCCTACTCACATGCCATCATTGAACTGAGATCCCATGCAGAGACAACCAAATAGAAACAATAACGGCAGCATGAACTATAGACTTATTTTGTTCTTAGAAGCCAGTTTTCGATAAACAAAAACGACCCATTTATCATCTTCAACCCAGAGTTTTTATATGTGGGTAACTGATGCCAGAGCTGACCAGTCCAGCTGAAAGGGTGATGCTCAGTCACAAGGTTTTCTGGGAGGTCAGGAGGAAAACTGGGCCAAGAACCAGATTTGAATAGTTCTCAGATGATACCTCGCTCCCTAAAGAGACAATTAGAGGGAAAAAACTAGAGTGGTTTCAGAGCAGAAAGAATGTTTCCCAAACATAATAACACACCACTAATGGTGTTACAAAAGAAGCCCTGGCAAACCACATTTACAGTCTTTCTTTTTTCATTCATGTGAAATCATCAACAGCCATTACAGTAAGAGAAACTGAAGCAAATGTACACGATTAGGGGTAATCAAACCTCGTTAAGCAGATTTCAGGGTTGGTATAGCTGTTTAGGTATTGGTTATAACTAAGATTATCTCACATAGTTTGTCAAATTTGACTGATGAGGTGGCAGAGATAGGGCAGCTGTGTGTGAAAGAGAGGCAGATCAGTGTATCTGTGTGTGTGAGGCTCAGTCTCCATGGGTTTCATCTGCCTGAGACGTGCTTCTCTGGTCCCTTGTGAAGCAATTTGTTGAGGCAGCTCATAAATTACAAAGCTAGTCCAGGGTGTCATTTATTAGAAACAGGTTCAGGTCCTGATTTAAAGGTCTGAATATAAAAAGAATCTCTCTGATTTGTCTTTTTCCACTGAACAGTGACTGTATTCGCAGGAGTGTAGATTATTCACAGCCATCGAAAACAGATCAACTTTGAGTGGCGTTTGAAAAGGGTTTACCTCTTAGGAATGGAGAATACGGTCCAGTAAAAGTGCATAATCTTCAAAATAACTTGGAAAATAAGAAACTACGAGGGGAAGATTCATATTAAAAGGGACATAAAAAATGTCCCTTTTAAAATAGCTGATCAACCTTAAGATCAGTTAGAACTTATGTTGATTCTATCTGATGATAGAATTTGCCATTTTTACATTGAATATTATGCTCGAAATTAAAATGACAATTTTTCTATAATTTGTTCCAATGTTCTATAAGTAGAACATTGGAATGTAAGCTTATAAATTGCATATTGGTGGTTTCATCTGACTCAAGAGGAAATAAATATCAGCTTAATAGTGGTCATGGGGCTTGTGGCTTAGTTGCATAAAACTCTCCTCTTTAGGTAGGCTTAATTATTCATATTGCAGTTGTGTTTTCAATCTACTGTTCTCTATGTCACCAAATAGGTTAATTAAGGTCATGTTGCCAATGAGCTGAGCCAGCCATGTTGGGGACATGCAAGTTGACAACAATGAGCTGAACCAGCCATGATGAGGACATACAAGGTGACAACAATGAGCTGAACCAGCCATGATGAGGACATGCAAGTTGATGACAATGAGCTGAACCAGCCATGATGAGGACATGCAGGTTGATGACAATGAGCTGAACCAGCCATGATGAGGACATGCAGGTTGATGACAATGAGCTGAACCAGCCATGATGAGGACATGCAGGTTGATGACAATGAGCTGAACCAGCCATGATGAGGACATACAAGGTGACAACAATGAGCTGAACCAGCCATGATGAGGACATGCAGGTTGATGACAATGAACTGAACCAGCCATGATGAGGACATGCAGGTTGATGACAATGAGCTGAACCAGCCATGATGAGGACATGCAAGGTGACGACAGCATGTGTGAATCACATGCAGCTGGTGGCACCTTAATTGGGGAGGATAGGCTCAGAGTAATGGCTGGAATGGAATAAATGTAATGGTATCCAACACATCCATTTCAGCCATTATTATAAGCAGTCCTCCCCTCAGCAGCCTCCTGTGTTGTGAATGTGTTGAAGGCCCGAAATGATCACAGGAGACATGAAGGTCATTCTCTTTGGCAGGTTTGTAAGATATTGCCCTTTCAGGTACACAAGATTAATATCATTACTGAGAGCAATTTTTAAATCTCTCAGCAGGTTGTCAGGTCAACATCCAGTTTTGGTTGACATTTAGTTTGTCAATGAAGGTGGAATTCAACATGAAATAACCAAACTTTGGTATGTTATAAACCTCTTGCAAATTCTACCTACTTGTTACGGTTTTCTTCCGTCGAAGGAGAGTCGGACCAAAATGCAGCGTGGTTAATTCGATACATGTTTAATACACGAAAAAACACGAACAATACAAAAACAAGAAACGGAACGTGAAAACCTATACAGCCTATCTGGTGACAATAACACAGAGACAGGAACAATCACCCACGAAACACTCAAAGAATATGGCTGCCTAAATATGGTTCCCAATCAGAGACAACGAGAATCACCTGCCTCTGATTGAGAACCGCCTCAGGCAACCATAGACTATGCTAGAAAACCCCACTGAGCCACAATCCCAAAAACCTACAAAAAAAACATACATAAACACAACACAAAATAAACCCATGTCACACCCTGGCCTGGCCAAATAAATAAAGAAAACACAAAATACTAAGACCAGGGCGTGACAGAACCCCCCCCAAGGTGCGGACTCCCGGCCGCACACCTAAACCCATAGGGGAGGGTCCGGGTGGGCGTCTGTCCACGGTGGCGGCTCCGGCTCGGGACGTGGACCCCACTCCAACCAAGTCTTAGTCCCCCTGTAACGCGTCCTTTGATTGGCGACCCTCGCCGCTGACCTTGGCCTAGTAAACCTCACCAAGGACCCCACTGGACTGATGGACCGCTCGGGACTGAGGGGCAGCTCGGGACTGAGGTAGAAGCTCGGGACTGAGGGGTAGCTCGGCACTGAGGGGTAGCTCGGCACTGAGGGGAAGCTCAGTACTGAGAGGAAGGTCAGGCAGGTTGTTGGCTCTGGCAGATCCTGGCTAGCTGGTGGTTCTGGCAGATCCTGGCTGACTGACGGTTCTGGAAGATCATGGCTGACTGGCGGATCTGGAGGATCCTGGCTGACGGGCCGATCTAGCTGCTCTGGCTGCTCCATGCAGATTGACAGCTCTGGCTGATCCATGCAGACTGGCAGCTCTGGCAGCTCCATGCAGACTGGCAGCTCTGGCAGCTCCATGCAGACTGGCAGCTCTGGCAGCTCCATGCAGACTGGCAGCTCTGGCTGCTCCATGCAGACTGGCAGCTCTGGCTGCTCCATGCAGACTGGCAGCTCTGGCTGCTCCATGCAGACTGGCAGCTCTGGCTGCTCCATGCAGACTGGCAGCTCTGGCTGCTCCATGCAGACTGGCAGCTCTGGCTGCTCCATGCAGACTGGCAGTTCTGGCTGCTCCATGCAGACTAGCAGCTCTGGCTGCGCTGAACAGGCAGGAGACTCCGGCAGCGCTGGAGAGGAGGAAGGCTCTGGCAGCGCTAAACAGGCGGTAGACTCCGACAGCGCTAAACAGGCGGGAGACTCCGACAGCGCTAAACAGGCGGGAGACTCCGACAGCGCTGGAGAGGATAAAGGCTCTGGCAGCGCTGAACAGGCGAGACGCACTGAAGGCCTGGTGCGTGGTGCTGGCACTGGTGGTACTGGGCCGAGGACACGCACAGGAAGCCTGGTGCGGGGAGCTGCCACCGGAGGACTGGTGTGTGAAGGTGGCACAGGATGGACCGGACCGCGAAGGTGTACTGGAGAGCCTGAGAGCAGGACTGGCACAGGACGTGCAAGGCTAGGTAGGTACACAGGAGGCCTAGTGCGTGAGGCTGGCACAATCTTCACCAGCCGACTAACACGCACCTCAGGACGAGTATGGAGCGCTGACCCAGGTGCCATCAAATCCCGACAAGCTCCGTCGGGCGAATATCGTACCTAAAGCACCAACCTAGCAACTCCCTCATAACTCTCTCCTCCACTTTCCCCATTAACTCTTTCACAGTCTCTGCTTCACTCACCTCCACCACCGGCTCTGGTTCTGGTCTCCTCCTTGGCTCCTCACGATAAACAGGGGGAGTTGGCTCAGGTCTGAACCCTGACTCTGCCACACTCTCCCTGAGCCCCCCCCCCCAATACATTTTTGGGGCTGACTCTCGGGCTTCCATCCGCGTCGCCGTGCTGCCTCTTCATACCAGCGCCTTCTCCGCTTTCGTCGCCTCCAGTTCTTCTTTGGGGCGTCGATGTTCTCCAGGCTATGCCCAGGGTCCTTTTCCGTCCAATATCTCCTCCCAAGTCCATAAGTCCTGTGATCGCTGCTCCTCACGATGAACAGGGGGAGTTGGCTCAGGTCTGAACCATGACTCTGCCACACTCTCCCTGAGCCCCCCCTTTTTGGGGCTGACTCTCGGGCTTCCTTCCGCGCCGCCGTGCTTGTCTCTTCAACTCCATTCTCCTATAGGCCTCTTCGCACTGCTCCAGCGAATCCCAGGCGGGCTCCAGCACTCTCTCTGGGTCAATCGCCCACCTGTCTATTTCCTCCCAAGTCGTATATTCCAAACTTCGTAGCTCCTGCTGCCGCTGCCTGTCACCACGCCGCTTGGTCCTGGTGTGGTGGGTGCTTCTGTTACGGTTTTCTTCTGTCGAAGGAGAGTCGGACCAAAATGCAGCGTGGTTAATTCGATACATGTTTAATACACGAAAAAACACGAACAATACAAAAACAAGAAACGGAACGTGAAAACCTATACAGCCTATCTGGTGAATAACAAAACACAGAGACAGGAACAATCACCCACGAAACACTCAAAGAATATAGCTGCCTAAATATGGTTCCCAATCAGAGACAACGAGAATCACCTGCCTCTGATTGAGAACCGCCTCAGGCAACCATAGACTATGCTAGAAAACCCCACTAAGCCACAATCCCAAAACCTAAAAAAAAAACATACATAAACACAACACAAAATAAACCCATGTCACACCCTGGCCTGGCCAAATAAATAAAGAAGACACAAAATACTAAGACCAGGGCGTGACACTACTGGTCATTTTGAAGTAATGGGATGACATTGATGAAGTAAAAAAAAGAAAGAGGAAACCAATTTTTGCCCGGAAGGTAGCCAGTTGCCACAGGACAACACAATACCGCAATGAGGACTCTAATTGATTGTATTAAATAATTATGAATTAATAATGATGCCTTGCCCTCAGTTTCTGAGAATCCTTCTTTACATTATTGGAAATGTGTCAAAGTGAGGAGAATAAATGCATATTATCTGTAAAACCCTTCTAGCTTCTTGATATGATGTATTCGTCACACAAAAATCTGTGAGTTCTTCTCTTTTTATCATTGATGACTAAGACATGCTTTTAAAAATCCCAAGCATCCTCAGGGAAAATGTGTTGTGTGTGTGTGTGTGCGCGCGTGCGTGTGCCTGTATGCATGTGTGTGTTTGTGTGTTGACATTACAGGTTTTGTTTTTTCCATTTATGTTTTGAGGTTGGACTTTTAGCATGTATAGCGCGTTAGAACGTAAAACGGTCAAATAATCTTACTAGAAAATATTAATATTCATGAAATCACAAGTGAAATATAGCGAAACACAGCTTACCCTTTTGTTAATCACCCTGTCGTCTCAGATTTTGAAATGATGCTTTACAGCGATAGCAAGACAAGCGTTTGTGTAAGTTTATCCATAGCCTAGCATAGCATTATGTCCAGCTAGCAGCAGGAAGCTTGGTCACGAAAATCAGAAAAGCAATCAAATTAACCGTTTACCTTTGATGATCTTTGGATGTTTTCACTGACGAGACTCCCAGTTAGACAGCAAATGTTCCTTTTGTTCCATAAAGATGATATTTATAACCAAAATAGCTCCCTTTGTTTGTCACGATATGTTCAGAAATACACCGGAAATAGCGGTCACGACAACGCCGGAAGAAAATCCAAATTATATCCATAATATCGACAGAAACATGGCAAACTTTTTTTATAATCAATCCTCAAGGTGTTTTTCAAATATCTATTCGATAATATATCAACCGGGACAGTTGGCTTTTCAGTAGGACCGGGAGGAAAAATGGCTACCTCCCTCTTTTACGCAAGAATCGCTCTGAGAGCCATCAGCTGGCCACTTACGCAATGTGTTCATTTACGCTCATTCTTCAACATAAAGGCGTGAAACTACGTCTAAAGGCTGTAGACACCCTAGGGAAGATGTAGAAAAAGGAATCTGGTTGATATCCCTTTCAATGGGCAATAGGGATGCATAGAAAACGTGTTTCAAAATAAGGGTCACTTCCTGATTGGATTTTCTCAGGATTTCGCCTGCAATATCAGTTCTGTTATACTCACAGACAATATTTTTACAGTTTTGGAAACTTTAGTGTTTTCTATCCTAAGCTGTCAATTATATGCATATTCTAGCATCTGGTCCTGAGAAATAGGCAGTTTACTTTGGGAATGTTATTTTTCCAAAAATGAAAATAGTGCCCCCTATCTTCAAGTGGTTTACAGCAAAAACATGAAAATATCTTTCGGCTCTGATGAAGAAAACAATCAGTATTGGAGAATGACACTTTTTCAGTTGTTATATATATACATTTTGGGACCATTGGAACCATCTAATATTACAGAGCTATTCAACCCTTGTCCAGGTTGTTCAATATCAGGAAGTTCATAATATACTTTGTGTCCCTCTGGATTTTTTGCAATAATTACATGGAATGAATACCTTAATTATGTAAACTCTTCTGATAACTGTGGTCATGTAGTTTATATTCCTGTGTCCCCAGCACATTTTCTCCCAATGATGAAACTGAGATCTACCCTTGCCACATCCTTTCTATTCTGGTCAGTGGGTTTTCACTAGGGAGCTGGGAGTATTGATATGCTAACAGGATGACTCAAGAGATACCTTCAAGGGGACTTCTTTTTACTTGAATTTACTTGAGTTACTATCCATTATGTTAACGACTTCACTGTAAAGGACCTTGGGCAGAAATCAGATGGTAACCCATTGCTTGTTATTGTAAGATTGGAGGAAAGAGCAAGAGGATGATTTAGTATGAGTCAAATGTCTTGGGATTTTGTTAAGGGTTTCTATCTCTACCTCAATAAGAAGATAATTGCATTAACAAGTGAAACACTTTCAAATGTGAACTGAGGAAGTGTCACTAATAGGCTAGTTGGCAAGATAGTATGGAACAGCTGGCTCTCATTGTGTGTCTGTTAGAATAGATGTTGTCTGGTGCCAACACCCACATCTAGATGTGTGAAGGTTAGTGTATTTTCTGTAGAGAAGCTACTTATCCATCATTTATGACATTCCTAGGAGTGTGTAAACTAAAAAAAAGTATTACCATAGCATTGTTATGTGTTCTGTATAGTTATGTACTTGAACATGTATAAATTGACCAATTCAGCACATTTGGGCAGACTTCATACAACATTTTGAACTGTAATGCAATGGTTCATTGGATCAGTCTAAAACTTTGCACATACACTGCTGCCATCTAGTGGCCAAAATCCAAAGTGTGCCTAGGCTCCAAAGTGATATAATGGCCTTTCTCTTGCATTTCAAAGCCAATTTTTTTTAAACGCATGTTTTTTCTTTATATTATCTTTTCTAGATCTAATGTCTTATTCTCCTACATTAATTTCACATTTCCACAAACTTCAAAGTGTTTCCTTTCCAATGGTATCAAGAATATGCATATCCTTGCATAGCTACAGGCAGCTAGATTTGGGTATGTCATTTTAGGTGAAAATTGAAAGAAAATCCAATCCCTTAACCTATATTTAACAAGGCAAATCACTTAGCAAATTCCTACAGTAACTCAGTTGCCAGAGAGAAAGGAAACCGCTCAGAGATTTCAAAAAATAATCCAAAACATGAATCTTGTTTGCAACAAGGCACTAAAGTAATACTGCAAAATAAAAAACGTTTTGTTGAGAATACAAAGTGTTATGTTTGGGGCAAATCCAATGCAACACATTACTGAGTACCACTCTCCATATTATAAGCATTGTGGTGGCTGCATCATGTTAGGGGTATGCTTGTAATCGGTAATGACTGGGGATGAAAAGAAACTGAATGGAGGTAAGCACAGTCAAAATTCTAGAGGAAAGCCTTTTTCAGTCTGCTTTTCACCAGACACTGGGAGATGAATTCACCTTTCAGCAGGACAATAACAGAAAACACTAAATCTACACTGGAGTTGCATACCAAGAAGGCAAGGAATGTTCCTGAGTGGCTGAGTTACAGTTTTGACTTAAATCTGCTTGAAAATCTATGGCAAGACCAGAAAATGGTTGTATAGCAATGATCAAAAACCAATTTGACAGAGCGTGAAGAATTCTGAAAAGAATAATAGGCAAATGTGGCACAATCCAGGTGTGAAAAGCTCTTAGAGACTTACAGTATCCAGAAAGACTCACCGTTGTAATCGCTGCCAAAGATTATTCTAACATGTATTGACTCAGGGGATTGAATATTTACAAGATATACTGTATTAGTGTTTTATTTTTATACACATATATATATATATTTACTTTTTACAAATTGTTTCGAATTTTTCTTTCACTTTGACATTATTTTGTGTAGATTGTTCCAGAGAGAGCCAGAGTTCATCACCCCTTGACTCATGGTGTGGGGGATGGGTAGTGGGGTGAGCTGCTTGAGAGTTCTTTGAGATGGTGAAGTCACCAGCAAGGGACTTCCTAACACAGGCTTCAGTATTGTTACAGATAGAGAATTGTCCAATGCGGGTCTGTGGAGAACTCTACTCGGGGGGCTTCAGGGATGTGACTGTGGATTACATCCCCAGGTCAAATAAAACTTAGACTAAAACAACATGTATTCTATTTTCTAATTTACTGTAATTAGATACCATAATCTAATGTTGTCTCTGTATCCCCCCCCCCTATATTTAGAAGCTGCTCTCTACCAATGGACCTGCTGGGCCAGCACCGACAGCTCTGCAAGCACCTGCATCTGTGGCTGCTGTTCTGACTCCTCCATTGAACTTGCATTGACATTTTGTCAAACTATTTTTCCTCAACTACTATGGCTCTGTTGCCATGATAGAACACTGATTCAGATAATATTTTTGATAGGTGACATGGTTTCCTCCTCTGTTCATTGTGACCAATAGGGTTTTCTCTCTTTTGCAATTCAATAAGCAAAGGTTTTAGGGGCTCTTGTGTCTGCAGCAAGACCAGACCTTAACAAGGAAGCCTGCTTAGGTAAATACAATACTAGCTAACCTGTCAAAAGCTTGGTTTGTAATAATCTGTTTTTATAACAATATAACCTTCAATAATGTTAATGCAACTACACATTTTTTACAGACTCAAGATGCCTGTATCCCAACCAAGTTGTCTACAGCCTCTGTGAGTTCTCCCACCCATGCTATGGCCCCTGTGAGTGCCCCAATCTCTGCACCACCATCTGTAAGAGGGATTTTATCTACAGCACTACATCATGCACTGTTGTTTCTTTTGATTTTCCAATGATGTCAAGCAAAGAGGCACTGAGTTTGAAGGTAGGCCTTGAAATACATTCACAGGTACACCTCCAATTGACTCAAATTATGTCAATTAGCCTATCAGGAGTTTCTAAAGCCATGACATCCTTTTCTGGAATTTCCCAAGATGTTTAAAGGCACAGTCAACTTAGTGTATGTAAACTTCTGACCCACTGGAATTGTGATACAGTGAATTATAAGTGAAATAATCTGTCTGTAAACAGTTATTGGAAAAATTACTTGTGTCGTGCACAAAGTTGATATCATAACCGACTTGCCAAAACTATAGTTTGTTAACAAGAAATGTGTGGAGTGGTTGAACAATTTGTTTTCATGACTCCAACCTAAGTGTATGTAAACTTCCGACTTCAACTGTATATATTACCAATCAAAAATTTGGACACCTACTCATTCAAGGGTTTTACTTTATTTTTTACTATTTTCTACATTGTAGAATAAGAGTGAAGACAAACAATGAAATAACACATATGGAATCATGTAGTAACCAGAAAAGTGTTAAACAAATCAAAATATATTTTAGATTATTCAAAGTAGCCACACTTTGCATTGACAGCTTTGCACACTCTTGGCATTCTCTCAACCAGCTTCATGAGGAATGCTTTTCCAACAGTGTTGAAGGAGTTCCCACATACGCTGAGCACTTGTTGGCTGCTTTTCATTCACTCTGTGGTCCAACTCATCCCAAACCATCTCAATTGAGTTAAGATTGGGTCAGGTCATCTGATGTAGCACTCAATCACTCTCCTTATTGGTCAAATAGCCCGTACTCAGCCTGGAGGTGTGTTTGGTCAATGTCTTGTTTAAAAAAATGATAGTCCCACTAAGCGCAAACCAGATAGGATGGCGTATCGCTGCAGAATGCTGTGGTAGACATTCTGGTTAAGTGTGTCTTGAATTCTAAATAAATCACTGACAGTGTCACCAGCAAAGCACCATCACACCTCCTCCTCCATGCTTCACGATGGGAACCACACATGCGGAGATCATCCATTCACCTACTCTGCATCTCAGAAAGACAGTGATTGGAACCAAAAATCTCAAATTTGGACTCATCAGACCAAAGGACAGATTTCTACCAGTCTAATGTCAATTGCTTGTGTATCTTTTCCCAAGCAAGTCTCTTCTTATTATTGGTGTCCTTAAGTAGTGGATTCTTTGCAGCAATTCAACCATGAAGGCCTGATTCACGCAGTCTCCTCTGAACAGTTGATTTTGATGTGTCTGTTACTTGAACTCTGTGAAGCATTTATTTGGGCTGCAATTTCTGAGGCTGGTAACTCGAATGAACTTATCCTCTGCAGCAGAGGTATCTTTGGGTCTTCCTTTTCTGTGGTGGTCCTCATGAGATCCAGTTTCATCATAGTGCTTGATGTTTTTTTAACTACTCTTGAAGAAACTTTCAAAATAATGATTGACTGTCATTTCTCATTGCTTATGTGAGCTGTTCTTGTCATAATATGGACTTGGTCTTTTACCAAATAGGGCTATCTTCTGTATACCACCCATACCTTGTCACGACACAACTGATTGGCTCAAACGCATTATGAAGGAAAGAAATTCCACAAATGAACCTTCAAGGCACAGCTGTTAATTGAAATGTATTCCAGGTGACTACCTCATGAAGCTGGTTGAGAGAATGCCAAGAGTGTGCAAAGCTGTCATCAAGGCAAAGGGTGGCTACTTTGAAGAATCTAAAATCAAAAATATATTTTAACTTGTTTAACACTTTTTTTTGGTTACTACATGATTCCATAGCTGTGTTCGAATACCCATACTATATACTGCATATTTAATTGATCAAATAAAATTATATTGATCACATACACATGGTTAGCAGATGTTAATTCGAATGTAGCAAAATGCTTGTGCTTCTAGTTCCGACAGTGCAGTAATATCTAACAAGTAATCTAACAATTTCCCAACAACTACTTAATACACACAAATCCAAAGGGGAGAACACAGAGACAACATTAGAGTATGGTATCTAATTATTACATACTATATACTATTGGTTAGTTTTAGTATACTATAAACGAACAATATGCTTTCAGTTGAGCGTACTAGCTCTTCGCCTGTCTACTGGATGCTGATGCTTTTGCTCCCACTACAGTCCAACCTGCTTCCTCCAGTGCCAAATCTATTGTTACCAGTACCTGCCTGGTAATGTCTAACACCTACAACCGTAATTTTCACGCTAATGAAGACCTTTAAAGTAGCCTACCTACTTATTATGTTACTGTAAAGTAATGATTTACACTTTGAGCAGACAGCTGTTTTTGCACTTGATTAGTCCTAAAGTAAAGTAGCTTTATGTTTTGACTCTTTGTGGCCTGTCCAATATTATCCTATGTGTTGCACAATTGTTCACTTGGAAAAAAGAAACAACTACTATATGGTTACAGAAAAGGTGCAGATTAGAATATTGCTGATCGATACATCTTGCTGGAAGGCAAATAGGTGTAGGCCTACTATATCCTACTGTAGTTTAGTCATTCAGTAAAAAAATAATGGCAACAATTGATTTGTCCCAAATCCTGAAGGATTACACCTCAAATAGATTGGTATAGTCTAATTCACCAGTATGTTCAATAGTCTGATCTTGAGATAAATAGGCTAGTCATAACCTACTATACATGAGAACAACCATATTTAATACATATGGTGATTTGTGCGGGGGAGGGGTCTATGGTGTGGCGTTTTTGTGCTGCCAAAATCTACACTGGGAGAAACAGTTTGGACATCAAGCGGTTCTGTATCAAAAGCGATTTGAGATTCCTGTGTTCCGGACGTCTTCACAGTCCTCTTGGTTTTGAAGAACCTCTCCGTTTGCCTGCGAATATCAAGTTCATACTCGCCTGCAGCAACCTGCCCTGTCTTCTCTGTTGAAGGTAAGGTTCCATGAAAGTTATTGTGCCACGTAGTCTACTGTGTGTTAAATATATGAATGGGGAATGTTTATTCGGTGGCGAATACGTCCAGTCCACTTATAATTGGACTAAACGCATAGCAGCAGGTATAACTAGTAGGCTACCTAGTTGAACCACAGCTGGTTGTTTTGCGCATTTTCACCAAATCCTTAGATTTCCAGTGTTTTGAACACCAGTCAATGCTTTCTCTCCCGGTTACATGAATATCAAGTTCATACTCAGTCTGTGGCGATATTTCGTGCGATTCATTTTAATCTACACTTAAGTAAATTATTTGGAATTGCATTTCAAAGCACATTTTCGATAGACTACATTCAAAAGGGAAGGCTATTCTTTGTAGTTTTGTCATTGCACTATATAGCAAGCAATAACGCTTTCTAATGGATCTTCTCCCTCCCTCATACCTTCACATTTTGTGCTCTAAAGCTTTACGAAGCTCTTGTTGGAAGACGCAGCAAACGACATAGGTTTTTGTTTTAACTTACATCACAGAACAGGTAGGTAGCCTAGTTGCCTGGCCTAGTTAAATAAATGTAAAAATAACATTTAAAAAAAGGTTGGATCACGTTCTGAATTACACTCAGCCTTTTAACATATTTCGTATTCTCTTTCTGGGCTCTCATTAGTTGTTTAGGTGTAGCCTAATTGCTGAACAAGTATGTATATTTTTTACATATCCATAGAAGTGCAGTCTTTCCCACTAAAGTCCCTGTATCTGAAGTTCTGTATTTGTGCCTAGCCAAACTAGGGTAGTGTGCAGAAAAATACTATTCTGGCTTTGCATACAGGCTGTTTGGGCAACGTATCCAGGTTACCGTGCATACACACCTGCAGTAGGCTAATATAATACGTGATGGGAGCCAAATGAATGCTAACCAGTGTATTGCCCCCAAAATGTGTTTGTTTTAAATGGAATTGGAAGACATAATTTTTGCAATAATTTTCAGATTTTCAAAAAGGAATTAGCTGCTACACGGTCCTAAAGCAGGATATAAAAAAACATCTGTTTGAAACAAGCACACCAGTGTTTGCGCTGTCTGTGGTGCTGATTTGAGCTCATGTCTCTCTCTCTCTCTCTCTCTCTCTCTCCCCCTCTCTCTCTCTCTCTCTCTCTCTCTCTCTCTCTCTCTCTCTCTCTCTCTCTCCCCCTCTCTCTCTCTCTCTCTCTCTCTCTCTCTCTCTCTCTGTGTGTGTTTGTGTGTGTGTGTGTACGCGACAGGCAGTGTTCGTGTATGTCTGTTATGGACATGTATTGCCTTAAACTTGGACTTTGGACAACAGAACAATTCTTATTAACTAGACCCAAGTCTGCAGTCATAATTTATAGGAAAGCTATGGAATCCTACCTTATGAAATTATTATCTTGAAGTTCAAACTTTACAGGAAGGTAAAGCATAATGTATAATTAGCTGTTTTCTTTCAAATGTACCTCAATAGATTTATTCCATGATCACTTTCTTCTGTCACTTAGTTTGTCGAAACGATGATTAATATACCACTTTGTGGGTTAATTTCTCAAGCAGTGACTTAATAAAACTGCCACGTCTCTGCAGCTCTGTCGATTAGCCTCAGGGGGGCCATCTAGAGAATACATATGGGCCGTTGGGCTCCCTCAGTTTCTCATGCCCACCTGACAGACTGGCAGTGGCTCACTACAGCCTGACTATTCAGCCTGCTCTCACCGAACTGCAACAGATGTCAAATCACTCCATCTCCCACCATCCATAGGAAATTAATTAGAACATTAAAATAAGTGATCCATTTGGTCATTGTTCTGGAGAAGAAAATATTGGCCTGGCTGCTTCTCGCTCACAAATGTATGCATATTATAGACAAATGATCAGCATGGCAATATGAAGTGCTGCACTGACAGACAGTGTCAATTGTTACACTGACCAATAGACAGCCTCAATTGCTGCACTGACCGACAGACAGCCTCAATGTATATAATATACATGCATACGTATGAGGTGTAATTGTTAGTGTATAACTATCTCACCAATGCTTCTGTCACTGACTTGAGTAGACATGGAAGTTCTATGAGGTATCATGCATTGTACACATGTTCCCCGTGTTGGGATATGAAGTTGCATGGCCGTGAACTCAGTGCAGGCCAGGGCAGGTAGCTAGCTGAGGCCTAATCTTCACTGAGGTGATAGAGGGAGATAACAGTGATAGATGGAGCGGGTGGTGGGTTTAACATCCTGAGCTCAGTGTTGTCTGCTGGGGTCAGGCCTGTGATATCATAGTGCCAGTTCAGCCAGCTTCATTCTCCCTCTGCCTGGCATCTTGGTCATGTTAATAGTTGCCATTGTGTGTATGAGCCAGGCTGGTTCTGTATTCACGGCCTCAGATTCCGTCTGTCAGTCCTTCACACCCTTCAAGTGAAATGCTTCCCTGGCCATCCGCCAGCAGCAGGATGTTATTGTGACGTGAAGAGGCTACATTCTCAGTGATGTCTTCAGGTAGTGCAATTTTTGGAAAGTTCCACACTAGAAAATACAGAGAAAGCAAGCAATGGTGTATTCCAGAGTTTTTCTTTATTTTTACTATTTTCTACATTGTATAATAATAGTGAAGATAAACTATGAAAAAACACATGGAATCATGTAGTAAAAACTAATCAAAATTAAAAAATATTATATTTGAGATTCTTCAAAGTAGCCACCCTTTGCCTTGATGACAGCTTGGCATTTGCCTTGCACAATCTTGGCATTCTCTCAACCAGCTTCATGAGGTAGTCACCTGGAATCCATTTCAATTAACAGATGTGCCTTGTTAAGTTAATTTGTGGAATTTATTTCCTTGCGTTGAGCCAATCAGTTGTGTTGTGACAAGGTAGGAGTGGTATACAGAAGGAAGCCCTATTTGGTAAAAGACCAAGTCCATATTATGGCAATAACAGCTCAAATTGGCAAAGAGGAATGACAGGCCATCATTACTTTAATACATGAAGGTCAGTCAATCCGGAATATTTCAAGAACTTAGAAAGTTTCAAGTGCAGTTGCAAAAACCACTATGATGAAACTGGATCTCATGAGGACCACTGTCACGGTTTTCTTCCTCCTCTTCCTCTGAAGAGGTGAAACAGGGATTGGACCAATACGCAGCGTGGTAAGTGTCCATGGTTTTAATAGGAAAACTCAAACATGAACACAACTACAAAACAAGAAACGTGAAAGCCGAAAACAGTCCCAACTGGTGCATAAAACACAAAGACAGGAAACAATCACCCACAAAATACCCAAAGAATATGGCTGCCTAAATATGGTTCCCAATCAGAGACAGTCATTTATTTAGACTTCAAGCCACACTTAACCAGCATGGATACCACAGCATTCTGCAGCGATACGCCATCCCATCTGGTTTGTGCTTAGTGGGACGATAATTAGTTTTTCAACAGGACATTGACCCAAAACACACCTCCAAGCTGTGTAAGAGCTATTTGACCAATAAGGAGAGTGATGGAGTGCTGCATCAGATGACCTGGCCTCCACAATCACCAAACCTTTTCCGGATTGACTGACCTTCATGCGTTAAAGTAATGATGGACTGTTTGTCTTAGCTTATTTGAGCTGTTCTTTTCATAATATGGACTTGGTATTTTACCAAATAGGGCTGTCTTCTGTATACCACCCCTAACTTATCACAACACAACTGATTGGCTCAAACGCATTCCACAAATTAACATTTAACATGGCACACCTGTTAATTGAAATGTATTCCAAGCTGGTTGAGAGAATGCCAAGAGTGTGCAAAGCTGTCTGCAAGGCAAAGGGTGGATACTTTGAAGAATCTCAAATGTAAAATATATTTAGATTTGTTTAACACCTTTTTGGTTACTACATGATTCCATATGTGTTATTTCATAGTTGTAATATCTCCACTATTATTCTACAATGTAGAAAATAGTAAAAATAAAGTAAAACCCTTGAATCAGCAGGTGTGTCCAAACTTTTGACTGGTACTGTACATGTTTTTTTTTTAAATCTTGAAATAAGCTTTGAATTTAATCTAAGTAATTTATGGCTTGTAAAGTCATACCTAGGCTAAATTTAAGCTGTCTACAATCCTAAAATCCAGTGAAACATTATTTTATTGAAATTGTTTAATCAGATTTTTTTGCACTATGCACACATTTTTCAAGTCTGTCTATGAAAATGCTCTTTTTGTAAAAAAAAATGACCCAGAACCATGCACAATGCACATCCACTGATATTGACCAATTTCTTGCAGCAGGCATTATAGAAAATTAACACGTCTCCTAAACAATTCTGAAGCACAATGTGCTATTGAGTAGCCAGTTAGTCTTTATGTTTGAAGTCTAGCCAACTTTAATTAATTTGCTTGCTAACAAGGTAGAACAGTTTAAGATAGCGATATCTGTTTTTTTGCAGGCTGCGTCTCAATTACCGTCCCTTCCGCATCTGCGGTGAAAGGTGGCAGAGCTAAAGCAGTGTTTGCAGACCATGAGACATCCCGGAAATCGGTCTTGTCACGAAAACGTCTGTTGTGTCACCAACACAACGGTGTTCTCTGATTTGCTATAGGACGTCCACAAGCCTCACAAGATTTCTGAAGTCGGTACAGCCTCTTCTACCAACTTATGTCGGTAACGTCTGAGTGGTTTGGCCTGGAAAATAATGTCCCGTCTGTGGAAAGCTGAGACTGTCACGGATATGATGGTGTTCTCCGTTTTGCTCTAGGACGCCGACAAGCCTCACAAGACTCATCTGAAGGTCCACGCTTCCAGTTTTAAAACTGAATGGAAGTGTATATATTGAGTTAGTTTAGTGTCTAAAGTAAGGGGATAAATAAGTGTAACAAAACATTTTTTTTACGAATCTCATCTCTTTTAAATAACACTCTCCCTTTAGATTATATTTGACTATCTGTTCCATGTAGTGAATGTTATTCAATGTGTTTCTATTGGCTAATAGCAGTAATGCCAAATTCAATGTTGAATCCAATCCATTATTATGATTATGATTATTAAATTTTTTCCCCCTTATTAAGGGGTCTTACAATTCCAAATCAATCAACAGCCTGATCAACTCTATGCGAAGGAGATGTGTGGCCCTGCATGAGGTAAATGATGGTCACACCAGATACTGACTGGTATTATGATCCACGCCCCTACCTTATTTTTCTAAGGTATCTGTGACGAACAGATACTGTATTCCCAGTCATGTGAAATCCATAGATCGGGGCCTAATGAATTGATTTAAATTGACTGATTTCCTTATGAACTGTAACTTAGTAAAATCTTTGAAATAGTTGGTTTATTTTTATTCAGTGCCTTCGGAAAGTATTCAGACCCCTTGACTTTTTCAACATTTTGTTACGTTACAGCCTTATCCTAAAATTGATTCAATTGTTTTTTCCCTCAATCTACACACAATACCCCATAATGACCAATCCAAAACACTTTAAAAAATGTTTTTTTTGCAAATTTATGAAAAACTGAAATATATCACATTTACATATGTATTCAGACCCTTTACTCAGTACTTTGTTGATGCACCTTTGGCAGCGATTTCAGCCTCGAGTCTTCTTGGGTATGACGCTACAAGCTTGGCACACCTGTACTTGGGGAGTTCCTCCCATTTATTCTTTGCAGATCCTCTCAAGCTCTGTCAGGTTGGATGGAGAGCGTTGCTGCACAGCGATTTTTCAGACCTCTCCAGAGATGTTCAATTAGGTTCAAGTCCAAGCTTTGGCTAGAGCTCTGTTAGACTGACCATCAGGTTCTTGGTCACCTCCCTGACCAAGGCTCTTCTCCCCCGATTGCTCAGTTTGGCCAGCAGACAGCTTTAGGAAGAGTCTTGGTGGTTCCAAACTGCTACCATTTAAGAATGATTGAGGCCACTGTGTTCTTGGGGACCTTCAATGCCGTAGACATTTTTTTGGTACTCTTCCCCAGATCTGTGCCTCAACAAAAATCCTGTCTCAGAGCTCTATGGACAATTCCTTCCACCTCATGGCTTGGTTTTTGCTCTGACATGCACTGTCAACTGTGGGACCTTATATAGACAGATGTTTGCCTTTCCAATCAAGTTGTAGAAGCATCTCAAGGATGATCAATGGAAACAGGATGCACCTGAGATAAATGTCAAGTCTCATAGCAAAGGGTCTGAATACTAAAGTATATAATGTATTTCTGTGTTTTATTTCTAATACATTCAAAAACATTTCTTGCAACCTTTTTTTGTCTCTGTCATTATGGGGAATTGTGCGTAGATTCATGATTTTTTTCTTTCATCTATTTTAGAATAAGGCTGTAACGTATCAATGTGGAAAAAAGTCAAGCGGTCTGAATACTTTCCGAATGCACTGTATATTTTCACTTGACTAATCCTTCTCCAATGGAGAAGGATTAGTATCTTGTATCTAGTATCTAATATCTTGTGTGAGGAAGCTTGAAGGAGCAGGGAGAAGACATGTGTTAGGTCTGCTTGAGACCAGGCACAGTAAACAGCACAGACTGGTGACCTTCACCTCTTGATGGAGGCTGATCTATATGACAGGACCCTCTGTAGCAGCACCAGAAATAAATGACAATCTTTTAAAAACTGCCCTTAACATTTCACACCAAGTTATTAGAACTTACTCAATAACCTTTCGGAGTGATAAAAGAATGTGGTCTCCATTTCAGTGAATCGTCCTTTATCTGAAACGGAAGAACGGTTGACGTTGTCCCTGACACCCGGGGTGATGCAGAGGCTGGGGCAGCGACGTTTTAATTGTTGATGTCGAGGCAAACAGCTATTTCTGTAAAGTCAATAGGTGGGTCTGAGACATGTATTGTCCACACCTAAATTAGATTTTTTATTTGCTATTCTCAGCAGAATATTTACCTTTCAGTCTTCCTCCATTTAATATTCCTTGGCAGCAGAGGGGCATAAATAAATCAGAGCCCTCACTTTCAGTGCGTTGAGGGAATGGAATTATTACATACTGTACCATTCTGAACTGGGAAGTACTTCCATATTTTTCCTTTTCCTTCTTCCCTTCAAACACCCCCAGACCCTATAAAGCAGGGTATCCCAAGCTCGGTCATGGGCCCCCCTCTGGGTGCATGTTTTCAAATAATCAAGGCTTGATGATAAGTTGGTTATTTGAATCAGCTGTGTAGTGTTAGGGCAAAAAACTAAATGTGCACCCAGCGGAGATCCCAGGACCAAATTTGGAAAACCTCCTATAATGTACTGCCTAAAAATGGTATAATTGGGATTTCGTTTATGTGGAATTCATGAATAATTCATGCATGTTTTTTGTTTTCTATAGTAGTACTGTCACTATCAACTATTTATCAGAACCTGACTGTGAACCCATAAGCCATTGAGAAATATTTGTTCAAAACCATTACACAATTACTTATTCCTTATGTATATTGGCTGCCACCACTGTGGTCACTTCTGGTTGTAAGCTTCTTAGCAATAGACAATATCATCATGCCGTGCTGCAGGTTACCTTGTCGTCATATATTTCCAACAAGATCGATAGATTATGCTCTCATGAGATTCATTTTGATGAATGGTGTTTGTTGTGCTTGGAATGGTTACAGTTACGTATGTTGTTGCTGGACACTGCCACCACACTAATATTTGTATGAAATTTCCAGGTCTACATTATCGAGTACCACTTAGGAAGTTTTACGTTATCAACCCTAATATCAGTACAACAGTGTTAGAATACATAACAAGGTTTAACTCAAACCATCCTCAAACAGGACACAATAATACCTTGAAGTAAATGACATCCCGTTTTAAAGTCAAAGTACAGATACATAGTATAAATCCAACATCTGCTCAATTCTGTAGTATGCAGTGGAGAAGATGGAGAATTTACAAGGAGATATTGAGCAGACTCGGGGGTTTATGGGGAAAGATGCCTGAGGATAATTCCCTGGGAATAAGGTGGGAGCTAAGCTTAGCTCCATTTTAACAGATCCTCTGACGCACAGGCATCAGTAACACGTTGGTGTTAGAGGAGGAGGTGGTGCACAACACTGTGTTGTCAACACAGTGAGGATAGGCTAGCTACTGTATATAGCCACCTGCACCAGCCTGATAGAGGGCCTGTCAAGTGGGCCTGTCCTGCAATACTGATACTTCACAAACCCTCGCAAATTATATTTATAACAGTTACAATTTCCAGGTAATCATCACAATGGAAATTCAAAACATGTCGTAGAGAGAATTTGTCTTCAAAAAGTGTGAAGTATAAGTTTGAGTTATGCGGGGGAAGTGACTTGGGATGAAGTACAGTCTTTTAGACTTTGCCGTTCAGAGGAACGTCTCGGAGGATTCAACACATAGGCCTAACCTGAAAATTGAGTTTTGTTCACTCAAGACAGTCAGATCAGGACTGAATAATCAGATGGTATTTGGAGCTTGTTCATGAAGCCATTGTGTTTTGTGATAGCATCTTCCAGTAGCATAGTGTGGATGGCAAAAACATAGCACATTTTTGTGTTTCTATTTTCTGTTCTAATGACTAATCTATTTCATAGACCTGCATTCAGACACATTATGTTATGGGTAATGTTTACAAATGCATACGTACTGTACATACAGTACCAGTCAAAAGTTTGGACACTCAATCAAATTTATTTAAAGCACTTTTTTTACTTCAGCCGATGTCACAAAGTGCTGACACCTACTCATTCAAGGGTTTTTATTTTCTTTTTACTATTTTCTACAATTTAGAATACTCGTGAAGACATCAACTATGAAATGACACATATGGAATCATGTAGTAACCAAAAAAATTGCTAAACAAATCAAAATATATTTGAGATTCTTCAAAGTTGCCACCCTTTGCCTTGATAACAGCTTTGCAGACTCTTGGCTTTCTCTCAACCAGCTTCACGAGGTAGTCACCTGGAATGCGTTTCAATTAACAGGCGTACATTAAGTTAATTTGTGGAATTTCTTTACTTTTTAATGCGTTTGAGCCAATCAGTTGTGTTGTGACAAGGTAGCGGTGGTATACAGAAGATAGCCCTATTTGGTAAAAGACCAAGTCCATATAATGACAAGAACAGCTCAAATAAGCAAAGAGAATTGACAGTCCGTCATTACTTTAAGACATGAAGTCAATACGAAAAATATCAAGAACTTTGAAAGTTTCTTCAAGTGCAGTCGCAAAAACTTTCAAGCGCTATGATGAAACTGGATCTCATGAGGACAGCCACAGGAAAGGTAGACCCAGAGTTTCTTCTGCTGCAGAGGATAAGTTCATTAGAGTTTACTGCACCTCAGATTGCTGCCCAAATAAATGCACGTCTCAACATCAACTGTTCAGAGGAGACTGCGTGAATCAGGCTTTCATGGTCAAATTGCTGCAAAGAAACCACTACTAAAGGACACCAATAATAAGAAGAGACTTGCTTGGGCCAAGAAACATGAGCAATGTACGTTAGACATGTCGAAATCTGTCCTTTGGTCTGAGTCCAAATTTTAGGTTTTTGGTTCCGACCACTGTGTCTTTGTGAGAAGCAGAGTAGGTGAACGGATGATCTCTGCATGTGTAGTTCCCACTGTGAAGCATGGAGGAGGTATGATGGTGTGGGTGTCCTTTGCTGGTGTCACTGTCTGTGATTTATTTAGAATTCAAGGCATACTTAACCAGCAGGCTACCACAGCATTCTGCAGCGATACACCATCCCATCTGGTTTGTGCAAATTGGGACTATGACCCAAAACACACCTCCAGCCTGTGTAAGGGCTATTTGACCAATAAGTGGAGTGATGGAGTGCTGCATCAGATGTCCGGGCTTCCACAATGACCCGACCTCAACCCAATTAAGATGGTTTGGGATGAATTGGAGCGCAGAGTGAAGGAAAAGCAGACAACAAGTGCTCAGCATATGTGGGAACTCCTTCAAGACTGTTGGAAAGGTATTCCTCATGAAGCTGGTTGAGAGAATGCCAAGAGTGTTTAAAGCTGTCATCAAGGCAATGCGTGGCTACTTTGAAGAATCTAAAATATTAAATATATTTTGAATTGTTTAACACTTCTTTAGTTACTACATAATTCCATATCTGTTATTTGATAGTTGTGATGTCTTCACTATTATTCTACAGTGTAGAAAATAGTCAAAATAAAGAAACCCTTGAATGAGTAGGTGTGTCCTAACTTTTGACTGGTACTGTATGTAATTGGGTGAATAAGCATTTTTATTAGCATTTAATCTGAAATAACTTCAAAATTCCATAGCCCTCACTACCTCCTTTTCAGTTTTGCATATTCTTCTTCATCTTTCAAATCTTACCTCCTGTCAGTGACTTCAACATCCACATGCAGTAGAGGGATTTCAGAGGCTTCTTTGAGCACAGTAAGGATGCTCTTATTTCAGTGGGATGTGCAGAATCATTATTTTCTGTATCGTCTCAGGGTTTGCCACTTGCATTGTCCCTAGAATATCCCAGTAGCAGTTAAAATGTGTGGTTGTGTTGCTCTCTGTATTGCTGCATTGTAATACATGCGAGTACCACACCATTGCCTCATAAATGTTTCAATACACTATTTCTGTCTGTGTGCCTCCAGTTGCTAGAACATGAAATGTACTGTTATGTGAATTTCTAGTGTGGCTGTGGCTGTGCTAGTGAAGAGAGTATCTGACAAGCCCTGACCTCTGCATACATACACTGTACTGCTAGCGCACACATTACAAGAAACCTCTATTCCACTTGTTTTCTTTTTCTGCCTTTTCAGTGATCTACTCTCCCCATTCACCTATACACATTCAGAACAGGCAGGTTGTTCATTTACCTGAAGCACTTCCATTATGCCACATCTCAAAATAATATATGGTGTGAGTGTGATGGTTGACAAAGTAGGAGTCTCTTTCAGTCTTTATTCTTTATGGAACTGTATGTTCCTATGCAGGCTTTCAGTATTCTCTCAGTAAGATAGAACAGTGTACGCTATGTTGCTTGGTACATAGTGTCATGACAACATGTGGTGTTATAATGAACAGGTAGTAATGTACTAACAAGCTTTACGATGATTAATACTTTTGTCAATGATCACATACTGTTTACCTGAATATGCTTCAGGCTCATATACCTGCTTTTTTAAGAGGAACCTATTAACTATGACAGGCCACAATGCAAGTCATGGAGAGGGGCGGAAATGTATGCGTGTGTTCTTTCATGTCTGGGTTAATTCGCATAACCTTTTTGTAATGCAATTTTATTCTGTGGATGTATTAACATCACATTAACTGGGAATGTAATGTCAGTGCAGTTCCATGAGGATGTAATTGAGAGATCTCATAGGACCTTGTTGGGAAATTGCAAGTCTCATATTAATACAGTAATATCTCCATCTACCTCCCCAAATGGTCTACAATTACAGCCTTAAGATGTAGCACCTCTGAGTGGATGATGCATATTCTGCCACTGCATTAGACAGTCGGGTGGAATATACTGTATATTGATTCCATACACACCACTGCCTACCTGATATTAATTCAAATGTGAATAACTATGGTGTTCAACCAAAAACATAGCTTTCGACCAATGCCTAAAATAACATATTGTGTAGATGATTCTCTAAGAAAACCAATGTTCCAACTTAATTTCTCTAACATAATCCCTTTTTAGGCTGGTCAAAATTAGGGCGACTAAATCAATGGAGGTCAGAGAAAAAAAGCGGGTCAAAAATCTAGAAAATTTCATTGCATCAGCTAGGCTGGATGCTGTGAAAGAGTTAAGGCTACCGGACAGGCTTACCATTGAACTCATCATTCTTTTCAAATAGGATATAAAGGTTAAGAAAGATATTATATTTTCACATTTTAGTATATGCTGTTCATATTAATACGAAGTTCCTGTTCTTTTTCGAAGACTTCTCACAAAAACAAGCATAACTCTGTGAAATGTCAACAGAGCATTGAGCGTACCCCAAGCTTTTTATTTTCAAATCCTTTTACATGTCATTCAGCTCGTGTCTTGTTCATTTTGCAAAACGTTAAATTCTCAAAAGTTTCAATGAGAAAGTTGCACAACTCTGTCAACAGAGCTCAGTGGTTTAATATTATCGGATGTATTACGTTATGAAATCCAACAATGGTAATGATACTGTATGTTAGAGAAAGACCCCACTGAACGATTCAGAACATGAAGAATCATATTTGTCATGGTAAAATGTATTTTATAACATAAGGAAGTGAAATGTCATCACCAAAGTGCATTTTCCACTCTGGACACCCTAAAATAACCTCTACTGTAACAGACTGGATTGCCGAGCAACGTGGTTGCATCCCATATTTCATATATTTTGAAGTCTATTAATATACGCTTTCAAACATGAGCAGTGTGTGTAACAAACTTAAATATATTAGGACAATGAATGATGTGACAAACATAATGAGAGTTTCCTTGCTGTTTGGCAGCATTTCCACCAGTCCTGTTCACAAGAAACTACAGCACAACATAAATACAGAGGCAGTGCAGGCTGTGGCATGATTCATGCACTGCACACTTAATGGATTTGCAATGAACCAATCTTCTGATGAGCCGCTTATACTTGCAATAAACAAGCACATGCCTGCCTCCAGTCTAGTGCCTCCCTCCCAGTCTTTTTATCTTGGAATTTGAAGACCAAACAACTAGGCCCATGCATGTTAACAAGTCATCAAGAGAGATGATGGCTTTGGGTCTGTGACAGGCTCAGTCCACTGTGTAGCTACAACTATCTGGGGCAGGCTGTGCGGCTCAAAGGCCTATTTGTCTATGGCTGTGTGTCTGACCCTGTAGCTTGGCTCTGCTGATTTTGTCTGCTTGTGTCACTGTCTGTCATTCTGTCTTGTGCCCTGTGCCATTTCACTCTGGCTTTGTGAGGCTGCGCCTGCTCATCCATCAACAGAACTCACCAGACATCACAAGACCTCACCGTTAGTCAACTCTATATTTCTAGGACAACATACTCCCTCACGCAGTGAAAATTAACTCCTGACATCTGTGACTATTCTAAACCTTTAAACTGTATTTTCCCATTACACTTACTGCCCTGTGATAGATTTAACTTTAACTTGGCCCTTTTTACTTTCTCTGGATTGTTTGTTTGTGTCTGTCTGGAAAAGTCTCTTTGCAGGGATTCATCAATGTCTCCCCAATTATGGGAGCAATATAAGGAAGGCTTTAATCAATCTGTCAATGAATGCCAGGCCTAACGGATTAAGAACAATGCCATCCCACAACCACACCACTGATCTTGCATTGTGATTTCATTACCCACAGAAAGGCTCTCATACTTTCTACCAAAAACTACATTGTTTATCTGAAATAGCCATTTTCTTTATTTGCCCTCCTAATAGAATACAGTTCCTGAAGATAGGGGTCACACTGTTGATCTACAATCCTGCCATACCTATCTCAGCCAGCATAGATCATTACCTGACCTTACGCAGGTGGGACGCCGGAAACCACTTACATGACAGTCTCCATGAAAAGGGGATTCAGATGTCTCACTTTGTCATTATGACTTCTGGTAACACCTCCTTTTAAGGAATCCTTATTACAGTGTAATTCTTCTCAGCTGCATCTGATTCATTACCAACTGTGATGAAGGTTGGGATCCCTTGCAGATGAGCTGGGTGTCTGGGAGATTATAGCCTATGCATAATAGGCTCTAATTATTTAACCATGAATGTGCACTGTTCAAAAATATATCTCCAGTCAATGTTGTTGCTAGAAGTTTCCCCAGAATAAAGTACACCATCTGCCATAGGTGTTTTTTTTCTCTGAAGAGTAGTGCACTGGGTGTTTAATAATAGTATTGTATTAGCGTACCAATATAGCCGTCTGCAACGTAATGTTCACATAAGTACACTGTAATTACTATTTCTTACACAGGATTTAGTTAGCTAAAATGATGTGCATCTTGAGGGGTACTTACTTGTGATATTACTGTACCTACAAAGTACGTTACACATCCTGATAATCTAATTGGCAGCTTCAGAAAGCGCCATCCAAGCGACAAATAAACACACTAGTACACCACAGAGTACATGTAATATCTGCATAAATAATTGCTAGGTGTTACACAGAATTTAGCTAGTTAAAATGAAGTTCATCTTGAGGGGTACTTACTTGTAATTAGAGTGTACCTACAAAGTATATTTTCCATTCTGACAATCTAATCATCAGCTTCTGAAAGCGCCCTTCCAGGTGAGAAATAAACACACTAGTACAACAGTGTACATTACATGTAATATCTGCATAAATACAAAGTTACTAGGTGTTACACAGGATTGAACAATTTATACTGTATATAATTACTTCGGCTTACCACTCATCACCAAGTGAAAATACCTACAAAACAATAGAGCATCTACTTTAGTCAACTTTATTGCAACATGTAAAAATAACTTGTACAAAAAAATTTCATTTTGTACAAAATAAGTATTTTATTGTTACATTAATAATTTGATTAATTAGAATAAACAAAGATATAAAAATAGTTATGCTAGTGGTGACTCAAATCTGTTGCCAATGGAATGGTCAAATCAAATCAAATGTATTTACAGTGCCTTGCGAAAGTATTCAGCCCCCTTGAACTTTGCGACCTTTTGCCACATTTCAGGCTTCAAACTTAAAGATATAAAACTGTATTTTTTTGTGAAGAATCAACAACAAGTGGGACACAATCATGAAGTGGAACGACATTTATTGGATATTTCAAACTTTTTTAACAAATCAAAAACTGAAAAATTGGGCGTGCAAAATTATTCAGCCCCCTTAAGTTAATACTTTGTAGCGCCACCTTTTGCTGCGATTACAGCTGTAAGTCGCTTGGGGTATGTCTCTATCAGTTTTGCACATCGAGGGACTGACATTTTTACCCATTCCTCCTTGCAAAACAGCTCAAGCTTAGTGAGGTTGGATGGAGAGCATTTGTGAACAGCAGTTTTCAGTTCTTTCCACAGATTCTCGATTGGATTCAGGTCTGGACTTTGACTTGGCCATTCTAACACCTGGATATGTTTATTTTTGAATCATTCCATTGTAGATTTTGCTTTATGTTTTGGATCATTGTCTTGTTGGAAGACAAATCTCCGTCCCAGTCTCAGGTCTTTTGCAGACTCCATCAGGTTTTCTTCCAGAATGGTCCTGTATTTGGCTCCATCCATCTTCCCATCAATTTTAACCATCTTCCCTGTCCCTGCTGAAGAAAAGCAGGCCCAAACCATGATGCTGCCACCACCATGTTTGACAGTGGGGATGGTGTGTTCAGGGTGATGAGCTGTGTTGCTTTTACGCCAAACATAACATTTTGCATTGTTGCCAAAAAGTTCAATTTTGGTTTCATCTGACCAGAGCACCTTCTTCCACATGTTTGGTGTGTCTCCCAGGTGGCTTGTGGCAAACTTTAAACAACACTTTTTATGGATATCTTTAAGAAATGGCGTTCTTCTTGCCACTCTTCCATAAAGGCCAGATTTGTGCAATATACGACTGATTGTTGTCCTATGGACAGAGTCTCCCACCTCAGCTGTAGATCTCTGCAGTTCATCCAGAGTGATCATGGGCCTCTTGGCTGCATCTCTGATCAGTCTTCTCCTTGTATGAGCTGAAAGTTTAGAGGGACGGCCAGGTCTTGGTAGATTTGCAGTGGTCTGATACTCCTTCCATTTCAATATTATCGCTTGCACAGTGCTCCTTGGGATGTTTAAAGCTTGGGAAATCTTTTTGTATCCAAATCCGGCTTTAAACTTCTTCACAACAGTATCTCGGACCTGCCTGGTGTGTTCCTTGTTCTTCATGATGCTCTCTGCGCTTTTAACGGACCTCTGAGACTATCACAGTGCAGGTGCATTTATACGGAGACTTGATTACACACAGGTGGATTGTATTTATCATCATTAGTCATTTAGGTCAACATTGGATCATTCAGAGATCCTCACTGAACTTCTGGAGAGAGTTTGCTGCACTGAAAGTAAAGGGGCTGAATAATTTTGCACGCCCAATTTTTCTGTTTTTGATTTGTGAAAAAAGTTTGAAATATCCAATAATGTCGTTCCACTTCATGATTGTGTCCCACTTGTTTTTGATTCTTCACAAAAAAATACAGTTTTATATCTTTATGTTTGAAGCCTGAAATGTGGCAAAAGGTCGCAAAGTTCAAGGGGGCCGAATACTTTCGCAAGGCACTGTATATAGCCCTTCGTACATCAGCTGATATCTCAAAGTGCTGTACAGAAACCCAGCCTAAAACCCCAAACAGCAAGCAATGCAGGTGTAGAAGCACAGTGGCTAGGAAAAACTCCCTAGAAAGGCCAAAACCTAGGAAGAAACCTTGAGAAGAACCAGGCTATGTGGGGTGGCCAGTCCTCTTCTGGCTGTGCCGGGTGGAGATTATAACAGAACATGGCCAAGATGTTCAAATGTTCATAAATGACCAGCATGGTCAAATAATAATAATCACAGGCAGAACAGTTGAAACTGGAGCAGCAGCACGGCCAGGTGGACTGGGGACAGCAAGGAGTCATCATGTCAGGTAGTCCTGAGGCATAGTCCTAGGGCTCAGGTCCGCCGAGAGAGAAAAAGAAAGAGAGAAAGAGAAAATTAGAGAGAGCATACTTAAATTCACACAGGTCACTGGATAGGACAGGAGAAGTACTCCAGATAAAACAAACTGACCCTAGCCCCCCGACAAATAAACTACTGCAGCATAAATACTGGAGGCCGAGACAGGAGGGGTCAGGAGACACTGTGGCCCCATCCGCAAGATCCTTCTGGCACGTTTTTCATTTTTCCAAAAGGGAACGCCTAGTCTGTGAAGTGCACATGTACAATAACTCAATTCGCCTTTGCACTCCAAACAACGCAATTAAAAAAATATATATATATATTTAGCAAAGGGAGTCTACTCTCTACAAAATATTGTAGTTTTGTATTGAGATCAAATGTTTCATTGATGAGAAAATCATAAGAATGTTAGCCCATTTCCATCTCACTCCATACGCTCCCATTTCCGGCCACTGAGCTTCCTCTCCCCACCATATTTGTCAGGGAGAGGCATCTCCAACCGGATGCGTCACATGTTATATCTGTGCCAACAGTAATAAGTTAGCTAGCTAGTGTTTAGCTACATTGAAAAAGAATGAACGTTCCTCATAGTGTGTGTGTTGCACACGTAGCTAGCTAACTTTAACATGCTGGGTGTTCTCCGTTTGCATCACTTTCATTGCTGGACTTTTATTAGGAAGGCGATTTGTAAATTCCACAACTTCAGTGCCGAAAAGCAAATTGGAGAAGGGCTTTAAATTCTACCTGTTTAAATTCTATGTCCTATTTAACCAATTACAAAGGTAAGTATACTTAACGTTATTAGCCAACTAGCTAGCAAGCTAGGCTGGATCAGTACGGGACAGCGTTAGCCAGCTTGCTAAACTAGTTTTAAAAAATCACAACATTATTATGGGATTTGTGCATGCTGAAATATGGCTTGTTGGTATGCTTTCAGCAGTGATGTAAACTAAAGTACCAGTACTTAAAGATGCACACCAGGATCTTAAGCACAACAAATTTGTAACATATAGTACGAATTTGATTCAGAACATTTCATATGAATTTCACAAATTAAGTAAATAAATAAATAAATGCAGGACATAACATCATACGAAATGGATGATGTAGTACACAAAACACGGGGACCACTTTTGGCTCATGAGCACCACTTTCTAAACTGCTGGCTGAAATTATACAAACGTTTGAGAGTGCATCTTTAAGTAAAAATAATTTAAAGTTTTTATTTTTTATTTTTTTATTTTTTTATTTCACCTTTATTTAACCAGGTAGGCTAGTTGAGAACACCTTTATTTAACCAGGTAGGCTAGTTGAGAACAAGTTCTCATTTGCAACTGCGACCTGGCCAAGATAAAGCGTAGCAATTTGACACATACAACAACATAGTTACACATGGAATAAACAAAACATACAGTCAATAATACAGTAGAACAAAAGAAAACAAAAATCTATATACAGTGATATACTATATATACTATAAACAGTACTACTTAATATGTTTTTTTTGTGGTTTCTGTACTTTACTAGTTTTACTTTTCTTCCACTACAGTTCTCAATACATGTGTAAATAGTGTTGGAGTGTGCCCCTGGCTATCCATTATATTTTGTATATTATTTTTATTGTACCATCTAGTTTGCTTAATATAAGGAATGTGACATTTATACTTCTACTTTGGATACTTAAGTATATTTAAAACCAAACACTTTTAGACTTTTACTTAAGGAGTATTTTACTGGGTGACTTCATTCCTTTTCTACTTTTACTCAAGTATGACAATTGGGTAATTTTTCCACCACTGGCTATCGGTACACAATAATTACAAGTAAGTACCCCTAAAGATACACTTCATTGTATTTAGCCAAATCCTGTGTAACACCTTGTAATTACATTGTACTTATGCAGATATTACTTGTACTCTGTGGTGTACTTGTGTATTTATTCTACCACTTGGATCTCACTTCCACAAGCTTTAAATTAAGGGCCAGGTTGTTAGGATAGGTAATGTACGGTATAAGTACACATTAATTACAAGTAAGTACTCCTCAACATACACTTCATTTTAATTTGCTAAACCCTGTGTAAAAACTAGTATTTATATTGCACTTATGCAAATTTTACATGTACTTTGAAATAGTGTCTTGTTCCTCATCTGGGATGACACTCGTATTAAATCTGTATTTTTAAGCTCAACCAAGTTTACCCAGGTGGCACACTTTATTTTGGGGCAAGTGTTAGCAACAACATTATATTTTGAACAGTACACATTCATGGTTAAGTAATTAGAGCCTATTGAGCATAGGCTATAATATCGTAGACACCCAGTGCATCCACAAGGGATCCCAACCTTAGTCACAGTTGTGAATGGATTGGATGCAGCTTAGAAGAAGTGAAACAACAAGTTGGTGAATTTAGTGGAAACCTGCCCATTTTATAAGAAGTATCGTTACAAGCATTCGATGTTATACTTCTGTAATTACAGACCGCAATTACAACCAGGTACATGTTATTACATTTTAACTGTGAATTGTTAGTTAACTGCAATACTTGTTAGTGTAATTACACTAATAAGGATCCCTTAAAAGGAAGTGTTACCAAACGTCTTATGGTCCTATGTTTTCTGCTCTGATTTTACTAGATTTTGGGATATTGTCAGTTAGATGCTGTGTGGGGGCTGTGTTGTTCCAGTGATGGCTCTGGTGTCACTGGCCTGTGTTACAGGATGGATGGACTATCAGTACAAGGTCCTGGAGAAATGTGGACACCGTGCCATGGGGGGATAGAGAGGAGATGATTCATTTTCAGCATCACTTCACCCAGGATGATCTCATTACTTTGTGCTAGTGGACAGTCCCAGTGATGAGAGAGCACTCTCTGGCTCCATGCCACTACCCTGAGAAACATGTCCTATGATGAGAGACATGACACACTGATGTTTATGTGTCCAATGCCCAACCTATAGTACCTAGATGTCTTATAGGAAATATATTGCATATATGCTCACAATCTCCTCTCAGCTGATGACATGCAGGTACGGCATATACTAACTGCTTCGATGTGAGCTGTAGATACCTTTCCCAGATGTTCATATTTTTCCCCCCGGTGAACAGATAATCATGGAACACATGACATGCAGTATGTGTGGTATGCAGAAATACTGTAGAAAAGAGTGCTTTCCAAGAGCACCCATTCTTGTCCTACATTTTCTTAACATGGCCAGTTAACAGGATGACTAGAAAATGCCTCCTGGGTGGATGTTGAATGAGGGTCGTTTATGCCGACCGAGTCTGTAACAGCCTTTGACGCAATGTCTCCCTCATCTCCCCTGTCCACTGAAAGATATATCACTTTAGAACACCATGGCTTCAAGGATCTCAGTAATAATCCATACTCTGTCACTTTTATAAGCACAAATACACCGATTTATTTCCATTGGCAATGTTCTTTAAAAAAGAAAATCATATCCCCACATTTGTGTCTAAACATTCATTATGTGTTTTATGATGCACATATAATGCTTATGAGCAAAAAGGTTTGGCTGTTACTGTGCATCAATAGTTGTCTATAAAAAACCTATGCTTCTCTCCCTGCTATTATTTACATAATACTGCAACCTTTCATAATACTGGTGCTTTTAAAGCCATTTAGTTAACATTTCTCTTCTAGAAAGGTACAGCACTAGTGTTTATGGTCAAAGTATGATAGTTTGTTAGCCTACCAGTCATGATACTCACCCTCTCTCCAATAATCAAAGTTGAATTAAAATAGGAATTATTAACAGATTCATAACTCATACAGTATGCTGTCATATGCTATTCCTTGGTGTTAATCACATACAGTATGATTAATTATAAATTGGGATTTTGTAAACTAAGATATTTGAAATGTTGCTTACATCATTGTCACGATCGTTACAATGAGTGGACCAAGATGCAGCGTGGTATGGTTCCAACCTCTTTATTTTGAAGTGAAACTCAAAGAAAACAATAAATGCAAAACGAAACATGAAGCTGCTATAGCGCTCACAGGCAACTATACATAATTAAGATCCCACAAAGCACAATGGGGAAATGGCTGCCTAAATATGATCCCCAATCAGAGACAACGATAAACAGCTGCCTCTGATTGGGAACCATACCAGGCCAACATAGGAACCAGGCCATACCAGGCCAATATATTCACCTAGATAATCCACCCTTAGTCACACCCTGACCTAACCAACATAGAGAATAAAAAGCTCTCTATGGTCAGGGCGTGACAATCATTGAAGTTTATATCAATCACATTTGATAAACCTGTGCCTGCTTGTCATTCTGCATTATGTAATATATTAAACCAGGGAGGCTATTTGAGTGGGAAGCAACATAACAAATTAAAGAGGGGGGCCGATATGGTGTTTTATGAGGACTCCTCTGTCCTCAGACCCATTCCAATACATTTCTCATATAAAAATGATGTGAGCTTAACCATGATTGTAGCTATTAACTTCAAAGTCATTGAGACTACTTTAAACTGGTTAGTCCCCAATTACTCGAATGCAACATACAGTAGATAGTACTTGATTTCTGAGTAGCCTTAACACTATAAAAGGCCAAGGGGATCATTTTGACCCAATGTCAATTAAAAGTCGTGCCCCCTTCCGCCCTTGACTTTACCTAAATAAGTATTTTTATTACCACACTTATGATGTTAGAAGTTCGTTATCACTAACGTAAATTGTGTTATAAGCAGTTAACAGGTCATTTACAGTATTTTCACAAACCGCCAAAAAGTGACTTTTCAAATCATCCTACAGTGTCGCATGCATCTAAGAAGTTTTGATTTCTATATAGTATTTGAAAGAGCAGATTCTGAGGTTTCTAAAACACTTACCATTGCCAAACTTGAATTAAAGAGATGAGCTCTATTTCAAAATATCACTTTTTCCAGGAATAATCACTGTTCCATACGCTCCACACTTGAGCAAACGGCAACAGCCTACAGTAACATAAACATATTCAAATCTATGTGATCTGATCGAGTGTCCACACAGTCAGTCAAGTTCAGAGCACTTCGTTGGCCCCCGGCAAGCCATATTGTGTTCTTTAAAATAAATATATATTTTTGTATTCTAATATTACCCAAGGCCTTCTTAAACACAACCAAATTATTATTTTTCTGATAGCATACATGAAATGTATTTATTAGACTGTTAAATTGAGTCAAAATTACTCCTTATTTGCCTGAAGGGGGGTCCAGAGAGAAGCCGGGCTTTTCTAGTGTTAAATAGCCCACTCAACATCTCCACATTTGCATTGCTTCATAAGGGAGAGGGTGCTTAAGCGTTGTATCTGAATCCTCTTTACTCATCCAGGTCTTGAACCCAGAAGCTCTTGTATCCATAACATTTTCACCACTATATTATTATTATATATATATACATATATATATATATATTTTTTTTACATTTTAATCATTAACATATTATCTTATCCAGAGCAACTACGGTTAAGTGCCTTGCTAACCTTTTGTGACTAGGGGGCAGTATTTTCATTTTTGGAAAAATAACGTTCCCGTAGTAAACGGGATATTATGTCAGGACAAGATGCTAGAATATGTATATAATTGACAGCTTAGGATAGAAAACACTCTAAAGTTTCCAAAACTTAAAAAATATTGTCTGTGAGTATAACAGAACTGATATTGCAGGCGACTGCCTGAGAAAAATCCAATCCGGAAGTGACTCATCTTCTGAGAACTCTGCGTTCCAATTGCGTCCCTATTGAGCAGTGAATGGGCTATATTGGGGAATAATCAGAATTAGTTGGGTAACATAGATAAGATGTTTTATATTCATTATATGCTTGTGAGTTACTTCGCATCAGAATTTTTGGATAATATAGTGGTGGCCGGTTGCAGTTATCTGTTCTCTGACATGGGGTCAGTTACTTGGGCCGCAGAGAGGGGAGGGGTCCAGCTTGTCTTCATATGTAAACATATCTTTTAAATCAATTATCTCTTGGCTCCACAATGTCTGTGTGCCAGTCACTGTGTCTCTGTGATCTTGTCAAGGAGGGGGTATTTGATATATGCCTGTTGATAGGTTTTGTTTTATGGTCCTGAGAGCGAGAAAATAACATAGTTTAGGAGACAAAGCTGAACGATAATTTATGGCCAATGCTGTCTGGCTATGTGTGTCTTTGCTATAAAGTATCTCAGTTGCAATGTGTAAGGACTCTCAGAGAATTCATTTATAGACACTGAATTTGATCTGAGAGTCACAGGGTTGTGATGGAGCTCATATAATTAAAGATGGACTTTATGATAACTTTGACTTGTGTGTGGTTTGCTCTCATGACTTCAGGGAACACTCCCCTATCCACCTCGATGGAACAGTAGTGGAGAGCAAGTTTTAAGTTCCTCGGCATACACATCACAGACAATCTGAATTGGTCCACCCACACAGACAGCATCGTGAAGAACCTCAGGAGGTCACCAAAAGCACTCACAAACTTCTACAGATGCACAATCGAGAGCATCCTAGCGGGCTGTATCACCGCCTGGTACGGCAACTGCTCCGCCTACAAACGTAAGGCTCTCCAGAGGGTAGTGAGGTCTGCACAATGCATCACCGGGGGCAAACTACCTGCCCTCCAGGACACCTACACCACCCGATGTTACAGGAAGGCCATAAAGATCATCAAGGACAACAACCACCCGAGCCACTGCCTGTTCACCCCGCTATCATCCAGAAGGCGAGGTCAGTACAGGTGCATCAAAGCTGGGACCGAGAGACTGAAAAACAGCTTCTATCTCAAGGCCATCAGACTGTTAAACAGCCACCACTAACATTGAGTGGCTGCTGCCAACACACTGACTCAACTCCAGCCACTTTAATAATGGGAATTGATGGGAAATGATGTAAAATATATCACTAGCCACTTTAAACAATGCTACCTAATATAATGTTTACATACCCTACATTATTCATCTCATATGTATACGTATATACTGTACTCTATCATCTACTGCATCTTTATGTAATACATGTATCACTAGCCACTTTAACTATGCCACTTTGTTTACATACTCATCTCATATGTATATACTGTACTCGATACCATCTACTGTATCTTCCCTATGCTGCTCTGTACTATCACTCATTCATATATCTTTATGTACATATTCTTTATCCCCTTACACTTGTGTGTATAAGACAGTAGTTTTGGAATTGTTAGTTAGATTACTTGTTGGTTATTACTGCATTGTCGGAACTAGAACCACAAGCATTTCGCAACACTCGCATTAACATCTGCTAACCATGTGTATGTGACAAATAACATTTGATTTGATTTGATGATTTGGTAAATACAGGAAATTTCCACGACAGCTATCAACCAGATTACTTTTTCTCCGTTTTCCCCAAGGTGTCTACAACATTGTGACGTAGTTTTACGCATTTATGTTGAAGATTACCTGTAAGCGGCTACATTGTGCAACTGGTCACCTGATGGCTCCCAGAGTGATTCTCGTATAAAATACAGAGGTAGCCATTATTCCAATCGGTCCTACTGAAAAACCAATTGTCCCAGTGGATATATTATTGAATAGATATTTGAAAACACCTTGAGGATTGATTATAAACAACTTTTGCCATGTTTCTGTCGATATTATGGAGCTAATTTGGAATATTTTTCAGCGTTTTCGTGACTGCAATTTCCGGGCGATTTCTCAGCCAAACGTGAAGAACAAATGGAGCTATTTCACCTACAAAAATAATATTTTGGGAAAAAAGGAACATTGGCTATCTAACTGGGAGTCTTGTGAGTGAAAACATCCGAAGCTCATCAAAGGTAAACGATTTAATTTGATTGCTTTTCTGATTTCCGTGACCAAGTTACCTGCTGCTAGCTGGACAAAATGCTATGCTAGGCTATCGATAAACTTACACAAATGCTTGTCTAGCTTTGGCTGTAAAGCATATTTTGAAAATCTGAGATGACAGGGTGATTAACAAAAGGCTAAGCTGTGTCTCAATATATTTCACTTGTGATTTTCATGAATAGGAATATTTTCTAGGAATATTTATGTCCGTTGCGTTATGCTAATTAGTGTCAGTCGATGATTACTCTCCCGGACCCGGGATGGGGAGTTACTAGAGGTTTTAAGGGCACAGACAGCTTTTTTAGCTAGTTGGCTTGGGGATTTGAACCACAGAACATTCGGTTACTAACCGAACAATCTAAACCACTAGGCTACCTGCCACCCATTCCTGCTTCAAGTTTTGACATCAGCTTGCAGGATATAAAAAGTACAGTTACTATGTTCGATTTTTATATAACTTTGAGAGCTGGTTCTGGTCAGTGCGTCACCATACATTAGGGATTGAATGACAGTAAGTCCTAGTATGTGATGGATGATGGTTATTATAAGACAAGGATTGTGGCTTTTATTGTACAGTACTTGTTTTAACGAACCTTAGCACTGTCTGTTCGTGAATTACTGTTGTTAGTAGTTCAGTCTTAGATACAGCCTACAGGCTTTTAATGCTTAAAATTCAGTGTCTGTAAGTGATCTTCTGTCTTTGCATTTTTCTTGTGAGAGCAAGTCATTCCACAGTTCCACCCAGATCACCAGTTCATGTTGTGCTTCACTTAAGTGCCTAAAGAATGGTGACTTTGTCAGGGCTGACCTTGATTCCTGTAGTGGTTCCTGTTCTGATGGTGATGACATGCATTCCTCTGACATGGCTTTTGATTCCAGCTCTATGAAGTGACATAGAGGGGAAGGGACTGCTGTTGTCACAACACTGTCCTGTCCTCCATGTGGGAGAGATGGTCTCCCATGAACTGGGCTGTGGCATTGGTGCCAGTGGTCTTCAGCTCCTCTTCCAGCTGGACAGACTCCTCACTGTCTTATTGTGGGCAGATCCCTAGTCTGGGTTTAAGACTGAGTACAGGAGTATAACCTCCTGAGTGTTGGGTAAATAGAAGCAGTGTATCTGGTGATGGCAGAGACAACGTTGGGTTATACCCTATCAGCGGCTGACTGGCTGTGTGTGCTGGATGGAACTCCAGGAGCTGGCCCTCCATTAATCATTTTCAAATCAGCAGCATCCCACTGAATGGCTCCCCTTCGCTAAGCTCCTCACTATCTTAATATGGACAGATGAAGTCACAGTTCTTTTTGAATATTCCAAAACCATTCAAATCATAGTTCTATCATTCACTCATCATTATTCTCCATCACTACTAGATGTGTAATCAGTATGTTGACAAACAATGCATCACATTTCAACAAAGAACAATGATTATTTTGCTACAGGCTGGAATACTGTATGTAATCACGTTGGGAGATAATGTTGTATATTAACATATGCTCAAGCAAACCACTGATCATTAATTGTTTTATTATACAGTTGAAGTCGGAGGTTTACAACCACTTAGGTCGGAGTCATTAAAACTTGTTTTTCAACCACTCCACAAATTTCTTGTTAATTAACAAACTATAGTTTTGGCAAGTCGGTTAGGACATCTACTTTGTGCATGACACAAGTAATTTTCCCCAACAATTGTTTACAGACAGATTATTTCACGTATAATTCACTGTATCAGAAGTTTACATACACTAAGTTGACTGTGCCTTGAAAAAGTTTGGAAAATTCCAGAAAATGATGTCATGGCTTTAGAACCTCCACCAGCCTGGTTCATCCTTGGGAGCAATTTCCAAACGCCTGAAGGTACCACGTACATCTGTACAAACAATAGTACGCAAGTATAAACACCATGGGACCACGCAGCCGTCATACCGCTCAGGAAGGAGATGCATTCTGTCTCCTAGAGATGAACGTACTTTGGTGCGAAAAGTGCAAATCAATTCCAGAACAACAGCAAAGGACCTTGTGAAGATGCTGGAGGAAAAAAGTATCTATATCCACAGTAAAACGAGTCCAATATCGACTTTACCTGAAATGCCGCTCAGCAAGGAAGAAGCCACTGCTCCAAAACCACCATAAAAAAGCCAGACTACGGTTTGCAACTGCACATGGGGACAAAGATTGTACTTTTTGGAGAAATGTCCTCTGGTCTGATGAAACAAAAATACAACTGTTTGGCCATAATGACCATTGTTATGTTTAGAGGAAAAAGAGGGAGGCTTGCAAGCCAAAGAACACCACCCCAACAGTGAAACACGGGGGTGGCAGCATCATGTTGTGGGGGTGCTTTGCTGCAGGAGGGACTAGTGTACTTCACAAAATAGATCATGAAGCAAAATGATGTGGATATACTGAAGCAACATCTCAAGACATCAATCAGGAAGTTAAGGCTTGGTCGCAAATGGGTCTTCAAAATAGACAAGGACCCCAAGCATAATACCAAAGTTGTGGCCAAATAATTTAAGGACAACAAAGTCAAGGTATTGGCTTGGCCATCACAAAGCCCTGACCTCAATCCTATTGAACATTTGTGGGAAGAACTTAAAAAGCATGTGCGAGCAAGGAGGCCTACAAACCTGACTCAGTTACACCAGCTCTGTCAGGAGGAATGGGCCAAAATTCACCCAACATATTGTGGGAAGCTTGTGGAAGCCTACCTGAAACGTTTGACCCAAGTTAAACAATTTCAAGGCAATGCTACCAAATACTAATTGAGTGTTTGTAAACTTCTGACCCACTGGGAATGTGATGAAAGAAATTAAAGCTGAAATAAATCATTCTCTCCTGTTATTCTGACATTTCACATTCTTAAAATAAAGTGGTGATCCTAATTGACCTAAAACAGGGAATGTTTACTAGGATTAAATGTCAGGATTGTGGAAAAACTGAGTTTAAATGTATTTGACTAAGGTGTATGTAAACATCCGATTTAACTGTATGATTATCAGCTTTATGTTAATTTGAACCCTGATTTCACGTAGCTCAACTCATTCCAAATGGCAGGTGCTCCTAAATAGCTTATTTTCTGGGGGAAATATGCTACATATTTAGATGTCCAGATAGTAGAACTAACACTTTTTCTTCTTGCAGAAGGAAAACTGAAAGTTTCGCGAATTTATATAGATATAAATGTTATCTTTGCTTAGAAAGCCTGGCATGTCTCATGCGAATTTGTCTCAGCTAATACTCAGTCTGTTTGTTTGAGGGATACTGATTCCAAGGAACACTGAGCATGAAGTGGGGTATCGTTTTCTTGTTACTTGGTTTTGAAAGCAAATCTTTTTTATTTATTTTGAGATGCATCAGTATCCCTCAAACAAACAGACTGAGTAGTAGCTGAGTAGTAGAATTATGGCTACTTCTACAATAATTTATGGACCCCCTTTTTTTGTATTTTTTTTCCCAATGTCATGGTATCCAATTGGTAGTTACAGTCTTGTCCCATCGATGCAACTCCGTGACGTACTCGGGAGAGGTGAAGGTCGAGAGCTGTGCGTCCTCCGAAACATGACCCAGCCAAGCTGCACTGCTTCTTGACACAATGCCTACTTAACCCGGAAGCCAGCCACACCAATGTGTCAGAGTAAACACTGTACACCTGGCTACTGTGTCAGCGTGCATGTGCCAGGCCACTACAGGAGTCGCTAGAGCATGATGGGACAAGGACAAACCCTCCCCTAACCAGGATGACGCTGGGCCAATTGTGTGCCGCCCCGTGAGTCTCCCGGTCGCGGCCGGCTGTGACAGAGCCTGGACTCGAACCAGGATCTCTAGTGGAACAGCTAGCAATGCGATGCAGTGGCTTAGACCACTGTGCCACTCGGGAGGCCCCTGGACCCCCATTTTATTAACCTGTTATTCATAAAGTAAACATTTGTACATCAGTTTTGAAAGTCCTTTTAATTTCCATTATTCACTGAGGCAATTAAGAGGGTTTCAGTCATCTTTATCACTATGGTTACCATTACTAGTACTCCATCTCAAGTAAAAGTTGTCTTAAATATATATCTGTCCTCTAAGAGATCAGCTGACCATTAGTACTGTGAGGGTTGAACTCATATTGCTTTAAATATTAGGTAAAATTCAAACACATTATGTATCCAAGGTTAGGTCTTCTTGCGGTATGATTCCAGTGGTCCAATTAGAGACATGCACACAAGCAAGTTCCTACAGCCTTCTTGCTTCTCCTGCCTGCGGAGAGAGGATATCATAGAGGGTTCTACATTACTTTGTGAAATGCTTTGTGGTTTGATTGAAACAAATAGAAAAGTGATCTGTGATCTGAGCTAGTGTCCACACAGTTGAGTTCAGAGCACTTAGGTTCCCCCCCCCCCCCCCCCCCCGCAAGCCACCATTGAACTGACTGAAGGTGACTGCTGGTCTGTGCTGAAAGCTCAAAGTAGCAGGCAACCCAGGGCAGGGGTATTTATAGAGTCAGTGGCAGTCTGCAGGATGATTGAATATACTGAAGTGGTAAATAATAAAGCTTTTATTGCAACCAGGCACACAAACTAGAGCGGTGCTGCTGCTGCTGTAGGACCCAGACTAAGAGCTGGCGTTTTCACCCCCCGCAGGGCGTTCAACCTTCTCAAAAGTCAAACCAGGGATGGGTGTTTACTCAGGAGCCTGTTAAATTCTCTGGATGTCCGGGGTTTGTGTTCAGTGGCGGAGTTGTACCATTGAGCAGACACATGAATAATTAATTTTCATATAGTAATTCAAATGTTCCTTTATACATATTCAGCTAGTTTATATCCAGACATAAACATCAGAATGTTTCATTTCTCAAATTTCCAACTTTGTATAATGAATTAAAGATGTATTTTATTTGACAGAGTACACAGTTAAAAGGGAATACTAAAATACAATTCTAAAGAGACAGGAAATGTCTTGGGGATTAATATTTGATGTTGATTAGGGTTTAGATGAGTTATTTTATCTAGTCATGATAGCATATTATTTTGTTTTGTTTTGACATTGTTTTAGGAAAAGTGTAAACCCAAAGTAGGAAGCAAGTCCGTCAAGTGAAACCACCTTTTCCCTTGTGGTGTTTTTTGATGTGATGTTTATATACTGGTAGATTTGACAAATGCATTAATAATTGTCACATGTTTTGTAAAACTTATTTTATGCAGTGCCTTCAGAAGTTATTCATACCTCTTGACTTATTCCACAATGGATTAAATAGATGTATATGTTAGATTAAAAACGTACACACAAGACAAAGTGAAAACATGTTTTTATTTAAATAATTCTTGAAAATGAAATACAGATATCTCATTTTCATAAGTATTCACATCCCTTAGTCAATCATATGTAGAAGGACCTTAGGTGGCGATTACAGCTTTGAGTCATCTTGGGTATGTCTATTACAGCTTTGAGTCATCTTGGGTATGTCTATAACAGCTTTGAGTCATCTTGAGTATGTCTATAACAGCTTTGAGTCATCTTGGGTATGTCTATAACAGCTTTGAGTCATCTTGAGTATGTCTATAACAGCTTTGAGTCATCTTGGGTATGTCTATAACAGCTTTGAGTCATCTTGAGTATGTCTATAACAGCTTTGAGTCATCTTGGGTATGTCTATTACAGCTTTGAGTCATCTTGGGTATGTCTATTACAGCTTTGAGTCATCTTGGGTATGTCTATAACAGCTTTGACTCATCTTGAGTATGTCTATAACAGCTTTGAGTCATCTTGGGTATGTCTATTACAGCTTTGAGTCATCTTGGGTATGTCTATTACAGCTTTGAGTCATCTTGGGTATGTCTATAACAGCTTTGAGTCATCTTGGGTATGTCTATTACAGCTTTGAGTCATCTTGGGTATGTCTATAACAGCTTTGAGTCATCTTGGGTATGTCTATTACAGCTTTGAGTCATATTGGGTATGTCTATAACAGCTTTGAGTCATCTTGGGTATGTCTATAACAGCTTTGAGTCATCTTGGGTATGTCTATAACAGCTTTGAGTCATCTTGGGTATGCCTATAACAGCTTTGAGTCATCTTGGGTATGTCTTTAACAACTTTGAGTCATCTTGGGTGCTTTGCACTTCTGGATCTGGGGATTTTCTCCCATTCTTTCTTGCAGATTTTCTGTTAAATTAATCAATCTTCAACTCTTTCTACAGATTTTCAATGGGATTCAAGTCTGGGATTTAGCTGGGCCGCTCAAGGACTTTCACATTCTTGTTCTGAAGCCATTCCAGCATTGCGTTGGTTGTATGCTTGGGGTCATTGTCCTGTTGGAATGTACATTTTTGACCCAGTCTGCCATTGGCACTCTGAAGCAGGTTCTCGTCAAGGATTTGCAAATATTTGGCTCTATTCATTGTTCCCTCTATCCTTACCAGTCTTCCAGTCCTTGCTGAAAGGCATTCCCATAGCATGATGCTACCACCACCATGCTTCACGATAGGGATAGTGTTAGATGGGTGATGAGCTGTGCCTGGTTTTCTCCAGACATAGCGCTTTGCATTCAGGCCAAAGAGTAACATTTTTGTCTGGACAGACCACTGAATCTTTTGCCTTGTGCTCTGAGTCTTTCACTTGCCTTTTTGCAAACTCCAGGCATTCTGTCATGTGCCTTTTCTCAGGAGTGGCTTCCGTCTGGCCACTCTCCCATAAAGCCCAGATTGGTGAAGTCCTGTAAAGTCTGTTTTCCTTCTGGCAGGTTCTCCCATCTCAGAAAATGAACTCTGTAGCTCTGTCAGATGGGTCATTCGGTTCTTGGTCACCTCCTTGACCAAGGTACTTCTTGTCTGTTTGGTCAGACGGTCAACTTTAGGCACAGTCTGGGTAGTTCCATATTTTTTCCATTCCCAAATATGGAGAGTGCAGTGCTCTTGGAATCTTTCAACACTGTAGAATTTGTTTTATGCCCTTCCTCAGATAGGTCTCTACGGACGGTTCCTTGGACTTTGTCCTTACAGTGCACTCCGGGAACATGATTCTCATCACAATTACAACAACATGCTTTATCTGACTCTTCAACTACTACATATTTATTCCTTCGACAAACTTATTTATAATTGTAACACTGCAGTGGCTTCTGTACATACGGTCTCACCGAATATCTCACATACCCAAGATTTAAATGAGTCGGGAGAACCACTTCATCAAAAGACAGTAAAACCGATAGGTGTTGCTCCTTCTTTCCATCCATCATTCGATTCAAGTGACATGAATCTACCATTCCTGGAATGTTATCCCTAAACCACACAGACTCTATGTCCAATGAGAGACCAGAGATGACACCTTTAACCGGTGCCCTACTCTCAAAATCATAGCTTTCCACATCAAACGTCAACATCTTGTAGACCCACAGAACTTTCTCCTGCGCTTTTGCTCTTTTGACACACACGAAATCAACACATCATACCGCTCCTGATCACTCTGACCGATTCCACTTTACCCAATTTGTCCTTCACCATCTTTGAGACCGCAAATGGGGCACCCAAAAAAACATCCTTGCTCGTGCATCGCACTCCAACCATAAACTGCAGTTCATATCCAGCTTTATCCCTTTTTAATCCTCCGCCATCGTCCGCTCATTCTCACTAACTGTGTACTTGTGCCAAGAAAATCTCACAATGCACTGTCAACTTTGGGAACTTATATAGACATTTGTGTTTCTTATTAAATCATGTCAAAACAATTGAATTGGCCACAGCTGGACTCCAAGTTGTAGTGACATCTCAAGGATGATAAAAGGAAATTAGATGCACCTGAGCTCAATTTGGAGTGTCATAGCAACGGTTTGTGAATACTTATGTAAATGAAATATTTCTGTATTTAATTTTCTATAAATTTGCAAACATTTCTACCAACATGTTTTCCCTTTGTCATTATGGGGTATTGTGTGTAGAAAAAAATTTATGTAATCAATTTTGAATTCAGGGTGTAACACAAAAAAAGTCAAGGGGTATAAATACTTTCTGAAGGCACTGTATCTATGGCAATGCAAGTATTTTTAGAATTTGAAAACATCTGTATCCTCATCTTCTCTTGGGTCAAATGGAAAAGGGCAGCCATCCAAATCTATCAGTAGTTTGTGGTGCGTCTTTGTAGGATGGATTTAAAATCTAGCTGTTTATCTACAAAACATTCTTTCACTTTGGTCCAGCAATCACTTCAGAGGTAAGTTGGCATTTGCCTCTTCTTTCAGGCTACACACCTGTCATCTGACAGTTTGATGCTCAAAGATGTTGAGGGGTTAAAAGATCTCCAGTTAAAACAAGCTGCTCATGCTCTCACAGCAAAGGTCAGGAAACATTCAAGACCTGTAGACTCCATCAAAACCAATTACGCAGTCTGGCTCTAGCAGTTTAGGAGTTTCAAAGAATCGAGCTACCCTTGCTTGTATTCAAGTGTCATCTTGTTAAAAATTCATACCGATAAACACACATTAGAATAGAGACCCAAAATGATCTCTGTGGGAGAATGAGAACTAAGATGTTAGTGCTAACTAAGGTTATGCATTATCCAGTGATTTAAAGCATTATATCCATCACTGTTGACTCAATCTGCATTTCAGATGTATTTTTCTTTAATTGTTCAATGCTTTTCTCATTGCTTAACTTAAGGAGCACTGTGGAGAGTCGTGAATGGTTTTCCTTGCTCTGTAGTACATGGTCTTGATCTGACCGGGAAATACATCGCTCCATCTTTGAAATACCACACTATTCTATATGTCAAATTGAGATTCATGGAAAAGGAAGGTTGTGAGAAAAGTCAGACACGGCCCAGACAAGATTACCAAACTGTTGACAGTTTAGCAGTGAATCAGCTGAACTCATGTCTTTTTTTTAAACACCGCAACCACATTGAAATGAACTCACAGTGTGAGATAATCTGTAGTTATTACAGCTTTTCATGGTACCGCTCTGAAGTTTAGGGGCTCTGTAGAATTTCTCCTGATACAGAAATAGACCCATAGTGTTTCGGTTTTGCTGACTTGCAGCCTAATGTTGAAAATAATTATTTGTTAGGTTGTATCTAGGGAAGATTCAAATGTGTGGTTAGCATGGGAATTTTTATTTTATCTGAATAAGTATTGCATCTTCCTGTGATTGTAGGCTTGGGAAATTGTCTAATTGATATTCAGGCACATTGTGAACAGGATTACTATTCAACGGTGGAGCGTTCTTGTTCCACCTCCTGTCAGACATAGTGGGACATGCTTTTGATTGGCATCCCTTTTACTAGGAACATTTTAGCTCTTGTTCTGCATTTCAGCTGTTCCATTCCAATGAGCTCTGCCTCCAAACTAATTGGCCTTGGTGTGAAAGCTCAAATTGTTCAGCAGGCTCTGACAGGCTAGGCAAACGACTGACTGGTACAGCTGCATGCCTACTGTTTTAAAAATTAAGGTTGGGTGGTATCCAGAATTTCATACTGTTTCTGTACCATACTGGGGAATACGGTATTACCAGAAGTGCACACAAGGGGCGCTATTTCCCACAAATGTGTTTAATAAGAATATTCCTTTTCTTTAAAAAATATTTGTTGCACAAAACAGTTTAGGCGACAGGCATCTTGATCCAGGAGGGAATTGAATGTCTCTGATGTAACTAGGGTTGCAAAGGGTCATTTTCTGGACATTTGCTGGAAATTTAAGCCCTGGAAATGTGGGAATTTTGCTTATATTCATCAAAAAAGTTAGCTTATAACAGTGAACCTTTTTTTGTGGGATAACACAAGGCAATTCTAGGTCTTGTGGCATATTTTGGTTAAACTATCCCCAATTCAATTGAATTGCAACCTTCTACATGCACAGTGCATTCTTCCATCCCATGTGCAGCTGATTCTCAAGAATTTACACATATGAGACGCTATTGAGCCTACCCTACTACACAGTCTGAGCCAAGGACTACATGCTTTCTGGTAAGTTTGATTACAATACTGGGTGGGATGAATATATTGGATATGACATACGTAATTTTTTTGTTAACTAGTAAAAATAGCCTACAGCAAAGTGTGTTTTAAATCATTTATAACTTATGAACAATTTCTGATGTGGGTTTGAGCTTGCTTGAGCCTGCTAACTGAGGAGTGTTAATTCACCTGTTTACATACATGTTCCATTTTAAAACATGTATCTTACAAAGGAGTTGTTTAATGTACCTGCTTAACTATTTATCTGTACATGGAATTATATGTGTTTGTTTTTTTACAAATAAAATTCTAATCTTTACAGGAAAATGCCACCGGCAATTTCACTGCAGCTATTGTAGAAGGAAAAGCTGTGTACATTTGCAAATACTGTGCCAAATCATATGTGAAGAATGCAACAAAGATGCAGGATCATCTGGCCAAGTGCATAAAGTTCCCTTAGCGCTCAACACAAGCAACCTCTACTTCTATTCGAGGTGAAAATTATGAATCAGACACCTTATTGATAGCAACAGCTCATGGTCCTTCTGGAATCAGATTATTTTTTTACTCAATGGAGGAACGTAGTCAGATAAATGCTGATGAATGTCTTGCTCGAGCTGTGTATGCAACTGGTTCACCTCTGATGCTCACAGGCAATGTGTATTGGAAGAGATTTCTGAATGTTCTTCATCCAGCATACACCCCTCCAACCAGACATGCTTTATCTACTCATTTGCTGGATGCAGAGTTCAACAGAGTTCAAGTGAAGGTCAAGCAAATCATAGAGAAAGCAGACTATGTTGCAATAATCTCTGATGGGTGGTTGAAAGTTCGTGGGCAAGGAATATTAACTACATCTCCACCCCTCAACCAATATTCTACAAGAGCACAGACACAAGGGACAACAGACACACTGGTCTCTGCCTTCAGCTCATCTGCAATGTAGTCATCAATGACCTTGGACCACAGAAGGTATTTGCACTGGTGACAGATAATGCTGCAAACATGAAGGCTGCTAGGTCTAAAGTGGAGGAGTCAAACCCTCACATCACACCCATTGGCTGTGCTGCTCATGCATAAAATCTACTCCTCAAGGACATCATGGCACTGAAACAATGGATACATTCTACAAGAGAGCCAAGAAAATGGTTAGGTATGTGAAGGGTCATCAAGTTATAGTAGCAATCTACCTCACCAAGCAAAGTGAGAATAAGAGCACCAGATTGAAGCTGCCCAGCAACACCTGTTGAGGTGGTGTAGTCATCATGTTTGACCGTCTCCTGGAGGGGAAGGCTTGGGTCAGTTAGGATCACCACTTTATTTTAAGAATGTGAAATGTCAGAATAATAGTAGAGTGATTTATTTCAGATTTCATTTCTTTCATCACATTCCCAGTGGGTCAGAAGTTTACACACACTCACTTAGTATTTGATAGTATTGCCTTTAAATGTTTTAACTTGGGTCAAACATGTCGGGTAGCCTTCCACAAGCTTCCCACAAAAATGTGGGTGAATTTTGGCCCATTCCTCCTGTCAGAGCTGGTGCAACTGAGTCAGGTTTGTAGGCCTCCTTGCTCGCACACACTTTTTCAGTTCTGCCCACAAATTTTCTATGGGATTGAGGTCAGGGCTTTGTGATGGCCACTCAAATACCTAGACTTTGCTGTCCTTAGCCATTTTGCCACAACTTAGGAACTATGCTTGGGGTCATTGTCCATTTGGAAGACCCATTTGTGACCAAGCCTTAACTTCCTGACTGATGTCTTGATATGTTGCTTCAGAATATCCACATAATTTTCCGTCCTCATGATGCCATCTATTTTGTGAAGTGCACCAGTCCCTCCTGCAGCAAAGCACCCCCACAACATGATGCTGCCACCCCCACAACATGATGCTACCACCCCTGTGCTTCATGGTTGGGATGGTGTTCTTTGGCTTGCAAGCCTCCCCCTTTTACCTCCAAACATAACAATGGTCATTATGGCCATACAGTTCTATTTTTGTTTCATCAGACCAGAGGACATTTCTCCAAAAAGTATGATCTTTGTCCCAATGTGCAGTTGCAAACCATAGTCTGGCTTTTTTATGGCAGTTTTGGAGCAGTGGCTTCTTCCTTGCTGAGCAGCCTTTCCGGTTATGTCGAGATAGGACTCGCTTTACTGTGGATATAGATACTTTTGTGCCTGTTTCCTCCAGCATCTTTACAAGGTCCTTTGCTGTTGTTCTGTGATTGATTTGCACTTTTCGCACCAAAGTACGTTCATTGTGATACAGTGAATTATACGTTAAATAATCTGTCTGTTAACAATTGATGGAAAAAGTACTTGTGTCATGCACAAAGTAGATGCATATCAGTTAGCATATCAAATGCATAGCTGGAGCCCTGAGCTGGATATAATTAATTTGACACATCTTAGATTTCTTATAGTTATACTGAACTTGTAGTTATAATTAGTGGTGTAGCGTGTACCCCTGCATTCTCCGCGAGGCTGTGGTTCCCCCTCCCCCAATTTAAGAATAATGTATACTGAGTGTACATGTTCCAGGGCGACGAAGACATGGATGTCGATTAAGGCTGCCCCCCGCACCTCTCTGATTCAGAGGGGTTGGGTTAATGAATGCCTACACATTTCAGTTGACTATGAGAGGGAAACTATACTTTACTTTGATTGAGAAAGATTATTTGGCTCCTAAAGGCATATGTCTGTCTGTCTGTCTGTCTGTCTGTCTGTCTGTCTGTCTGTCTGTCTGTCTGTCTGTCTGTCTGTCTGTCTGTCTGTCTGTCTGTCTGTCTGTCTGTCTGTCTGTCTGTCTGTCTATCTGTGTGTGTGTGTGTGGCCTCTGTAAAGCCCTAGGCCTGTTAGAATTAATTGAGTCAATCTTATTGCCACTTCAACGGGGGGGGGGGGGGGGGGTCCTGAGACCATTCACGTGTGGGGTTGCTTCTCAGCCAAGGGAGTGGGCTCCCTCACAATTTTTCCTAAGAACACATCCATGAATAAAGAATGGTACCAACACATCCTACGAGAGCAACTTCTCCCAACCATCCAGGAACAATTTGGTGACAAACAATGCCTTTTCCAGCATGATGGAGCACCTTGCCATAAGTCAAAAGTGATAACTAAGTGGCTTGGGGAACAAAACATCGATATTTTGGGTCCATGGCCAGGAAACTCCCCAGACCTTAATCCCATTGAGAACTTGGCGTCAACCCTCAAGAGGCGGGTGGACAAACAAAATCCCACAAAATCTGACAGACTCCAAGCATTGATTATGCAAGAATGGGCTGCCATCAGTCAGGATGTGGCCCAGAAGTTAATTGACAGCATGCAAGGGCAGAGTGCAGAGGTCTTGACAAAGAAGGGTCAACACTGCAAGTATTGACTCTTTGCATCAACTTCATGTAATTGTGAATAAAAGCCTTTGGCACTTATGAAATGCATGTAATTATACTTCAGTATTCCATAGTAACATCTGACAAAAATATCTAAGGACACTGAAGCAGCAAACTTTCATTCTCAATTTTTGGTCACAACTGTAGTATCCTATTATATATTACATCTACAAATAGTAGAGGTTTTGTCTAAATAACACAGAAGTTAATCCAATTCCTGGTCTCTCACTACAATTTCACTTCAATTCACTTTGAGTCGCAGGGAACTGTTCTGGTGTGATCATTGCTGCTTCGAGCAGGGTTGATAAGGTACCGCTGGGTTCATTACAGTTTGTCACTGGCAGCAGACATCATGTTCAATGCCTTAATGCTTTGCATACTAATCCTCAGGCCTAGTGATCGAGGCCCAAGCAAAAGCAGCCCAGCCTGATGCTGTCAAACCCAGGAGCACTGAGCCTTATTGTTCAACAGCACCTAACCAGGACTGTGTCTGAAATTGCACCCTATTCCCTACATAGTGCACTGCTTTTACCCAGAAAATTGGGAGCCATTTCAGACTCAACCCAGGGTTTTGTGTCAGTCCCCTACTACCCCATCCAAGCAGCCTTTTCCTTGGAAATGTCAGACATATAAGGTTATCTATCTGCTGTCATAAATGCTCCCGCTGAACTGCACAGAAGCGAGGCTCTTCATGTAATCTTTCGGCTTGATCAAACAAGACAGGTTTGAAATAAGGTGTAGTGGAGGTTGTGGTGGTCAATTTGTGATCCATCCTCAGAAATGAAAATGTGTTGACTCCAAGGGTGAACAATGTTAGAGCTGTGATTAGTTATGTCATATGGAAAGTCTACTTTGTACATGGCATGATTTACTGAAGGAAACTAGATTAGTCCAATACAGTAGCACAGGCTTGCTGTATGATAAATTAGACGAGTCCCTTTAAAATAGAGACACCTGCCCGCCATGTTGCTAATTCTTGTTAATTATATTACCGATGGCAAGTTTGCCATATATTAAAGTGACATGAGAAGGAGATAGACTTTCTCTGAAAACACATGTTCCACGGTGCTAAAGCACAGAGAGAAGTGCAAATGGGCCTTGTGGACTGCTGACTGCAGCAACACCACCTCTCCCCCTGTAGATGCAAGATAGTGCCACTGAAATTAGGAATGGGCCTGTTTTATTGGGGTGATATAGTGAGGAATATGTGGAGGCCACCAGTGTGAAGGACTCAGCACTCTGAGTTGTGGAAGGCCTGTGGTGTGCACTGCCGCAGGCTTCAAATGGACTTAGTAAGACTAAACCGTGTCTTAATTGATGGTAATGAGATCGAAGTTACAGAACTTAAGTGCGGATAAAGGGCGAAGCTGTGATGATTTAGGCACAGTGGAGTTCAGGGGAGAGGTCCAGAGGAGCGGCAAACATTAGGCTTTGAGTGGCTGGCATGCTCTCTTAGCCACTGAGACAATCCATTCTGTCCCCTCAGCCACACACACACTCACAAACTGCATGCTCTCAACAACAACATGGTAGAACCATCAACTTCACAGGTTCACTCTAGCCATCGAAACCAGCAGTTGGTCTGCCTCAAAGGGGTTTTCAGTGTTTGCTTTTGAATAATGATTTAGCATTAACCTATTTAATCCCATCATTCACAATAGTGACCGTAAAAATGTTTTCAGTTATAAGGCTCTAAAAATGTTACTGAATGATCTATCAATGCATTTCCAATAAATATTTAAATAATAAAGGGGCTCAATGAATGATGTGCAGTGTCACATGTTTAGTGTAAATTGTCACAACGGCTGGCCATACCTTCCTCCTGGCTACTCCAACCTCAGCCAACAGCTCCCACCCCCCCCTCGACATCGGCGATGTCATCTACAAAATAGCTTCCAATACTCTACTCAGCAAACTGGATGCAGTTTATCACAGTGCCATCCGTTTTGTTACTAAAGCACCTTATACCACCCACCACTGCGACCAGTATGCTCTAGTCGGCTGGCCCTCGCTACATGTTCGTCGCCAGACTGGCTCGTCGCTAGACTGCCAGACTGGCACCACTGGCACCAGGTCATCTACAAGTCTATGCTAGGTAAAGCTCCGCCTTATCTCAGTTTACTGGTCACGATGGCAACACCCACCCGTAGCACGCTCTCCAGCAGGTGTATCTCACTGATCATCCCTAAAGCCAAAACCTCATTTGGCCGCCTTCCCTTCCAGTTCTCTGCTGCCTGCGACTGGAACGAATTGCAAAAATCTCTGAAGTTGGAGACTTTTATCTCCCTCACCAACTTTAAACATCTGCTATCTGAGCAGCTAACCGATCGCTGCAGCTGTTCATAGTCCATCGGTATATAGCCCACCCAATTTACCTACCTCATCCCCATACTGTTTTTATTTTATTTACTTTTCTGCTCTTTTGCACACCAGTATCTCTACCTGCACATGTTCATCTGATCATTTATCACTCCAGTGTTAATCTGCAAAATTATTCACTCCTATGGCCTATTTATTGCCTACCTCCTCATGCCTTTTGCACACAATGTATATAGATTCTTTTTTCTCTACTATGTTATTGACTTGTTTATTGTTTATTGTTTACTCCATGTGTAACTCTGTGTTGTTGTCTGTTCACACTGCTATGCTTTATCTTGGCCAGGTCGCAGTTGCAAACTAGCCTACCTGGTTAAATAAAATAAAAAATAAAAAAACATGACCAGAGCTGTTTACTTCCTGGTTGCACCATGAGAAGAGGATGGCTGCATCAAAGCTCCCAAACAACAGGTTAGTGAAGTATGTTAAAATAAAGTTAGGACAAAGATTTTTTATTACACATCATCTTTAAGGGGTCTAGTTTTGATACACGTATATGCATTTGCAATTACTCAACTTTATTCAGTGTGGTCATAGAATGTGTAAACATGATGACGGCAACAATAGTGACCGGCAGGATAACACAGTGCATCTAGGTAAACACATCGTTATACACATACATGTTTTGTTTTACCTAACTTTCTACTCTGTTCTTTCTTTTAGTTTCACTTTGTGTCAAGTTCTGGATATGTTGGATCTAGGTGACTGCCCAGACAAGGCATGCAACATTGCAGTTATCCCTCAAAATGAGAATGCTGTCCTGCGTGATTGTGATAGCGCTGGGTCAGATATGGACTATGGACAGGCCGTTTGCCAGCCAGGCTGTTGAATGCATATGCTGAACCTATGCAAACAGATAATGATGAGCCAAGGGCCTCTACCCGCCAGAGGTTCCAGTCAGAAGAGCCAAGGGCCTCTACCCGCCAGAGGTTCCAGTCAGAAGAGCCAAGGGCCTCTACCCGCCAGAGGTTCCAGTCAGAAGAGCCAAGGGAAAAGCTGCAGGTGGTCAAAAATAAAGATTGAGCGTTCAAACGATCGAAGAGGCCTGCCACTGATGTGATTCCAAAACACATAGTATACAGCCCAAATATGCAAAAGTTTGGCACGAAACCACTGAGCCATGGAAGCAGATCTTTACTGGCTGCTACTGTTGAAGATTAGGCATGATATGACAAAGCTTCTCACTGGCCAATCAACACGATGCACCGGTTCCAGAGAAGTCGTCATTGGGACAAACGTACTAACTGTGCATGTGAGAAATGCAAAGTGCCACTGCACATTGAGTGCTTCAAGATATACCATGGACAGTAGAAAAGGAGATGAGACCGAATGAAAAAGGGCTGAAAAAAGACAATGAAAGAAAAATTGAAAAGTTGATAAAAGGGTGAGGAGAAGCAGTACAACGGACTCCAGGAAGAAAAGAAAAGTTGACAAAAAAGACAATCAAAATGACTGAAATGTTTTTGGAAAAGAAGGTCAATTGACTCAAGACATCCTGTATGACAGTAGGTCTGACTGATCATAGTTCAAAACAGTGATGCACAAACTAATCTTGCACTTGGTTCTGAAGCCTAACTCTATGATATATATAAGCACTCATTGTCCAGTGGCGCTTTTTAAATATATATATATTATTGTATTTTTTTCAGTGTAGGCCTCTACTTGCACATACCTCTAATGCATATTCTACAGGCTACCTCTATCCTAAATGTTACCTTTATGTTCAGTGGGAATGAATCACACGACTGCTATACAGTTGTTAGTGAATGTTGCACTAAAATGTCACAATGACAATGTTACAATGAATGACAGAGTTTTAAATGTGTTAATAACTTGGTTGGGATATATAAGAACTTTGATAACTGCATAGGAGTAATATGTTAATTCAGTATACGTAACATTATCCCACAGGTGACCGACCATAAAACACACTTTTCACCTACTTTTCCATTAAAATTTGAAAAAATAATGATTGATTACTTCAAAGGGTTACTAATGACACTTGATTTTGGATATTTTCATGTCTGGGAAAAATTCGGGATTAAATGGGTTAACTAATACTATTCAGAATTCATTTTTGCAAACTTCTGAGCTTTGTATAGCCAGTGACACGTTTGCCATTGACATCTTTCTGTTTGTTATATGATTTTATATAATGGCACGTTTGGATCCTGGATGCTGATTGGTTGATAGCCGCTATTTATACACAATAATTAACACAAAATGGCATAATGCTAATAATTACATTTCAACTATCATAAACGGGAAAAAAATCTAGACATTATTTCCCTATGCTTCTTGCTTAGGATTTGGTTTGGTAGAGTGGGGGTTAATATAAGCCTCACTGTGTGCCTATCCAACTGTATGAACTCGATGAGACTGAAAGCTTCTCTGATCCAGGCAAATTAATTTATTAAGATCAGTGTTATGTTATTTATCCGCAATCTAAGCTAGATGACTGTTTAGCTAGCACAGACTGGAATATGTTCCTGCAGTTCACCACATCGGTCACCGGCTTCATTAATAAGTGCATCAACGATTTTGTGACAGTACGTACATATCCCAACCAGAAGCCACGGAGTACAGTAAACATCTACACTGAGGTAAAGGCTAGAGCTGCCGCTTTCAAGGAGCGGGACACAAATCCGGACACAAAAAATGTAATCTCGCTATGACCTCCGACAAACCAATCAGGCAAAGCGTCAATACAGGACCAATATCGAATCCTACCACACCAGCTATGATGCTCTTTGGATGTGGCAGACGAGCTAAATACCTTCTATGCATGCTTCAAGGCTAGCAACACTGAACCATGCATGAGAGCACCAGCTGTTTCAGAGGAATGTGTGATGACGCTCTTCATAGCCGATGTGAGTAAGACCTTTAAACAAGTTCAAATTCACAGACTGATTACCAGAACGCATCCTCAGAGCATGCGCTGACCAGCAGACAAGTGCTGCGCTGACCAGCAGATAAGTGCTTCGTTGATATTTTCAACCTCTCTTTGACCCAGTCTGTAATACCTACATGTTTCAAGCAGACCATCCTGTGCCCAAGAATACCAAGGTAACCTGTCTAAATGATCGCCCCATAGCACTCACATCTGTAGCCATGAAAGGCTGGTCATTGCTCACATCAACACCATCATCCCAGACACCCTGGACCCACTGCAATTGGCATTCCGCCCCAACAGACAGCAGGTCAAGATCTTCAAGTTTTTCGGTTACCACATCACTAACGAATGATCATGGTCCACACACACACGAACACAGTCGTCAAGAAGGAACAACAATGCTTCTTCCTCCTCAGGAGGCTGAAAAGATTCGGCATGGGCCCTCAGATCCTCAAAAAGTTATACAGCTGCACCATCGAGAGCATCTTGACAAACCATGTCGAGGGCTGTTTTAAACTAATCCCGGCTTGCGTATTATTTGTTTGATAACAAACCATGTTCAGTCATGTTACCTAGCTAAATAACAACCTGGTAACTTGACAGTAGGTCTAGGCAAATTTGATTGTCACAGGAAGAAAGGAAAAGGGTCTGCTACTCGTGAGTTGTGCTTCAAAGGAAGGATTCTTGTAGGCATAATGTAAGCCTAAACTATATGAAAATTATATTTCTTTTGTTCCTTAAATTCTATTTAGTGTCTAACGTTTTAAAAGTTTCATGTCCGCCACAGCCGGAGTGGTGCAGGAAAATAACTTTGGCGACAACGTCAACAAAACTAAGGACCTGACCTGATTGGGAGACAGCGGATGGAGCACACCCCCATCCACCTTGATGGGGCCGCAATGGAGAAGGTTAAAAACCTCAAGTTTACTCTGCGTAAATATCACTGACAATCTGAAATGGTCCACCCACACAGACAGTGTGGTGAAGAAGGCGCAACAGCACCTCTTCAACCAGAGGAGCCTGAAGTAATTCAGCTTGGCCCCTAAGACCCTCACAAATTTTACAGATTCACCATTGAGAGCATCCTGTTAGGGTGTATCACTGCCAGGTACGGCAACTGCAATGTCCGCAACCACAGGGCTCTCCAGAGGGTGGTGTGGTCTACCCAACGCTTCACCAGGGGCTCACTGCCTGCCCTCCAGGACATCTACAGCACCCGGTGTCACAGGAAGGCCAAGAAGATCATCAAGGACCTCAGCTACCCGAGCCACAGCCTGTTCACCCTGCTACCATCCAGAAGGCGAGGTCAGTACAGGTGCATCAAAGCTGGGACCGAGAGACTGAAAAACAGCTTCTATCTCAAGTTCGTCAGACTGTTAAATATGAACTACTAGCCGCCCTCCGCCTATTACCCTGCCCTGAACTTTAGTCAATCACTAGCCGGCTACCACCCGGTTACTCTACCATGCACCTTAGAGGCTTCTGCCCTATGTACAAAGTCATGGAACACTGGTCACTTCAATAATGTTTGCATGCTGTTTTACCCACTTAATGTGTATATACTGTAGTCTAGCCAAGGCCTATCCAATTTAACTATTGCTGTACAAACAGTATGCTATTTTTCAGATATACTACATATTCCATCCATATACTGTCCATATTGTCGAAACAACCCATCTCACACACACATATACTGTATATACAGTTGCAGTTGGAAGTTTAGGTTGGAGTCATTAAAACTCGTTTTACAACCACTCACAAATTTCTTGTTAAAAAAACTGTAGTTTTGGCAAGTCGGTTAGGACATCAACTTTGTGCATGACACAAGTACTTTTTCCAAAAACTCTCTGTATCACAATTCCAGTGGGTCAGAAGTTTACATACACTATATACATACACTGTGCCTTTAAACAGCTTGGAAAATTCCTGAAAACGATGTCATGGCCTTAGAAGTGCATGATAGGCTAATATACATCATTTGAGTCAATTGGAGGTGTAACTGTGGACGTATTTGAAGGCTTACCTTCAAAATCATGGGAAAATCTAAAGAAATCAGCCAAGACCTCAGAATTTTTTTTAGATTTCCGCAATTTCTAAATGCCTAAAGGTCCCACGTCCGTCTGTACAGACAATAGTACGGAAGTATAAACACCATGGGACCACGCAGCCGTCATACCGCTCAGGAAGAAGACGCATTCTGTCTCCTAGAGATTAACGTACTTTGGTGTGAAAAGTGCAAATCAATCACAGGACAACAGCAAAGGACCTTGTGAAGATGATGGAGGAAACAGGTACAAAAGTATCTATATCCACAGTAAAACGAGTCCTGTATCGACATAACCTGAAAGGCCGCTCAGCACAGAGGAATCCACTGCTCCAAAACTGCCATAAAAATGCCAGACTACGGTTTGCAACTGCACACGGGGACAAAGATCGTACTTTTTGGAGAAATGTCTTCTGGTCTGATGAAACTAAATTAGAGCTGTTTGGTCAAAATGACTGTTATGTTTGGAGGAAAAAGGGGAAGGCTTGCAAGCCAAAGAATACCATCCCAACCGTGAAGCACAGGGGTGGCAGCATCATGTTGTGGGTGTGCTTTGCTGCAGGAGGGACTGGTGCACTTCACAAAATAGATGGCATCATGAGGAAACACAATTATGTGGATATATTGAAGCAACATCTCAATACATCAATCAGGAAGTTAAAGCTTGGTCGCAAATGGGGCTTCCAAATGGACAATGACCCCAAGCATACTTCCAAAGTGGCAAAATGGCTTAAGGACCTCAATCCTATTGAACATTTGTGGGCAGAACTGAAAAAGCGTTTGCGAGCAAGGAGGCCTACAAACCTGACTCAGTTACACCAGCTCTGTCAGGAGGGATGGGCCAAAATTCACCCAACTTATTGTGGGAAGCTTGTGGAAGGCTACCTGAAACGTTAAACAATTTAAAGGCAATGCTACCAAATACTAATTGGGTGTATGTAAACTTCTGACCCACTAGGAATGTGATGAAAGAAATAAAAGCTGAAATAAATCATTCTCTCAACTATTATCCTGACATTTCACATTCTTAAAATAAAGTGGTGATGATAACTGACCTAATGTAACGGATGTGAAACGGCTAGCTTAGTTAGTGGTGTGCGTTTCAATCGGTGACGTCACTTGCTCTGAGACCTTGAAGTAGTAGTTCCCCTTGCTCTGCAAGGGCCGCGGCTTTTGTGGAGCGATGGGTAACGATGCTTCGTGTGTGACTGTTGTTGATGTGTGCAGAGGGTCCCTGGTTCACGTCCGGGTATGGGCGAGGGGACGGTCTAAAGTTATACTGTTACACTAACATACAGAATTTTTACTAGGATTAAATATCAGGAATTGTGAAAAACTGAGTTAAAATGTTTTTGGCTAAGGTGTATGTAAACTTCCGACTTCAACCGTATACACCGACATTGCTCATCCTAATATTTCTTCATTCCATTATTTTACTTTTTAGATTTGTAGTTATTGTTGTGTATTGTTAGATACTACTGTACTGTTGGAGCTTTGAACATAAGCATTTCGCTGTATCCGCTAATATGAGTATGCGACCAATACAATTAATGATCTGATTCGATTTTTATTTGTCTGTGTGTTTATGAGAGAGAGGGAGACAGATAGCGTGTGAGGAAGGGAGGGAGAGTGTGTGTGTGTCTGTGTTAACTGAAGAGTAAAGAAGGTTTCATGCTGTGTTTTCCCCTTACTGCCACAATGACATGCATATCATTATGCACGTACGGTGCCCTTCAGAAAGTATTCATACCCATTGACTTATTCCACAGTTTGTTGTGTTACAGCCGGAATTCAAAATGGATTATAGATTTTATTTCCCACCCATCTACACACAATACCCCATAATGACAAAGTGAAAACATGTTTTCATTTTTTTATTTCAGGAAATATATTGAAAATGAGACACAGAAATATCTAATTCACCTTTGGCAGTGATTACAGCTGTGAGTCTTTCTGGGTAAGTCTCCAAGAGCTTTGAACATCTTGATTGTACAGTATTGCACAATATTATTTTTTCATTTCTTAAAATGCTGTTGAGTTGGTTGTTGACCTTTGTTAGACTTGCCATAGATTTAAGCTGATAAAGTCATAACTGTAACTAGGCCACTCAGGAACATTCAATGTTGTCTTGGTAATTAACTCTGGTGTATATTTGGCCTTGTGTTTTAGAATTTTTGCTTAGCTCTATTCAGTTTATTTTTATAATAAAAAAATCCTTAGTCCTTATCGATGACAAGTCAAATGTTATTTGTCACATTCGCTGAATACAACAGGTGTAGACCTTAAATTGAAGTGCTTTCTTTACAAGCCCTTAAACAACAATGTTTTAAGAAAGAAAGATAAGTAAAAAATTTAAAATAAAAGTAACAAATAATTCAACTGCAGCAGTAAAATAACAATAGTGAAGCTATATACAGGGCGTACCGGTACAGAGTCAATTTGCAGTGGCAACGGTTAGTAGAGGATAGAACATGATGCAGCCACCATAATTCTTGAAGATATTAAGATGTGTTGGATTTTCACCAAACATAACGCTTTGTATTCGGGACATGAAGTTCATTTCTTTGCCACAGTTTTGCAGTTTTAGTTTAGTGCCTTTTTGGAAAGAAGATGCATGTTTTGGAATATTTGTATTCTGTACAGGCTTCGTTATTTTCACTCTGTCATTTAGGTTAGTAATGTGGAGTAAATACAATGTTCTTTATCCGTCCTCCGTTTTCTCCTATCACAGCCATTAAACTCTGTAACTGTTTTAAAGTGGAACACATACGCATTTTAACTACTTTGCAGATATGAAACAAACAGACAATCATAATATCAGTAAACGATATACAATTCCCAGCTAATACTTGAAAACCAACTTTATAAGATTTTTAAAAAATATGTTCTATTTGAAAAAAAACTCCATGACGGACAGTAAGGCATTGTTGCCAGAATAGATGGATGCAGTTCAATGCATGATTAATATAATTACAGCTGGCCTGGTAAGTTGTTTGCTGCCTCCACCCATTCAGGGTTTTTCCGTTTCAGTGACTCAATATTTTGAACAAAAACCGACGACTGTACTAAGGCTGGGAATGTCAATACAATAAAACTAGCAAGGGCAGTGATCACAAGTCAGTCATAACATGGCTAATGTATTGAAAATGAAATACAGCAAGTTTACAGACGACACAACAGTCGTAGATCTGATCACCGACAACGATGAGACAGCTTATAGGGAGGAGGTCTGGCCGTGTGGTGCCAGGACAACAACCTCTCCCTCAACGTGATCAAGATAAATTATATGATTGTGGACTACAGGAAAAGGAGAACAGAGCATTCACCCATTCTCATCGATGGGGCTGTAGTGGAGCAGGTTGAGAGCTTCAACTTCCTTGGTGTCCTCATCACCAACAAACTATCATGGTCCAAATACACCAACACAGTCGTGAAGAGGGCACGACAAAGCCTATTCCCCCTCAGGAGACTGAAAAGATTTGGCATGGGTCCTCAGATCCACAAAAAAACTTTTTCTACTATATGTTTGTTTATTCCATGTGTAACTCTGTGTTGTTGTATGTATCGAACTGCTGTGCTTTATCTTGGACGGTCGCAGTTGTAAATGAGAACTTGTTCTTAACTAGCCTACCTGGTTAAATAAAGGTGAAATAAAAAAATAAAAAAATTGCCCACCCCTGTTTTACGCTGCTGCTGCTCTCTGTTTATTGTCTATGCATAGTCACTTTAACTCTACCTACATGTACATATTACCTCAATTACCTCGGGTAACCAGTGCCCCCACACATTGACTCTGTGCTGTATATAGCCTCCCTATTGTTAATTAAAGAGCAGCAGTAAAATATTTGTTACTGTTATTTTTTACTTAGCTATTTTTTTACTTAACACTTAACTGCATTGATGTTTAAGGGCTTGTAAATAAGCAATTCACTGTAAGATTTACTGTTGTATTTGGCGCATGTGACAAACACAAGCGCATGTATCAAACACAAGGCCCACAGGCCGAATAGGGGACACAAGCGAGTATAAATGAGTCAACAGTTGAGTCATCTACTTTAGGAAATTACAGCCTGATGCCATAGCATAGATGAATTCACCTTCAATTCCACTGATTTTGTGTCTCCCGCTTACTGCGCGCAGCGGAGGGAAAGTGTACAGACACATGCTGCAGTTGTGCTAGGCTATTAAAATGTTGCAGTCTGGCTTTGTTTTTTAAAGCTTGACAATGAATAACCAAAAAACCAAACCTGCAACAAAACACCATGCAAAGGAGAAACATTTAGCCCTATTACAGCAACATTTAGCCCTATTACAGCAACATTTAGCCCTATTACAGCAACATCTGAGCAGGATCCTTGGCTGACTACTCAACTACAAGACATGTTGTGTGCCCCATACAGCAATGCTGCATTCAACCGCTCATGTGATACATGCAATGCAAAAAATATATTTTTATGAAAGGATCTTTTACTGACATATGCTGCTACTCTGTTTATCATTTATCCTGATGCCTAGTCACCTTACCCCTATACATATCTAACCCTACCACTCCAGTATCCCTGCACATTGTAAACATGGTATTGGAAAACTGACCCTGTATATTGTTTACTTTCTTGTGTTCTTCTTATTTCTATTTCTCATGTGTTTTTGATCTACTTTACTTTATTTTGTAGTACTGCTGATATTGAATACTGCATTGTTGGGAAAGACCTTGCAAGAAAGGCATTCACTGTACTTGTGTACGTGACAACTGCATTTCCAGTATGAAAATAAAATCACTACTGTAAGTCACTCTGGATAAGTGTTAGCTAAACTACACCCCAAAAATATTTTGTATTCAGTAGTCCCTTCCCGTATCTATCTCACTGTGATGTAGTAATGGCTTTGCCCCGCACATGCTGTAACAACACTTTAGTAACAGCAATTTTTATGATGTTCTATACTTTTTCCATGCTTTTAGGTAGCTTTTTTTGCTTTTATTTTACTAGGCAAGTCAGTTAAGAACAAATTCTTATTTTCAATGACGGCCTAGGAACAGTGGGTTAACTGCCTGTTCAGGGGCAGAACGACAGATTTGTACCTTGTCAGCTCGGGGTTTGAACTTGCAACCTTCTGGTTACTAGTCCAATGCTCTAAACACTAGGCTACCCTGCCGCCCCATGCCCCATACAGCAATGCTGTATTCAACCGCTCATGTGATACATGCAATGCAAATGCCCTTGTCCCGAACATTATCCTAACAGAAACATTTAAAATACGTTGTGAAGAAGCTGCACTTCAGCCATTAAATCTGAAATCCTTTTCAAAACACTTTGTGGTTGGAATACGTTTGGTTGTTAAAAGTAACACAATGGACCACCTTGTTCACAGAACACGTGAACACTGAATACATCTTCCACCGACAGCTGAAGCTATTTTAATGGTAACTTTGTGGTAATTACTGGGGGATTAAAGAAATATGAATCAGACTTGAAAAAGAGCACTTCCACTTCCTACCCTGCAAACATGTGTTTTGAATCTTTATGACAATGGTGTGAATAATGTCAAATTTATCAAGTTTGACATCTCACAATAGGTTAAAAAACACACTCCTAATTATCACTCGGTCTCCCTTATTTCATGTGTGTAAAATAGTGTCAGGCAGGGGGTAAAAGTCAATGGTGATAAGGGTAGATATGCCAGAAAAAATCCTCTCTTTACTGAGCTAGATTCCAAATGGAGTTGGAGAACTAGATTTAATGGGCTTTATGTCTCTGGGGCTGTGTGGTACCAGATGTCTCTAGCTGAGGGAGACAGCCTAATTAAGACCTCTGAGATTGGGGTCCCAGAAAGTTTAGGGTGCATGGGCAGACAAGGGCGCAGCAGCCATGGTATCACTGGAACAGTAGGCTACCCCTGAGGGGGAAAAAAATATTGAAAAAGGACATGCAGTATTTAGCAGCTGTATTACATGTTCAAATGTGGTAGTGATTTCAATGACTTTTAAATCATCTGCATTATTATTTCATGCTTGAGGAGGTTCTGGAGTTTATTTTCCATTAATACTCTTGACCTTCAATCTGTGATTTAAAAAAAAAGAAATTCTCCAAATATACAGTAGCTTCAATCAGTCAACTCATGACCTTGACAAATTGTCGTTTGACTGCATTTTGTTGTATGGCTGTGCCCTTTTGATCTTACCTTTATAGATTATCTTGTAGGTTAATTCACTGGTCAACACTGAGATACGGATATAGCTTGATTTTTCAAATACATACATGTTTTGTATGATTACATTCTCTCATCTAAATTGTGTATTTTTCGTCTTTTTTTGTATATATTTCAATATATTTTCAATCTCTTTTTCCATTTTTAAAATCAATATACCTTCCGGCAACCCGCCTCACCCAATGTAATACAGATCTGCTATTTTAGACCTTATAGCCAGAACCTCCATCAGAAGTTAGCCATCAGAGGCTAACCAGCTAATTAGCTACTAGATATTTAGTCATTGTTAGCCACTGCTAGCGGCCTTTACCTTTAGCACAGACACCAGCCTGGACAATACTTGTCAGTCTGCACAGCACTTTATCAACCCTGAGCATATTGGACTGTTTTTCTCCACTAAAACACCAGATTCCTGCTGTAAGCCCTGGACCATTACTCCTGATCATCGCAGCTAGCTAACTGCCACCGAGTGGCCCAGCCCTGAAGCTAGCCTTGAGCAAGGCCCATCTCCCGGCCTGCTCAGTTGACCCTATGATCACTCGGCTAAACAGCTGATGCCTCCCAGACTCTTCCCTAACACGACTAGAATCCACTACACCACCGGATTCCTGCCGTAAGCTCTGGGCCTTTGCATCGGTTCATCGCTACTAGCTAGCTGCTACCGAGTGGCTATAGTGGCTAACACCCTTGTCCCGAAGCTAGAACCAGTTAGTTGCGAGCCAGGTGCATCTCCCGGCTAGCAAACAAAATTACTCCAGCTACAATACCTCTTTTGCCTACTGGCCTGGACCCTTTGTCGACACGGAGCCCTGCCGTTCCATCACGACTAGTCTGCCGACGTAATTCCATCTGTTGTGCCCTCGCCTGGCCTTTGCCGGACGTTGGAGCAGATGCTTCTACTAACCCGGCCATTTTTTTGAACGCCATGTCTCCCACTTGCCAGCGTAGTAACGACTACCTAGCGGCTTCCCTGTTTCATCTATTGCTGTTCACTGGACCCTATTATCACTTGGCTACATAGCTGATGCCTGCTGGGCTGTTCATTAATCACGGTACTCCATTTTGTTTATTTTGTTTATCTGTCGGCCCCAGCCTCGAACTTAGGCCCTGTGTGTAGTTAACTTACCCTCTGCCCATTCATCGCCATTTTACCTGTTGTTGTTGTCTTAGCTGATGTTGTCTTACCCGACGTTGTCTTAGCTAGCTCTCCCAATCAACACCTGTGATTGCTTTATGCCTCGCTTTATGTCTCTCTCTAATGTCAATACGCCTTGTATACTGTTGTTTAGGGTAGTTATAATTGTTTTAGTTTACCGCGGAGCCCCTAGACCCTCTCAACATGCCTCAGAAACCTATTTTGTGACCTCACCCAGCATAACTAGTGTGTCCAGAGATGCAACCTCTCTCATTGTCACTAAATGTCACCTCCACTGTACCCACACCTTACCATACCCCTGTTTGTACATTATTCCCTGAATGTATCCTACCACGCCCACCCTCATCCTACTCCTCCTCTGTCCCTCAGATGATGTGGAAGTTCACCCAGGCACAGCGTGTCCCCAGGCGCTCTCATTTGTTGACTGCTGTAACTGTTAAAGCCTTGGTTTCATGCATTTTTAACATCAGAAGCCACCTCCCTAAGTTTGTTTTACTCACTGCTTTAGCACACTCCTCCAACCCTGATGTCCTTGCTGTGTCTGAATCCTGGCTTAGGAAGACCACCAAAAATTCAGAGATTTCCATCCCCAACTACAACATTTTCCATCAAGATAGAACTGCCAAAGGGGGATGAGTTGCAATCTACTGCATAGATAGCCTGCAAAGTTCTGTCATACTTTCCAGGTCTATGCCCAAACAGTTCGAGCTTCTAATAAAAATAAATAAATAATACATCTCTCCAGAAATAAGTCTCTTACTGTTGCCGCCTGTTATAGACCCCCCTCAGCTCCCAGCTGTGCCCTGGACACCATGTGTGAATTGATTGCCCCCCATCTATCTTCAGAGTTTGTTCTGTTAGGTGACCTAAACTGGGATATGTTTAACACCCCGGCAGTCCTACAATCTAAGATAGATGCCCTCAATCTCACACAAATTATCAAGGAACCCACCAGGTACAACCCTAAATCCATAAACATGGCCACCTTCGTAAATATTATCCTGACCAACTTGCCCTCCAAATACACCTCTGCTGTTTTCAATCAGGATCTCAGTGATCACTGCCTCATCACTGTCAAATGCTCCCTAAAATACTTCTGCGAGCAGGCTTTTCTGATCGACCTGGCCCGGGAATCCTAGAAGGATATTGACCTCATCCCGTCAGTAGAGGATGCCTGGTCGTTCTTTAAAAGTAATTTCCTCACCATCTTGAATAAGCATGCCCCTTTCAAAAAATGTATAACTAACAACAGATATAGCCCTTGGTTCACTCCAGACCTGACTGCCCTTGACCAGCACAAAAACATTCTATGGTGGACTGCACAAGCATCGAACAGTCCCTGCGATATGCAACTTTTCAGGGAAGTCAGGATTCAATACACACAGTCAGTTAGGAAAGCAAAGGCTAGCTTTATCAAACAAAAATGTACATCCTGTAGCTCCAACTCCAAAAAGTTTTGGACATTGTAAAGTCTATGGAGAATAAGAGCACCTCCTCCCAGCTGCCCAATGCACTGAGGCTAGGAAACACTGTCACCACCGATAAATCCACGATAATGAGAATTTCAATAAGCATTTCTCAACGGCTGGCCATGCTTTCCTCCTGGCTAACAAACAGATCCCTGACCATTTCGAATCCCATGTACCTTCTCCACTGTGCAATCTGGTTTCTGAGCTGGTCACGGGTGCACCTCAGCCACGCTCAAGGTCCTAATCGATATCATAACCGCCATCGATAAAAGACAGTTCTGTGCAGCCGTCTTCTCTTCGACCTTGCCAAGGCTTTCAACCCTGTCAATCACTCTATTCTCATCGGCAGACTCAACAGCCTTGGTTTCTCAAATGACTGCCTCACCTAGTTCACCAACTACTTCTCAGATAGAGTTCAGTGTGTCAAATCGGAGGGCCTGTTGTCCGGACATCTGGATGCAGTCTATCACAGTGCCATCCATTTTGTCACCAAAGCCCAAAATACTACCCACCACTGCAACCTGTATGCTCTCGTTGGCTGGCCCTCGCTACATATTCATCGCCAGACCCACTGGCTCCAGGTCATCTATAAGTCTTTGCTAGGTAAAGCTCTGCGTTATCTCAGATCACTGGTCACCATAACAACACCCACCCGTAGCATGCGATCATTCCCAAAGCCAATACCTCATTTGGCCACCTTTCCTTCCAGTTCTCTGCTGCCAATTACGATAACGAATTGCAGAAATCGTTGAAGTTTGAGACATAGATCTCCCTCACTAACTTTAAGCATCAGCTATCTGAGCCGCTAACAGGTCACTATATGCAGCCCATCTGTAAATAGCCCATCCAACTGCCTACCCCATCCCCATATTGTTTTTATTTACTTTTATGCTCTTTTGCACACCAGTATTTCTACTTGCACATCTATCACTCCAGTGTTAATTTGCTAAATTGTAATTACTTCGCTACTATGGCCGATTTATTGCCTTACCACCTCACACCATTTGCACACGCTGTATATAGATTTTTATATTGTGTTAGTGACTGTACGTTTGTTTATTCTATGTGTAACTCTGTTGTTTGTGTTGCACTGCTTAGCTTTATTTTGGCAAGGTCGCAGTTGTCAATGAGAAGTTGTGAGAGTTCCTGGCCTACCTGGTTAAATAAAGGTGAAATTAACTAAATTAAAATAAATGAAAAACTGCACTTTCCTTTTAGATGTGGGGGTCCTGGACATTATAATAAAATATGCATTAAAACAAATCTCTCCACATTACCATAGATCGTTTCTATGGCGATGTGAGTAGATGCTGTAAGTCTGCAGGTGTTTCAGCCAGTGGCGACCCGTGTTTTGAGCCCCACCTGTTTAGCTAAACTACAATTTGGGGGGCTGTTTTTCATATTATCTTGGCATTAATACGTGTCACATATCAGTTTGCAAAACAATTTTTGGTTTAAATTACATAAAAAATGAGTTAATACAGCCACATACAAACATGGTCTCTTTTTTGCTATCTTGAGTAAGGCAGCTCCAAAATACAGGTGTTTCTGCCTAGCTCAGTGCTTTCTGTGGTGAAGGGGCAGCCAGCAGAAAATACAGAGCATAGTTGTTGGTAAGTTCTCTTGTTGCGCCATGATTGGCTCAGTGTTCTGTCACCACAAAATCTACAGGAAGAGCTAGAAAGTTCAAGCCCCCTGGATGCTGCCATAGATTTACATTAGAAGTGCCCATCCAAGGCCCAAGGTAATTGGCCACAGATAAAATTACATTACATCACATTATATCTATCATAGCATTGATTGGACTGAACATCATACTTTCAAAATCATCATGAATCAAGTTGACAATCTACTGGCAAATCCTTTTCAATCCTCGTCACATGAAGAGAAATTATAAAACGTATCGGTGCTCATCGGCCATTGGACAACAAGTTGGAAATCGCAAATTCAACAGTGAGTGGTTTGAAAGGAATCAGTGGCTAACTGCAAGCGTTGCAAAGCAATCATTATTGCCTGCTATTCGGTGGAGAGGGTGTGTCATCCAAGTCTGAGTTTAAGAGTCTCTTTTCCTTAAAAGGATAAACATTCACACGCAACGTCATGAGCCAGAAAAAGTTGAATACATTGGCAGCATGACTTCTGCCGCGTTCAAAATAACTGGGAAATCTCAAACTCGTAATGAAGAGCTCCGACTGGGAAAATACATTTGGAACTTTCTTCCAACTCGGAATTCCAAATCGGGACATCGGTCCTATTTTTAGAGCTCCAAACTGAAGATTACTGACGTCATGATTCGACCATGTTGTTTTCAGAGTTCCCAGTTGTCTTGAAAGCAACATAAATCCAGAGAATGTCAGACTTTGATGACAAAGTTTTATGACAAAATTTTCCCACAAAAAGGACCGCCGCGCCACAGCACAATGGTGAGTCCAAATAATGTCTTGTATCCTGCTGCGTAAATGATATATGCAAGGGAGATATGTATACTGTAGCTAAGAAAGTAATACTAGGTGTATGTTGTGTAGTAAGCTGTTAGTACCACATGTGCCTCACCCAAATAATTTGGTCCCTTTCCCCCTCATAACTTAGTCTACTGTTCTGATTTGGTGGTGCCGATGTCATCATCAAATATTTTAAGAGCTTTCATTGTCTGCTTCTATGGTTATTTATCCTATGGTTCTGACTTAGTGTACAGGGAGAATACTGTACGAATGGCCAATGTTCTGAATTCTGTTGCTGTACATTTCAAAAGTGCGGAACAAATAGTTCTATTGATTATGTCTGTCTTAGCTAGCTCATTAATGTCTTAATCGAAATTACGGATTGCCTCTTATCCGCCCATCGTTCCCTTATGCCATAGTTTGTACATCTCAATTGTCAGTAGAAACCATATATCAGCTCTGTTTTTTGAAAAGGCAGTAAATGATGCTGTGGTAACTGTTTCACTGCCAGACAAGGCTTCATGGTGCTGTAAAGAAAGCTCTGCTATTGGGACAGCTTTATATAGGCCTTAACAGTTTGTGGGCACTGTTTGTCACCGTTATAGTGCAATTAATGTATTGTTAGTGTTGTGGTGTGGCTTTGCTGGCAGGGGTCAACATTGTTGGGGGGTGGAGTATGCACAACCAAGATTTACATGCTAAAATCGCCACTGGTTTCAGATGCCTTTTTAATTCCAATGAAATCGTATCTTCAAGTTTTTGCAGGGTCTGCAAAGACTGTGAAATGAGGGACACAGCAAGGCTGTTCTGAGGAGCTCTAACAGATAGATCGCACCCTTTGGAATCCGGCAGATGCAACAAAATGCAATACGTTTTTTATATTATAACTCTGTTGTGTGGTCTCTTCATCTCAAGCTGCTTTTCTGTTTGATGTCCTTCACTGCCAACCTCAGATTCCACCTTCTATTTTACCATCTTTTCTATTCTTATGGATTTAGGGGGAATAATCAGAGCGGCATTGACCTGTTTTGTTGGGTCTGTATACTCTGTCAGAGCCCGTGTCAAGGAGAGCTGTCACAGTTCATGCCTAATCTTTAGCAGAATTAATCACTCTGTGACCTAGCAGAGATGATGGACTCCCTTTCCTTTCTCTGAAATACCACTGCTGTCTCCCACATTGTACAGGTGAATGACAGCTGCCATTCCCCGGTGGGACCTACAACCAGGCTGTGTTGACAGAACTCTGTTGCAGCTCTGATGATATAGGGTGATGATGCGTATCAGCACTTTGTGATTTGAATTTTCTTTTTTTCCTCAGCAGATATTCTCAAAGGGGTGTATTATTTGACTCAGGGCAAAGTATTATTTACAGAAACATATATTTCACCTGACAAAACGAATAAAATGGTTCCACCGACATAGATGAGCATTGCTGTTAGATTTCTCTTGATCTTGACTTCACCTATTCATATCAGTTTGGAATTGCTCCTAATGTCCCTTCGCCCTCCTGTAAGAGCTATTTCCTATCTGGTTAGCTGGTGAATGGGGCTGCAGCTCCCTTGCCGGCAAATACATCACTTGTATAAGAAGTGATCAATTGGAGAGGAAAGGGCTGATACAACACCGTTGAATATTTCGGGGCCTGTAATTTGATTCAATGAATTATTCATGGGTGGCCCTGTAATGAATGTAAAAAGAGTTTCCCTATCATTCATAATCTCCGGGGCTGCAGTAATGTGACTCCCTTGCTTTGGGCACTTAGTGTCTTTTCCAAAGGCCTGCTGCTGGATACCTGAGTATGTAAGGAAGGGGTGGAACTAGAGACATTTTTTGGAATGCTGAAAGAGAGGCTTCAAATGTTAACACCTTATATACAATGACTGAGGATTATAGAAAATATAGGAAAAACCCTGTGCTCAGGGTGAGGATTTTTGATAAAGAATAGAATAAGATGTTGGATATGATAAGGGCATGTCTGAATAGATGGATATCTGAGTTTATCTGGCTGGTTTGCTATTATACAATCTGCTACTGAGACAAGGCTGTGTTCCATTTCACATCGTTAACATACTGTAAAACCAGCACAGATCACAAAGACTAGCAACAATTCACCAGGTAATTATTTTAATTTGATATGGGCGGCAGGTAGCCTAGCGGTTAAGAGCGCCGGGCCGGTAAACGAAAGGTCGCTGCTTCAAATCCCTTAACCAACTAGGTGAAAAATCTGTTGATATGCCCTTGAGCAAAGCACTTAACCCTAATTGCTCCTGTAAGCCACTCTGGGTAAGAGCGTCTGCTAAATGACTAAAATGTCAAACGTAGCTGTTGATGAGAAAGTGTCAAGACTAAAAGTTCAATCTTGGAAATCATACTCTCCTTGAAACTTTCCATTGTGCTAAAGATATGCCTATGTGTGCTCATTATCACCTAATTTGAGTCATTGAGTAAGATGCAGTAGGCTACAACATGTGCAAGAAAACAAGCTGTGAAAAATGGCGTGTGTCGTAAGCAACTCACTGGAAACAATGGCATGAACCCGATTACCTGCATTTGACTTGCGCTGTCAACCCTTAAAATAGAAAAGCCATTAGTCTAGAGAAGCATAACACCACACTCCAACACTCCTCTTAGCTCAACGGGGAGCGAAATATATATATATGATTGGTTAAGGGTGGTGTTATATTGCACCCAACAGGGAACAGCATACCATATCCATTCACTATTTGAACAAGAGTGGCAGGATTATGCATAGTAATCAGTAATAAAGAATTGCCTTATATTGTTCCCCTCATTACTCTCTATTGGACACAGCCATTCAGATAGAATGAGATGTTCAATATCACTGCTGTTGCTTATATTTATTGGGCTTTCTCCTGTTAGAAATATAATTCTCTCTCTGGAGAACAACCGTTCATCATAATGATGAAGTAGTAAAAGTTGTCTTAACTTATCTTTTCTTATTATTATTGAGTCTTGGTTCTTTTCACTGAATATGAAATTGCCTAGCAAACAAACATGGACACTAGTTTTGTATGAAATATAGCTCTTAAATAATATGAATTCTCACGAGTTGGATTACATTTAGCCATTTCAACAGCAACTTGCTCAGTGATCCTTTCTAAGACACTTGTTGTGAAATTGCTAGTAGGATGCTCCTCTGCCTTTTTTCTGATGTTGCACTGTAGAGTATGCAGAGTGCTTTTTATTAAGGCTGCTGCAAGCGGGGCTCTATCCACCTGCAGAAATGATCTGTCTTTTTGTGTTAGCTTTGCTGGTGTCTGTCATGCTGGAAACCAAATTACAATGAGTAAATGGCCTCTGTATTGCAAACACAGGAATTCAGGTCATTGTGATTGGTGTGTGTGTGTGTTTGTGTGTGTATCACAACAATGCCTCTTAGAAATGGTGATAACCTATGAAGTAGCTAACACTTTTACGATTTTTTTTATAGCGTTATACCACGACACAACATTGTAGAAAGTTAAAAGCAGTGAATTTATTGGCCAGTATTTAACTTTTTAATATTTAGCACTGTATATTCTTACCAAGTTTATTATTATTTTATTCTTACCAAGTCTTGAGTCAATAATGCATATTTCCAGGCAAAATACAGAAATTCTGTCAAACAAACTATGATCTTATCACTGTATGACATCCAGTCATCCTTTTTCTTCAGGAATTCAAGGACAATCCTTGAATCTTGCCGTGGTGGACTGTTGCCATCACTGGTGCCATAATTGTGCAGAGCCTTGAAGAAGGAATGTTCTCTGTGATCAGGGCTGTACACTGTGTTACAGACAGCAGCAAGGCACAATGTCTCTCTCTCTCTCTCTCTCTCTCTCTCTCTCTCCAAAGGAAGAGGCTGATTGTGTCTCAGCTCCTGGGGAAGTATAGAGCTCTCTCCAGTTACTCTACGAGTACTCAATCAGTGGGAAACATGGTTGTCAGTGGAGCTGGTGATTTATTGCTTAGTGTAAATGAGTGTGACTTTGGGTGTTTTTTTTCAGGTACAGGAGCTGTGGCTACTGTAATCCCATTGTTCTATGTGATGTGTCTACTGTACAGTGTGTGGGCATGCATGTTTGCGCGTTTATACACACTTTACATTTAGAGATACTGGGCTGTGAATTTTCAACATACAGCAACTGGCGCTGTCCATGGTGCTGATCTGTGTTAGTTACATTATTGGTGATGGCACTTATCGTCTTATCACTGTGTCTGCCTAATCAGAATCTTACTATGTTCTTCCTCTTATACCACACTGTCGGGAGAAGCTCTCTTCACCTCCATGACAACAACCATTTTTCAAATAACAAGACCATTATTTACTTTACTTACCATTTTGCGCCGCGGCTTTTCATAACCCATAAAAGTCTTGTTTTATTTCTATTTATTGGATAGTGATTTAAGCATATGAGTGAATTACTGGGTGACTGTAAATTCAGAGTGTAAAGATGAATCTGTGGGTTAATTTGAGATCCATCTATTTATATGAACGATTTCTCTTTAGAGCTATCTTCACTCTGTCCTTCACTCTTCGTTGCCTGTTGACTCTGTGAACTGTACTGTTCCTTTGAATACTAAAATCAAGATGGGATGTAGGTAGGTTTTACTCGTCAATTTTCTCCTCTCCTCTAGCTAGCAACATGTTCACCCATTAGTCGGTGGATGTTGATTGACATCTAGCCACCATAGTGCTGCCTAGCTTCCCCTCCCCTATGCCTGGATATGGGTGGACAGTAACCTGAGATCAAGGAGATTACAGGAATGTTTTGGAAAGGTGAGCTATGATATGATTAGGATATAAATGGAAGTGGATGGACAAGATTTAATTCAGTCTCTACCACCGGTATAATATTTCATAGCAATAATTAAGGTCTGTCCATTGCAACACTGTAGATTCTTAGGTTCCCTTTCCCCCTCCTTGACGTTGAAGTTTCACAGAGAAATGGTGTAGTCCAGCCTGGTCCAGATGCTCTATGCCATGATTAACCCTAACAAAATGAGTCTTTTGAAACCCAGGGTGTGTGATTCTGTATACTGGTCTTATTAAAAGGGGTACGCTCGAAAAACATGACTTAATTACCTCTGGCTAGGCTGCTGATGTACATTTTCAGTGGTCACGTGTTTATCTCAGTACTCAGGAACTAATGAAGTGGAACACTGCTCACCAGAGTTCAACTGCATCCTCCTCTCAGTTCCACCTAGTTTACATATCCCACTAGGGGATGCTGCTCATCAGTAATGAACATTAAACCAGCCAATGCATCAGACTAGAATCCAGCCGTGTCGATACCCATACCTCATTGAATCATTTCTTTCCAGCTAGCTATCTTAATCTCGGAGGCCATTGAGGGAGAAGAGGCTCATTATCTATGCCACAGTGTTATTAGGGATTATCCCTGACAGATAGTTTCCCTTGCAGGCACCATTAACTCGGATTCATCCCACTTGGTATTTCCAACACCTGCGACCACCTTCCGCTGGGCACAATAATTATTACAGTTGTATATAAATTAATCATGGGGTTCATGAGCAATATTTTTTTAATTTTTGGACTGTGGCCAAGAAACACATCCTCCCCAAAGATTCCCAGGACCTAAGCATCATTAAAACAGAGCTGTGTTATCTGACAGAGGAACAGTGCCAGCTCTCTGTCGTACATTATGCTTACGGGACTTTGCATCTTGACGCTGAGCAAAATCATAGCAGCGATCCATGAGGCAAATGCATACAGTTCCATGAGTTTGACTTTGAGCGCCAGGGGGAGAGGACGTGCTACAGTGAGGAGACAAAAGAAAGTTGATCAGCTTGAAAATGAAACTGGACAGCTGACTAAAGCTAACATAAATTAGCATCGATCATCTGGCAGAGCAGGGACACTAATGACTTTAGGCTTCAGGGCCTTGTTAGACAACCTGAGCAATGGGCTGCAATGGTTCACCTTCCCTCACAATCCCACAAATCGCTATAATTCCTCAGTGAGCCTAGTCACAATAGGAATGGCTAGATTTAATGCCACTACTCCTCTACTACACAATTCATATCCATGTACAGTAACACGTTTGGCTGGATCCTAAAGTGCTTTACTGTGTGTTTGGGTTTAAATCAACTCATCCATTAACATGTGCACCACCTGTCTGGGTGATGCAGAGAAAAGAGCACCAGAATGATCACTACTTGATGCAGCAGTTCTTGGAGTTAGAAAATGTGAGGAGTCATTCCAGCCCGTTCTAAACTGAGGGATGATTGGATGGCCAAAATATTATGATCTATGGATTTAGTCATGATACAGTATTTAAGGCCCTGACTCTACATCATTACAGTAGGATATACTGTACTTGGAACAAAAGGAAGAGTGACCCCTCTTGGCCAATGTACATCACTACTGTCAGTGAATTTGTTGCACCTTATCTCACTTTTTGGCAAGCTTGTCTGAATTTAGATCACATTGATTGTGAATGACTCACCACAGTAACTGGCATGCATAATTTATTGATTACAAATAGGCGTTTTGGGTAGTTGGATGGCAAATATTCCTGGCAGGTTCAGAGTTGAACATTTCACACAAACTTAATATAACATAAAATTGTACATATACTCCCACCAAAGACTGGAGATTGATGGTATTGCAGACTGATGGTATTGCAATGGATAGGGGGGAAAGTCAGTACATTTAGTTCAAATGAATCAAATGTTAGTTCCTTCTATTGTTAGCTGTATACTGTTTCAGAGTCAGTTTTTCTACATGAGACAGATACATGATCCCTGTAACTCGAAGGGAAGTCATCATCAACCAAATGTCCTGTTATTGACTTAAAGTATTCCTCCATAGTTGATTGAGACCATTGGCAAGACTGTGGGCAGAATGACAAACAACAAAGCAGGAGGTTAAACAATGGAAACCAAATCAATGGAGATGGCTGAAAAGTCCCTCTGAATAGAAGATAAAGAACCTAATGAATCTCATCTAATTTAATCTCTCTTCTCATCCCTTCTGAGATCTGCTCAACGTGAGCAAGACAAAGAAGCTGATAGTGAATTACAGGAAAAGGACTGCGGAGCACGCACCCATTCACATCAACGGGGCTGTAGTTGAGCGGGTTGAGCGCTACAAGTTCCTTGGTGTCCACATCACTAAGGACCCATCATGGTCCAAACACACCACCAAAGTTGTGAAGAGGGCTCGACAATGCCTATTCCCCCTCGGGAGGCTGAAATGATTTGGCATGAGACCTCAGATCCTCAAAAGGTTCTACAGCTGTACCATTGAGAACATCCTGACGGATTGCATCACTGCCTGGTATGGCAACTGCTAGGCATCCGACCGCAAGGCACTACAGAGCCACTACATGACCAAAAGTATGTATACACCTGCTTCTTACACACCGAGCTTGACAAACTGTTGCCATAAAAATGTCTGTATGGCCCTTGCTTTTTGCACAGGGGCATTGTCATGCTGAAACAGGAAAGGGCCTTCCCCAAACTGTTGCCACAAAGTAGGAAGCACAAAATCATCTAGAATGTCATTGTATGCTGTAGCGTTAAGATTTCCCTTCACTGGAACTAAGGGGCCTAGCCCGAACCATGAAAACCAGCCACAGACCATTATTCCTCCTCCACCAAACTTTACAGTTGGCACTATACATTGGGGCAGGTAGCGTTCTCCTGGCATCCGCCAAACCAATATTTGTCTGTCAGACTGCCAGACGGTAAAGCGTGATTCATCACTCCAGAGGACACGTTTCCACTGCCCCAGAGTCCAACAGCGGTGAGCTCTACACCACTCCAGCCGGCGCTTGGCATTGCGCATGGTGATCTTAGGCTTGTGTGCGCCTTCTCGGCCATGGAAACCCATTTCTTGAAGCTCCCCATTTAACATTTATTGTGTTGACGTTTCTTCCGGAGGCAGTTTGGAACTCAATAGTGAGTGTTGCAACCTAGGACAGACGATTGTTATGAGTAATGCGCTTCAGCACTCGGCGGTCCTGTTCTGTGAGCTTGTGTGGCCTACCACTTTGCGTTGTTGCTCCTTGACGTTTCCACTTCACAATAACAGCACTTACAGTTGACCGGGGCAGCTCTAGCAGGGCAGAAATTTTACAAACTGACTTGTTGGAAAGGTGTCATCATATTACGGTGCCACGTTTAAAGTCACTGAGCTCTTCAGTAAGGCCATTCTACTGCCAATGTTTGTCTATGGAGATTGCATGGCTGTGTGCTTGATTTTATACACCTGTCAGCAATGGGCGTGGCTGAAATAGCCAAATCCACTAATTTGAAGGGGTGCCCACATATTTTTAAATATATAGTGTACATTCACATTCCTTCACACTCTTCACATATGCTGCTGCTACTTTTTGTTTATAATCTACTAGTCTAGTCACTTTACCCCTACCTACGTGTCCATATTACCTCAAATATGTAACTTTCAAAAGACAGAAATCATACCTGTATGATGCTGCGTTTTGCATCATATGGTGATGATTTCTGTATGATTTCTGTACTTGTAACAATGGTCTTGTAGTAAGCATTTAACGGTAAGGTATACCTGTTGTATTCAGCGCACGTCACAAATAAAATGTGATTTGATTATATTATATATTATTTCTGAAATGTATTGCACCAAATCACATTTTATTGGTCGCATAAACATATTTAGCAAATGTTATTGCGGGTGTAGTGAAATGCTTGTGCTCCTAGCTCCAACAGTCCAGTAATATCTAACTAAAATAACTAAGTTCAACCTAGCTAATTTACGATTCATTGGAAATTGTTTGACTACAGATAGCAAAACTGTAGTTCAATGCTATGATACTCCCCCACTTAACATATTGCTTGCCTAGTTGGGCCTAAGCTTGCTGTACAAAATTAAAACCCATTCAGTCTGTCTACAAACAGGCTCTCAAAGTGCTTGATAGAAAGCCCAATACCCATCAACACTGTTACATCTTCAGAGCCACGAGCTTCTGAGTTGGGAAAATCTTGTGCAATACACTGACGAATGTCTTGTATTCAAGATCCTAAATGGCCTGCCTTCCCCTCCACTTACTACTTTTGTTAACCCAAACCCATGGTAGCAGATCCACAAGGTCTGCCGTGAGAGGTGAGTGTATAGTTTCCTTAAAGAAAAGCAGGCAATCTTCTTTCTCTGTTAGAGCTTCCCATGTCACACTGCCATCAGACACACACAACTGCACCACCTATCACAACTTCACAAAAAACATAAATACATGGCCAAAGGCCAATCAGATTTGTGAACCTAGCTGTGTATTGCAGCTCTCCATGTTGTCTGTTGTCTGTAGCTTGTGAGGTGTGGAAACAAAGTGTTTCTTTTCTGTATTTTGTTTTGTTACTTTATGTGTTATGTTGCTCTGTCTGCGTGCTACGTGTTGCTTGTCCTATGTTGCTCTGTCTGCGTGCTACGTGTTGCTTGTCCTATGTTGCTCTGTCTGCGTGCTACGTGTTGCTTGTCTATGTTGCTCTGTCTGCGTGCTACGTGTTGCTTGTCCTATGTTGCTCTGTCTGCGTGCTACGTGTTGCTTGTCCTATGTTGCTCTGTCTGCGTGCTACGTGTTGCTTGTCCTATGTTGCTCTGTCTGCGTGCTACGTGTTGCTTGTCCTATGTTTCTCTGTCTGCGTGCTACGTGTTGCTTGTCCTATGTTGCTCTGTCTGCGTGCTACGTGTTGCTTGTCCTATGTTGCTCTGTCTGCGTGCTACGTGTTGCTTGTCCTATGTTGCTCTGTCTGCGTGCTACGTGTTGCTTGTCCTATGTTGCTCTGTCTGCGTGCTACGTGTTGCTTGTCCTATGTTGCTCTGCTTGTGCTCACTGCTCATTGTTTGTCTGCATTGTTATTGTTATTGTAATTGTTTTTAATAACCTGCCCAGGGACTGCGATTGAAAATTAGCCGGCTGGCTAAAACCGGCAATTTTACTGAAATGTTGATTAATGTGCACTGTTCCTATAAAAATAAACTCAATCTCAATATTACAATAACAATATTCATTCAAACCCATTCATACATCTCCCATTAGGCCTATTAATACTCTGGTAAATAAATACCTGATACCGGCACAATATAATGCCTATTGTTATTGATACCTGACCCTCTGTCTGGAACTGCTGATCAGAGTCTGTAAATGTAATGTGTATAGCAGCAAGACTTTGCTTTTAGAATTCACAGCAGTAACAGTTCCCTCATGATTCATAGAGGACATCGTCTCTGTCTGTGTCCGCTCTGTTTTGAAGTGGATTGAATGCCTTTCCACTATGTGGATTGCTCTCTTTAGTTCTCTCAATAGAGGGCTGTTTAATTTAATATGTCTCACCACGCTGTCTTATTCCCTGCCCTTTAAAAGCCTCACATCGAACCTCCCCAGCACATCCTTTTCACTGATATATGGGGAGAGAAATGCATGCAGATCTGTATATGCTTCACATTATTTTCAGTGTAAATGTGTTGAACCAACAATAGTTTGAGAGAAATCTAAACATTGCCTTTGGCAGGGGGGCTGTGCTGCTCATCGGTTGCTGCTGTAAGCCTTGAATCTTTTTTCTCGCTCCCTTGACTTGTGCTCCGGGGAGATATTGTAGCAGCAGAATGTATACACCAAATATCATCTCCCATGGATAAGCTGCTAGCTGCCCCTCAGGCACAGGGTCTTGGCTCTGCTTATTAGATGAATGAATTGTTAATGGCTCACTGATTTTCCTCAAGTTCCAGTTGCGTTTTTCAACAGGCTCAGTGTATATTGCAAAAGGATTGTTGCCGCATTGCCCATTTCATCTTTTCTCCTTCCACAGCTAAAAGGAGCAGAGTTTACACAGGAAATATTCTACTCTCACTGGCAATTGGATGGGAGAAAAGAAAATCTTTGACCTTGGAAATTGAAGATGTTGTTGCCATGGGAACTGTTAATCCTTCTGTCACTCAAGGTCTGCCTTGCTGGTAAGATGGCCCCCAAGTCGCCGTTGATACCACACCTGATCTGCACACTCATCTCTTGCATGTCTGTGTTATCCTTTCCTTATCTCTTCAAAAAGTATCATGCCATTCTCACCCAGGATGCATGCTGTTAGAGATTTACCACTGGTATTATTATTGTGTGTGGATGTATGTATGTGTATATATATATATTATTTTTTTCACCTTTATTTAACCAGGTAGACTAGTTGAGATCAAGTTCTCATTTACAACTGCCACCTGGCCAAGATAAAGCATAGCAGTGTGAACAGACAACACAGAGTTACACATGGAGTAAACAATAAACAAGTCAATAACACAGTAGAAAAAAAAGGGAAAAAAAGAGAGTCTATATACATTGTGTGCAAAAGGCATGAGGAGGTAGGCGGATAATTACAATTTAGCAGTTTAACACTGGAGTGCTAAATGATCAGATGGTCATGTACAGGTAGAGATACTGGTGTGCAAAAGAGCAGAAAAGTAAATAAATATAAACAGTATAGGGATGAGGTAGGTAAATTGGGTGGGCTATTTACCGATAGACTATGTACAGCTGCAGCGATCGGTTAGCTGCTCAGATAGCAGATGTTTGAAGTTGGTGAGGGAGATAAAAGTCTCCAACTTCAGCGATTCATATCATTTTACCTAACCCTAACAACATTCCCCTAATTGGAGTAACTAATGGACAACAACACTTAGGCTTCTACTTACAGCTTATACATACTATATACTGTATATATTTTACAGACACAGTATATATTACATTAGTTATCTTAGGTTTGTTTTCAGTCCAATCCCTCAACCCCTGTCATCTATCTCTGAAGACCATCCCGTTTTGATTTCAATTTCCATATATGTTTTCTATTGTGCTGTTGTGTTTCACAAAAGTTCTGAACCTTTCTATTCTCAAAGTTTCTACAGATTGTAAATTAAACATAAACATTTTTGCTAATAGTATTGTTATATAATTGATCGATTGACTGACTTTTTAAATCACTCAGTAGTGCTATTTGCAGAGTTAGCTCAAGGTAAATTCTTCAGCCATTCCTGAACCTGCGACCAAAAACAAGCTAGTTAAAGGACAGTACCAAAACGAATGATCTAATGATTCTGTCTCTTCGCAGCAAAATCTGCAGAGCTGGGATGGTTGTTGCCTCCATATATATAACATTCTATTGGTTGCAAGATTTTTGTATAATATAAATTGAAAAATGTTGAATCCGGCGTTGTTTTAGGTGTCAGTTCATGAACCATGTGCCATGGAATCGGTACATCAAAAATCTCTTCCCAACTGTTATGCAATCTGTATGGCACAGCTGTAAAAAAAATGGTCCTTAAATCAAACTGGTATATATTTTTTATTTAGCACAATTTTCTTTAACCAATTTTGGCCTTTAATACACGGCCGACAGACAAGTTCCTTACTTTCTCCTCCTTCCGCTTGTCCCTTCCATTTTTTGCGGTAATGCTGCAATTAGTTAGTTGTAATTTTGGATAGAGCAGATATTTCCATATATTTTTGTTAGCTGCATGTGTGACAACTCCACCAGTCTTTTTTATGAAGTCATTTGAAAAGATTATACCGTTTCTAAACATGGGTTAAAAAATGTTTTTTGAAGTGAAAGTTGTAGAGTTTGTGATGAACTCACAATGGTTTCTATGCTGCTAATCTATGTTGTATTTCTCATTCTTCATGTCATATGTGTCACTTCTTACTGGTACTGTATAATGGGATTAACACTTACTTATCCTTCTATATCTCGCCCTCTGCCACAACACTCAACACACAACTAACTGTAAGGTCCCAATTGCTAACCTGAATTCCTATTCCATACACCTGAGTGACCTGGTAAAGGCAGAGCTCTGGAGTTTCAATAGAGCCGAGTATCTCCCACACAGTTATGTCATAATACTGTTAGCGTATTATGAACTATCTACAGAAATAGGAGGCGTTTGAAGTTGACAGGCATTTCTGACAGATATAAATGGAAGTCAAGCCGAATGTTTACAAGTCATCAGACAAATGTATTTACATTTATACAGTGTATGGAGCAGGTGGCCATTGTGTTGTTTCCTATTCTTCCATCTCCATTTATTTAGCATTTTGTCTTAAGTCAGCACTTTCTCAGGGACACCTATGGATCTAGGCAGCCTGGAAAGGGAAACAGAGAATGAGGAGGAGGTAACAGAATGAGGAGAGGGTAAGAAAATGAGGAGGGGGTGACGGAATGTGGAGGAGGGGGTGACGGAGTGTGGAGGAGGGGGTGACAGAATGAGGAGGAGGGGGTGACGGAATGTGGAGGAGGGGGTGACAGAATGAGGAGGAGGGGTTGACGGAATGAGAAGGAGGGGATGACGGAATGAGGAGGAGGGGATGACGGAATGAGGAGGAGGGGATGACGGAATGAGAAGGAGGGGATGACGGAATGAGGAGGAGGGGATGACGGAATGAGGAGGAGGGGGTGACGGAATGAGAAGGAGGGGATGACGGAATGAGAAGGAGGGGATGACGGAATGAGAAGGAGGGGATGACGGAATGAGGAGGAGGGGATGACGGAATGAGAAGGAGGGGATGACGGAATGAGGAGGAGGGGGTGACGGAATGAGAAGGAGGGGATGACGGAATGAGGAGGAGGGGATGACGGAATGAGAAGGAGGGGATGACGGAATGAGGAGGAGGGGATGACGGAATGAGAAGGAGGGGATGACGGAATGAGGAGGAGGGGATGACGGAATGAGGAGGAGGGGATGACGGAATGAGGAGGAGGGGATGACGGAATGAGAAGGAGGGGATGACGGAATGAGGAGGAGGGGGTGACAGAATGAGGAGGAGGGGATGACGGAATGAGAAGGAGGGGATGACGGAATGAGAAGGAGGGGATGACGGAATGTGAAGAAGTCAAAGTTTATGTATTCTCCCCATCATTGAGCTTGCATTTACATACATGCATGTATAATTTATATTCAGTGTGCATGTTTAGTTTGAGGAGGGTGACTGCAAGCCAGGGTGACTTCTCTCAAACTTACATGAAGCTTTTCCCAGGTCGAATAGCCCAGCTATAAAAGGTTCATTAATTTATTTCATTTAAAGCACATCGGGAAATGAAGCACCTCCCTTCGAGGCTGGTAACAAAAAGGAGGCCTTCACCTTAGGCGATGCTTCTCCCCCAAACTCTCATTAGGGTGATGATGCGGGAGGGACTACTTCTCTTTGTCCTAGTCGTCAAGGTTAGAGACCATATGAAATCAAATAAAAAAAACAGGTGATTTTCAAAGGGGACACAAGAAAATGTGACTGTAGCTGTGAAAAGCCACCAGGATAGTGTACCCTACTGTATGTCTCAACATCAGGATAGTGTACCCTACTGTATGTCTCAACACCAGGATACTGTACCCTACTGTATGTCTCAACACCAGGATACTGTACCCTACTGTATGTCTCAACACCAGGATACTGTACCCTACTGTATGTCTCAACACCAGGATACTGTACCCTACTGTATGTCTCAACATCAGGATAGTGTACACTACTGTATGTCTCAACACCAGGATAGTGTACCCTACTGTATGTCTCAACACCAGGATACTGTACCCTACTGTATGTCTCAACACCAGGATACTGTACCCTACTTTATGTCTCAACACCAGGATACTGTACCCTACTGTATGTCTCAACACCAGGATACTGTACCCTACTGTATGTCTCAACATCAGGATAGTGTACCCTACTGTATGTCTCAACACCAGGATAGTGTACCCTACTGTATTTCTCAACACCAGGATACTGTACCCTACTGTATGTCTCAACACCAGGATAGTGTACCCTACTGTATGTCTCAACACCAGGATAGTGTACCCTACTGTATTTCTCAACACCAGGATACTGTACCCTACTGTATGTCTCAACACCGGGATAGTGTACCCTACTGTATGTCTCAACACCAGGATACTGTACCCTACTGTATGTCTCAACACCAGGATAGTGTACCCTACTGTATGTCTCAACACCAGGATAGTGTACCCTACTGTATGTCTCAACACCAGGATAGTGTACCCTACTGTATGTCTCAACACCAGGATAGTGTATCCTACTGTATGTCTCAACACCGGGATAGTGTACCCTACTGTATGTCTCAACACCGGGATAGTGTCCCCTACTGTATGTCTCAACACCGGGATAGTGTACCCGACTGTATGTCTCTACACCGGGATACTGTAGCCTACTGTATGTCTCAACACCATGGATACTGTACCATACTGTATGTCAACACCAGAATACTGTAGCCTACTGTATGTCTCTACACCAGGATACTGTAGCCTACTGTATGTCTCTACACAAGGATACTGTACACCAGGATACTGTAGCCTACTGTATGTCTCTACACAAGGATACTGTAGCCTACTGTGTGTGTCTACACCAGGATACTGTAGCCTACTGTTTGTCTCTACACCGTGATACTGTAGGCTACTGTATGTCTCTACACCGGGATACTGTAGCCTACTGTATGTCTCTACACCGGGATACTGTAGCCTACTCTATGTCTCTACACCAAGATACTGTAGCCTACTGTGTGTCTACACCAGGATATTGTAGCCTACTGTATGTCTCTACACAAGGATACTGTAGCCTACTGTATGTCTCTACACCAGGATACTGTAGGCTACTGTATGTCTCTACACCAGGATACTGTAGCCTACTGTATGTCTCTACACTATGATACTGTAGCCTACTGTGTGTGTCTACACCAGGATACTGCAGCCTACTTTATGCCTCTACACCGGGATACTGTAGCCTATTGTATGTCTCTACACCGGGATACTGTAGGCTACTGTATGTCTCTACACCAGGATACTGTGGCCTACTGTATGTCTCTACACCGGGATACTGTAGCCTACTGTATGTCTCTACACCGGGATACTGTAGGCATCTGTATGTCTCTACACCGGGATACTGTAGCCTACTGTATGTCTCTACACCGGGATACTGTAGCCTACTGTATGTCTCAGCACTGGGATACTGTAGTCTACTGTATATCACTACACCGGGATACTGTAGCCTACTGTATGTCTCTGCACCGGGATACTGTAGCCTACTGTATGTCTCTACACCGCGATACTGTAGCCTACTGTAGCTCTACACCGGGATACTGTAGGCTACTGTTTGTCTCTACACCGGGATACTGTAGCCTACTGTATATGTCTACACCAGGATACTCTAGCCTACTTTATGTCTCTACACCAGGATACTGTTGCCTGCTGTATGTCTCTACACCACGATACTGTAGCCTACTGTATGTCTCTATGTCTCTACAGCAGGGTACTTTACCCTACTGTATATGTCTCTACACAAGGATGCTGTAGCCTACTGTATGTCTCTACACCAGGATACTGTAGCCTACTGTATGTCTCTACACCGGGATACTGTAGCCTACTGTGTGTGTCTACACCAGGATCCTGCAGCCTACTGTATGTCTCTACACTGGGATACTGTAGCCTACTGTATGTCTCTACACCAGGATACTGTAGCCTACTGTGTGTCTACACCAGGATACTGTAGCCTACTGTATGTCTCTACACAAGGATACTGTAGCCTACTGTATGTCTCTACACCAGGATACTGTAGCCTACTGTGTGTCTCTACACCAGGTTACTGTAGCCTACTATATGTCTCTACACCATGATACTGTAGCCTACTGTGTATGTCTACACCAGGATACTGTAGCCTACTGTGTGTGTCTACACCGGGATACTGTAGCCTACTGTGTGTGTCTACACCAGGATACTGTAGCCTACTGTATGTCTCTCCACCAGGATACTGTAGGCTACTGTATGTCTTATACCGGGATACTGTAGCCTACTGTGTGTGTCTACACTAGAATACTACAGCCTACTGTATGCCTCTACACCGGGATACTGTAGCCTATTGTATGTCTCTACACCAGGATACTGTAGCCTACTCTATGTCTCTACACCGGGATACTGTAGGCTACTGTTTGTCTCTACACCGGGATACTGTAGCCTACTGTATATGTCTACACCAGGATACTCTAGCCTACTTTATGTCTCTACACCAGCATACTGTTGCCTGCTGTATGTCTCTACACCACGATACTGTAGCCTACTGTATGTCTCTATGCCAGGATACTCTAGTCAACTGTATGTCTCTACAGCAGGGTACTTTAGCCTACTGTATGTCTCTACACCAGGATGCTGTAGCCTACTGTATGTCTCTACACCAGGATACTGTAGGCTACTGTATGTCTACACCAGGATACTGTAGCCTACTGTATGAATAGTGAAGATTGTTAGTTCTGTTGGAAGGGACTTTAACCATTGTGGGAATGATAGCTACATTTCAGTGGAGTTAATTCGATTAACATGGGGTAATTACTCTGTTGAATTGGTGTGTTGGCTACAGCTTACCAAAACAACAGACTTGACTGAGCTGCATGCGTGCCATGGGTATGCCAACAACAGACTGCACGTTGGTTAGAATTCAAATGGAAAGAAGGAAAACACTAGGATATGTCAGTGTGTTCTGTAAACTGAAGAGTCATAATATGCATGCAGAGCTACAGGGTGTAGAGAATGTAATCAGTTAATTGGCCTCTTGTGTCAGTGTAGTATTTGTCCTCGCTCATGTCAACACTGTGGGCTATTCTTGTTGCCTAAGAATACTGTATGTATAATGAAACGATTTGGCACATAATTGGGTTTAGGTTCATACAACTTATCATTTGGCCTGAGTAATTCTCCTTGGGAATTGCTTTTACCATTCAGGCATAGTTGTCAACAGCAAGGTAAAACTAAAACAGTTGTGCTCTTTCACTCAGAGAGAAACCCTCGCCATGGACCCGTCTTCAGTCAAGAACCAAGTGACAGCATTTTCCCCTTGAGGTTTGAGGACAACAAGGTGTTCATCAATTGTAAAGCAAAGGGGAACCCAGTCCCATATTATAAGTAAGTGTTTGTCCCTTTAACTTTTCATACCTTTCCTCTTTTTCCCCTCTATCTTCAACTGAGAAGACTGTTTTATCCTTTTGGTGTATATTGTCTCCATTTTCTAAACTTCATCAGTTATATAGAAACATGATAGTGATGAATAAGTGTGTTTGTGTGTGTTGCTCTACAGATGGAAGGTTGATGGGAGAGAGATTGACATGGATTTGAACTATAACCTGGTTGAAGGAAACCTGTTGATCAATAACCCTCATGCAACACATCATGGGGGGGTTTACCAGTGTATCGCTACCAATACCTTTGGAACCATCATCAGCAGGGAGGCCAAGGTGCAGTTTGCATGTGAGTACATCTAGTCCTCTATCTAATACAAACAACAATTCAAGTGAATTTAGACCACTACTCCTTCTTAGACACATTCTGTTTCTCATCGAATGAAGGTGCGATATGCTGTGATTTGACATACAACTGAGTACAGCATAAGCGAATCATTCAGGTTACGAACACAAAAAGTGTTTTTCCTCTCATTCTGTGGTGTAATTTGAAAAGAGACATTATTGGGGGTAATTGCCATGTTGACATGCACTAAGCCTGCAGCTCCATGAGTGATTAGTGTAAGTCTGAATCGTAGCTTGGTTTTAACACTGGCTTAATGTTACACCCTGAGGAGCACATCGTCTGGAGCATTTCAACAACGGAAGGATACTTTTCTCTTCCTCTCACTCAAATGCACTGTTGAAATTCACTCCCTCTATAGCTTGTGAAAAGATAGATCATTTTAGACTAAAGTTATCCTAAAAATCCATCAACATATTCACATCTCCGGAGATGATACTAAGACTAACCCAGTTATAAAAGTCCCCCGAGATGATCTTCCTTGCTGATTGCTTGTTTATCGTTGTCCCATCTTTAATTGGTAGACCTGGTTGGCTGTTCATGTGTCAGTAGAACATTGATTTATATTGTTTCACTTTACAATGCAGGTTTACTGCCAGTCTTAGCTAATTAACCAATCTAACCCATTACATTAGGGAAATTATAACCAATCTCAGGTGGTAGGGGGTTGTTATATTCATGCAGGTAGGGGGTTCATACTTGATCTTTTCATTTAAATGGTGATAAGCCTTGGATGAGATGAGTTATGACTTTATTATTTGTGATATTTGCCTGTCCCCTCTTGGGATTTGGATGATATTTTCAAAGGTTTGTGGTCCCTAGTGCTGTTTGTTTTTCCTTATAAGGCAGCAGCATTTAATGAAAAGTGAAAGTGATCTGTAAATCCAGTTTAGAGGAAGGTATTTACGCATTTACGCCTCTCCCTGTTCACACGTCTCTGTTGGTATCAGCAGGGAACTAAAGTGGATGAGGTATAATAAAAGTGCATAGAGAGGAAAATGGTCTTCAATATGAAAATGTCCTCCAGAATATCACTGCACTATAAAGGCTGTTGTACTATAGAAGTCTGAAACTAATAAAAGCCCTTTTGTCTTTGCCTCCTCACAGATCTACAGAATTTCAGCAGAAAGCCCAGGAACACAGTGTCAGTGAGAGAAGGCCAGGCAGTGGTGCTACTGTGTGGCCCTCCACCCCATAATGGAGGTACTATAATGCTTTGTATCCTCAAAGCTCACAGACTCTATGCTGCTTCACTCTCAGTCACGCCCTGCACATCTTATTGTTCCCTACTGTCATACCCACTATCTGTCCCTGACACTGTTAAATGTTTTTGTTCTCATGCCTACTATTTCTTCTCACTACTCTTAGTCTTTCAGTCGTTTCATATCCTGTTTCCTCTCTCTTCCTCTCCTGTGGGACTGGCTATTATTATCATTTCTACTGGACTGCAGCAGCACCACTCCTCTAGGTGAACGCTCCCCAAACTCATACCTTCACATCCATAGTTCATACCCTCACACGTCATGGCCTCAAGCTGACTTTCCCCCATGTGAGCCGCGACCATGCTGTCATCTGTAAAGCCTCCGGTGCTCCACTTCCTAGCGGCAGGTTTTTTCAGTGTAGCCTGGGTATACGTGGGTAATAAAGGCTCCTGGTGGCTGGTGTGTCCGGGGAGGGGGGGGGGGGGCGTTATCCCGTGGCACAGCTGTGAGTCTGCTCCATGTCTGTGTGGTGCTGATTAGCAGACTCTCAACTCTGTTTCTAAATGAATCAATGGCCACAAGGGATTCGAACTGTACCGTTTTGCAATTTGCCCTCCTTTTCCCCAAATGCCTTCATCTCTTTATTTGACATTTTCAAGCTTTTTTTCCAGATAGACCATTGTCACACATTTTATTGGATTTTGTTACACAGTGCTGCTGTCTTCAGGTGGATTTGAAAGGAAGTCCCGTGTGGCTCAGTTGGTTGAGAATGGTGCTTGCAATGCCAGGGTTCTGTGTTCAGTTCCCACTGGGGGCCAGTATGCAAATGTAGGCACTCCTTGCTGTAAGTTGCTTTCCATAAGAGTGTTTGCTAAAAGAATCAACGCTTCAATTGGAAAACAATGCTGTGGATTTTAGATTGATGGATTCTGGGTACTTACTCCTAAACTTGGGATAGGGTTAATTATCAGGTATCCTATTGAAATATTGAGTGCTTAGGTTTAGAGGGTCTACACCAGAGGTTAATGGTTATCTGTAGGAGGAAGGTATTATAGTCCTTGCAATTAAGTTTTGAGTGCAGAGAAAGCCATCACATGTGGCAGGCATTGATAAGAGGAGTGAGCACTTTGGGGTAGAGGTCAGATGAAGTGAGGAAGAACAGATATCACTCAGGTTCTGTCTAGCAACAGAGATGCATCTGCTTGGGAGGAAGGGTTAAATATCAGTGCTCTTGTGAAATATCATTGTCTAATGCAGCTGTATTGATCCTCTGGGAAGAATAAACTTGGTTAATCTTTCATAATGTCTGTAGAGTTTTCACTCTGAGAATTTGAACCTAACAACATCCAAGCAAACATGTTTTTTAGTTTTCTGCCATAAGTTGCAGTAATGTCAAACCAAATGAATGCAAGTTAATGCTTGCACAGAAATACATTTACCTATATACATAGAAAGATTACATGTCATTTGATGCAACTTTGATCAATCAGTGTTATGTGGTCTAAAACGGTCTGTGTTCAGTATTATGTGGTCTATAATGGTCTATGTTCAGAGTTAAATTCTGTCCGAGAACATAAGATTATGTGCCTGCGAGTCATCTATTGTTGTGAGACCACAACCCGTAAGCAGAACCACTGATGATTTGAATTCACTGTTTCCCAGAAGGAAGCAATGGTATGTTTTACTGTCCAGTCAAAAGACTGACTGCAGGATGTAATGTGTTTCTGATCACAGAGTGGCTTTAATACCCCAGTCCATCCTTCCCTCCCTGTCCCCCACACCTCTAATAACAAGCTCTTAATTTCACATTCATTTCTTCAGATCCCGCTGCTACATGCCCCCTCTCCTCCTCTCTCTCTCTCGCTCTGTCTCCGTCTCTGTCTCTAACTGTCTGTCTGTCTCTCCCTCTGACTTGGTCGCTGTCTCGTCATCTCTCTTTCTCTCTTTCATCTCTCTCATCTTTCTTTCTTTCTCTCTCTCTCTCTCTCGATATTGTTTTTGAACTTACTCCTCTGTTTGATCTGCACAAGCCTGTGGCACTGACCCTTAATCCTGACCCTTAATATGTGAGGCTAACTGAACATGTAATTCAATAGCGTATCCAAATCTCTGCTTACTCTCTGGGATGCTTAGAGATGTGAAAAGGGCAAGGTTCAGCCATGTTAAGCATAACCATTTGAATGATGCATTATTGAATTATTAACTGTTTGCACATATCTGGTATGGGAATATCTGGCACCTCACACTAAGTGCAATGTTTCATTGATATTATAATTTGAAAACTGTACTCAGCTACTGTGTCTTCACCTTTTTTATAGCTACAGTACAGGTACACAAATGTAATCTGATCTCTTGTCTATTCTTAGTTTCACCACACTGGCAGATTTTGGAATGTCATTGGAACATGTATCTCTTCCTTTGTCAATACCCACGATCCTATGCGGTTACTGTCTGTGCTCTTCCTCTGCAGAGATCAAATACTCATGGGTTTTCAACGGACGCCCAAGTTTCCTGCTGCAGGATAATCGTCGCTTCGTCTCCCAGAGGACAGGCAACCTGTACATCGCCAAAGTGGAGGCCTCCGATGTGGGGAACTACACGTGTGTGGTGAGGAACATGATGACCAACGCCACCGTTTACAGCTCGCCCACCCCCGTGGAGCTGCGCAGGGACGGTAAGCATGCTCCACTGGCTCCTGCTTATCCTGCACGCTGAACTTGCCTGTGCCGTTGCGGGGAGTGAAAGCTAAGGAGATAAAATCAGTCATCTGTTTGTTTTTCTGCTGCTCAGGAGTGGGTTGTGCAGTATTCACACTCTACAGAGCTGTGGGTCTGAAACTCTCTCTCTCTCTCTCTGCATGAAAAGAAACGTTTAAACATTTACATATGCAGAGTGCAGCCACACACACACACACACACACACACACACACACACACACACACACATACACACACACACACACACATACATACATACATACATACATACATACATACATACATACATACATACATACATACATACATACATACATACATACATACATACATACATACATACATACATACATACATACATACATACATACATACATACATACATACATACATACATACATACATACATACATACATACATACATACATGCATGTTGCACAGGGAGATTCACCTCAACCTCATTACTGCTGATTATACAGTGTGTGCCACTTAAGATTTGAGCTGGAGCAGAGATGTTATCCAAAGTCATACAACCCCTGAACAAAGTATTGCTCTAAAGCATATCAACATGCAGGCTTGCCCTCTACCATCCTGTCCTGTGCCACAGGTCTTGCATTTAATTAGAATTATAGAACACAATGTTCACTTGGTTTGAATGAATTTGATTTTCTTTCGCCTCACACAGCTGTAATGGCAGAGTATGAGCCAAAGATCGAAGTTCAGTTCCCAGAAAGTCTTCATGTCACCAAAGGATCATCAGTGAAACTGGAATGCTTCGCCTTAGGAAAGTAGGTCTTAACTGGGATCATTATCTAGAACACTGTAGCAGCATCACGTAGTCTGCATATGCAATGAAATATTCTGAGAATGTACTCTGTTAATCATGGCCAGAGATGGCACACTTATCCCATGGCACACACCACTGTTAGATACTGTTGTTAGTGAAAGTATACACACCCCTTGCACAGTCGTCACATTTTTCTGCCTTAAAATGACATCTAAAAATGTATTGTTTTCCCTATTGATCTACACAACCTGCTCCACATTTTCAAAGTGAATGAAAAATTAGAGAAACATTTAGACATTACTAAGAAATACAAAATGAGGATGTCTTGATTGCGCATTTCTTCACACACCGGACTTAATACTTGGTGGAAACACCTTTGGCAGCCATTACAGCTGTGAATAATTTTGAATAAGATTACCAACCTGGCACAACTTATGCATTGTTCTTGTCAAAATTGCTCAAGCTCAGTAAATGTGGTTGGATCATTGATGGACAGCAATATTTGAAACTTGTCAGTGATTTCTTAAGCAGATATAAGTCAGTGACTGGACCATTCAGGAACACTCAACGCCTCTTAGAAAGCCATTCTGGTGTGTTTTTGGCATTACAATTTGTGTAATTGTCCCACAGAAAAATACAACTCTATCCAAGGGTTAGGTTTTCAAAAGACTGTGGCAGGTTTTCCTCAACAGTTTTACCAGGGCTTTGCTGCTAGCATATTTATTTTGATCCTAACATACTCCCCAGTTCCTGCTGGTGACAGGGAGCATCAGGTGTTGAATCAAATCAAATCAAATCAAATTTATTTATATAGCCCTTCGTACATCAGCTGATATCTCAAAGTGCTGTACAGAAACCCAGCCTAAAACCCCAAACAGCAAGCAATGCAGGTGTAGAAGCACGGTGGCTAGGAAAAACTCCCTAGAAAGGCCAATACCTAGGAAGAAACCTAGAGAGGAACCAGGCTATGTGGGGTGGCCAGTCCTCTTCTGGCTGTGCCGGGTGGAGATTATAACAGAACATGGCCAAGATGTTCAAATGTTCATAAATGACCAGCATGGTCGAATAATAATAAGGCAGAACAGTTGAAACTAGAGCAGCAGCACAGTCAGGTGGAAGTTGAAACTGGAGCAGCAGCATGGCCAGGTGGACTGGGGACAGCAAGGAGTCATCATGTCAGGTAGTCCTGGGGCATGGTCCTAGGGCTCAGGTCCTCCGAGAGAGAGAAAGAAAGAGAGAAGGAGAGAATTAGAGAACGCACACTTAGATTCACACAGGACACCGAATAGGACAGGAGAAGTACTCCAGATATAACAAACTGACCCCAGCCCCCCGACACGTAAACTACTGCAGCATAAATACTGGAGGCTGAGACAGGAGGGGTCAGGAGACACTGTGGCCCCATCCGAGGACACCCCCGGACAGGGCCAAACAGGAAGGATATAACCCCACCCACTTTGCCAAAGCACAGCCCCCACACCACTAGAGGGATATCTTCAACCACCAACTTACCATCCTGAGACAAGGCTGAGTATAGCCCACAAAGATCTCCGCCACGGCACAACCCAAGGGGGGGGCGCCAACCCAGACAGGATGACCACAACAGTGAATCAACCCACTCAGGTGACGCACCCCCTCCAGGGACGGCATGAGAGAGCCCCAGCAAGCCAGTGACTCAGCCCCTGTAATAGGGTTAGAGGCAGAGAATCCCAGTGGAAAGAGGGGAACCGGCCAGCATCCTGTTGATGCTGGCCAGCATCCTGTTGAGTGTTTCTGAGTGGTCTAGTCTCTGAGTTAAATCTGCTTGAAAATCAGAGACACAATTTGAATATTGCTGTCTATCAATGATTCCCAACCAAATGTACTGAACATGAGCCATTTTTACAAAAACAATGGACATGCAGTATATTCCCCTAAGAGTTGCGAAAGTAGAATATTATTTCAAATAATTCACAGCTGCCAAAGGTGCCTCCACCAAGTATTAACTCTGGGGTGTGAAGACATCAAGTCATTTCAATGTTTTAAATTATTATTAATTTGGAAAATGTTCTATCTTTCTTTCACTTTGAAAATGTAGAGTAGGTTGTATAGATATGTAGGGAAAAGATCTAATGTGATCCCTTTTTAGATTTGACTGTAAAGCAGCAAAATGTGAAGACTGCAAGTGGTGTGTAGACTTTCACGAGGCACTGTATCTATGTCTGGCAGGTAATGTCTTAATACTAAGTGTCAGTATCAAGCATGTGGCTGTGGTGACCTTTACTACCTGACCTCTCCAGCCCAGTGCCTGCCATCACGTGGAGGAGAACAGATGGGAATCCCCTCCCTGGCAAGATGAAAATCAACCATTCCAATGGGGTCCTGGAAATACCATATTTCAGACCGGAGGATGCTGGTGCATATGAGTGTGTTGCAGAGAACTCCAGAGGAAAAAACATCGCCAAGGGGCAACTCATATTCCAGAGTATGATCGCTCACAATGTATATCAATTAACAATTGTATGTTGCTTTTGTGATATGTGATAATGAATTGAACTGTACAGAAGGTTATGAACAGTCCAAATCATGTTTTTCATGAAATTGGATGAAACCAGATCAAAGTATGATAACCAAAGTATGAAAAAAGTCACTGGACCCCACCCCCCTGTCAAATACTTAGATTCAGGAGGCGGGATTATTAAGGGGATATGGTAACATCACCTTAACCCTCTCATTTTAATACAGCAGTGGTAAGATGATATTCTCGTACCTAATATAAATAAGTACCGCCTTGTAACCAACAACGGAGAAGGCGTGTTTGCAGAGGAGCGTGGTTATATATAAATAGATAGCTACTCTACTGATGTCAAAATGTGTCCATAGGGTGTCAAATCTAATTAAACGTTTACCCTATTCATCTATGACAAAGATGTGTCCCCTTTCGTCTGTGTCTGGTGTTAGCTAGTTACTGGCTAGCTAGGTCTTCAGCCAGCATGAAACAATTGGGGGGAGGGTAGTGCAAAACTCCGACGCAGTTTTCAAGTCAACACATCCATCAGCGCTGCCGTAAACCACATCACAAGAGACAAAAGGGAGATGTATAAAACATTTTTGACATCATTGATGCAATTTCGTTTTTGTTTGACTTGCTTTGTGTATCAACAAATTAGCTTAAGATTATTTTGCTGCAACACTGCATCCAAGTTGCTTGACATAGGCGTTTCAAAGAGCTGTCGTTCAAGGAGAAATCATGAATTTAAGCTCCCTGGCCACTCAGCCTGTCTTTCCAACTTCCTGGTAGTTAGCCATAAGAGAGAAAAAAATGATCTCAAATATTGCTCATTTCTAAACAAAACAAATACTATGAGGGATATTTTAGTCACTCAAAAGTCTATTTTACATGGGATTCAGAATTACTTTTCGGGACCTTTAACTTTATTTCCCATCCTTGTAGCTGCTTCTTAATATAATAATACATTGATTAAAAGCAATAAGTTGTTTTCAACTTTAAATTCTTAACATGAAATATAACTAATAATAACTAACACATTGTTTGAATGCTAATGATTTTATCTGTCCTTTGTCAATGTTTAGCTAATCAAGTCTAATTAAAATATCTGGTCCATAAACTATGGATACATTTTGGTCATAAGTCAGGCCTGGAAAACCTTTTGCTCACTCTATGAAAGGGCATTATAAAGACAGGATAATCTGGAATTAATGTGTACCAATTAACCTTTATGTTTAGTCATTCTGAAGTGGCTAAGTCGTTGTCTTGCCAACTTGAACACTGCCACAACCCAGTTGGTCCTTAGAGAAAAATTCAAATTGCATCCCAAGCTTAGGACAGCTTTCAGCTCTATCATACAGCTATTCTTTGTGCCATTAATTATTGAATGATTTAGGCCAATAAAGACCAGTTTTGCATTAGAACTGTCAATATAGATGCTGACATTTTGAAACTAAATTGTGATATTTATTCTACAGATGTTGAACATCTGCACTGGGTCCAGACGTTAAAAGATGCTCATATGGCTATCGAGGCTAATCTTCAGTGGGAGTGTAGGGCGAGCGGTAAACCTAAACCCGTGTACAGATGGCTGAAGAACGGGGAGCCCCTGGTGTTGGAGGTGAGAATGACTACAGAATTTGAATGTGTAATTGTGCAATCCCATTAAGAACTAGTCTAACCATCTTAAGACCCCTTTTCATCTCAGATGAAAGACATGAGATCAAACATTAAGCCAATTTTTATTTAAGAATTCTACCCATCAAAGTTTGCTGCAAAAGGTCACACACAATCATCAGAGATATTACAATCATCAGAGATATTACAATCATCAGAGATATTACAGGGCATATAAAACTGATACACACAGGAAACTTTTGAGCGTGAAAAACCCAGCAGCCTTGTAGTTATTAACACAAACCGCTGCGCCTGGCACCTGCTACCAGGCACTTAAATATTTTGTCTTGCCCATTCACCCTCTGAAAGGCACACATACACAATCCATGTCTACATTTTCTCAATTGCTTATAAATCCTTCTTTAACCTGTCTCCACACTTTCATCTACACTGATTGAAGTAGATTTAACACATGACATCGGTAGAGGATCATAGCTTTCACCTGGATTTACCTGGTCATTATATGTTAATGTTTTCTATACTCAGTGTGCAGTATCAGTCAAACTCAAACCTATGGGCCCTTATACTCATTCAAGGGTTTTTCTTTATTTCTACTATTTTCTGCATTGTAGAGTAATAGTGAAGACACATGATGTAGTAACCAAAAAAGTGTTAAACAAATCAAAATAGATTTGAGTTGGGAGATTCTTCAAAGTAGCCACCCTTTGCCTTAATGACAGCTTTGCGCACTCTTGGCATTCTCTCAACCAGCTTCATGAGGTAGTCACCTGGAATGCATTTCAATTAACAGGTGTTTCTAGTTCATTTGTGTAATTTATTTTCTTTGAGCCAATCAGTTGTGTGGTATACAGAAGAGAGCCCTTTTTGATAAAAGCTCAAATAAGCAAAGCGAAATGACAGTCCATCATTACTTTAAGGAACATTTCAAGAACTTTCAAGTGCTATGATGAAACTGGCTCTCATGATAACTGCCACAGGAAAGGTAGACCCAGAGTTACCTCTGCTGCAGAGGATAAGTTAATTGGAGTCAACAGCCTCAGAAATTGCAGCACAAATAAATGCTTAATGGAGTTCATGTAACAGACACATCTCATCATCAACTGTTCAGAGAAGACTGCATGAATCAGGCCTTCATGGTTGAATTGCTGCAAAGAAACCACTACTAAAGGACACCAATAAGAAGAAGAGACTTGCTTGAGCCAAGAAACATGAGCAATGGACATTAGACCGGTGTAAATCTGTCCTTTGGTCTGAGTCCAAAGATGAAGTTAGATTCTTGAAAATTAAGTTATTGGAAATGTTCTTTAAATTCCAAGATGGCTAAACCCTTGTCTTAAACTCAGGACAGTGAGAGAACAAACTCATGAAAGAAATTGAACATGTTTAATTCACACAAACTTCATCTGAAAGTGTCAGTATTTATTATTTAAAACCCAAGAACATGTTTTAGAATAGTAATCTCAGTTGGAAATTTGCTAACATGATTGCCATTGCTAGCTAGCTAGCTAAATCAGTTGCCTAGCAACAAAGATCTTAAGATGATACGTAGGAAGATATTGGAGGAGTTTGTAAGAAAATCATTAAATCTTAAGAAATTGTTGAGGAATTGCACTTACGAATTATCTTATGAACTTCTTGTTTTTTTCTTAAGCAGCTTAAGTTTTTGCATAATAATTGTTCTGTGAGTCTGGGCCCTGGCCACCACAATCACCTGACCTCTACCCAATTTAGATTGTTTGGGATGAGTTGGACCGCAGAGTGAAGGAAAAGCAGCCAACAAGTACTCAGCATATGTGTGGAACTCCATCAAGACTTTTGGAAAAGCATTCCAGGTGAAGCTGGTTGAGAGAATGCCAAGAGTGTGCAAAGCTGTCATCAAGGCAAAGGGTGGCTACTTTGAAGAATCTTTAACACTTTTTTGCTTACTACATGATTCCATATGTGTTATTTCATAATTTTGATGTCTTCACTATTATTCTACAATCTAGAAAATGGTAAAAATAAAGAAAAACCCTTGAGTGAGTAGGTGTCCAAACTTTTGACTGGTACTGTATATTTAAGCAACAAGGCCCGAGGAGGTATTGTATATGGTGCCTGGACACATCCCTTAGCCGTGGTATATTGGCGATATATCACAAACCCCCGAAGTGCCGTATTGCTATTATAAACGGGCTACCAACGTAATCTTAGCAGTAAAAATACATGTTTTGTAATACCTGTGATATACCACGGCTGTTAGCCAATCAGCATTCAGGGCTTGAACCACTCAGTTTATAATTGGAGTTTTATCACACATCCTATACTGAGATGTGTTATTGAGGGTGTATGTCTCTTGTTACCAGGACAGGATACTTTTAGAAGGTGGACGATTGGCCATATCCAGGATCAACCTGTTGGACTCTGGGATGTACCAGTGCCTGGCAGAGAACGAACATGGAGCCATCTATGCCAGCGCTGAACTCAAGGTTGTAGGTAAGTATATCTGGATGACACTAGTCTGTAGTATTTGTTTTGTCTTCTTTTAAAAAGCTGAAGCCAGAGACACAGCAAGGTTAAGACATGTACTAACGCTGTCAGTAGAAATGAACAGAAAGTGAATATCAGCTGAGCCATGGTTTTTAGCCACATTTACATAATTACTTGATAAAGAAAGTCATGAAATTACATTTTTATAATTGACTATGATGCGTTTGACAGTTTGGCTGATGCATACATACGGTAGCTAGCTGCTGTGCCACTGCCTCGTCAAAGAGAACAGAATGGTTTCAACAGGGTTTGTTCTGTTCCCCATGCAGCCTCTGCACCTGACTTCTCCAAGAGTCTTGTGAAGAAGTCCATGCTGATCCAGAGAGGGGGGGAGGTGATAATGGAGTGCCGTCCCCATGCGTCCCCAAGGGCCTCCATCTCCTGGCGGAGAGGGGGAGAGTTTCTGAAGGACAGCAGGAGGTACTGTCGCAATAGGGTCGCAATAGGGTCGTTCCATGAAATAAGCGCCTTTTTGTATTTTAGGTAGAAATTGTGCACTAATATTGAATTTTAAAAGCCTGTTATGTTAAATGAATCTCCCTTCAGTACAGACGACATGGAGAAATGAATACATCTAAATGTTAATATGAATTAAGGCTTTCTAAAGCTCTGTCAACCGTGTCACTTCTAGGAAGACTTCATTCCAGAATGTGTCCAAGGTTCACCATCACTGTAAAGCCCTAGCTAAAAAGTCATTTCTGAAGATGAATCACATGAAAGAAATAGTGATTCGTTTAGGTCTGTCCCTCATTTTAAGGTCAACCCTGTTACGTGAACTGAACTCTCGTTTTAATATGTTTAAAATATTCCTTTTTTAATTTAAAATTGTTTGGTTTTAGAAACATTGAACAATCATTGAGTAAATGCAGGTGAGCTGGTTCTACAATTGTTTTGCCCTTTTCTGGTGTTTTGTGGTGGGAAACTGAGTGTGTCGAGCATAACACAACATCAACCCTGTTACCCATAGATAGACAGCTAGAAATGTTTTACAATTGCATTTTTGGTGAAGCTTGCATTCAATTGCATCTCCCTGTTGCACACAACAAGCTTCCATTCCCCCTGTCACAGGGGAATTTATGGCTGATTTTGGATGAAATCGTCAACCCTGTTACGATCAACCCTGTTACTTTATTTGGCACTTAATAGGCACTAACTATAGTATTTTTCTCAAAAGGCACCGAATTGGTGGAATGACCCAATAACAGTACCAATCGCTGCTCATGCCATTGATGGCTCGTGTATAAGGGCCCTTCTCCAGGGAACTCGCTAGTCTCTTGGGCTCAACGCTGTTTGTGCCTCTAATCAAGGGGACGGTGACATGGTGAGGGGGCTTTTTGCTAACATTCTCTCTTTTGCCTGTAGTTCAATAGAGATGTCCAGAACCTTGCTAGAAGCCTGTATACCTCTGTATTCAGGGATGTTCTATACAACACCTTCACAGTTATGGTAGGGACTTTCATGTTCATTATGATGACCTTGGTCTTTCAAGCTTGTATTCAGCCATGGCTATAAATGATACCTTGTAACCTCTCATGCAAGCCTCACAGCTTCACAGCTGACAAGTTCACTTGAGGTACTAGTCTTAGCACAGAAGGTCTGTGGGGACAGTGGAACTGCTGCATAACCCTGCTGCAGCTACACTAAACTATAGTAAATTACTGTACTGCAGTCCTCTGAGAGAAAGACTCTGCCAAAAGCAGGCTGTGGACCAAGAGCTGGAGAATAACATATCCAGGATACCACCGCCCACTCTCTCTCTCTCTCTCTCTCTCCTCTCTCTCTCTCTCTCTCTCTCTCTCTCTGTGTGTGTGTGAGTGAGAGAGAGAGAGTGCAAGAACAAACTATGTGAACCCTTTGGAATTACCTGGATTTCTGCATTAATTGGTCATCAAATTTGATCTGATCTTCATCTAAGTCACAACAATAGACAAACAAAGTGTGCTTAAAACACAAAGTATTGTATTTTTCTTGTCTATATTGAATACATCATTTAAACATTCACAGTGTGAAAGTATGTGAACCCATAGGCTAATGACTTCTCCAAAAGCTAATTGGAGTCAGGAGTCAGCTAACCTTGATGTCGGTTAGCGCTACCTTGCCCTATAAAAAACACTCACAAAATTTGAGTTTGCTAAGCATTTCCTGTTGTGAACCATGCCTCGAACAAAAGACATCTCAGAAGACCTAAGATTAACAATTGTTGACTTGCATTAAGCTGGAAAGGGTTATAAAAGTATCTCTAAAAGCCTTGATGTTCGTTCATCAGTCGTCCACGATAAGACAAATTGTCTTTAAATGGAGGAAGTTCTGCACTGTTGCTACTGCAGTCCCCAAAAAACTTTGCTACACGTCTAAAGTTTGAAACAGTGCACCTGGATGTTCCACAGCGCTATTGGCAAAATATTCTGTGGACAGATGAAACTACAGTTGAGTTGTTTGGACGGAACACACAACACTATGTGTGTAGAAAAGGCACATCACACCAACATCAAAACCTCATCCCAACAGTAAAGTATGGTGGAGGGAGAATCATGGTTTGGGGCAGCTTTGCTGCCTCGGGGCCTGGACAGCTTGCTATCATCGACAGAAAAATGAATTCCCAAGTGTATCAAGCCATTTTGCAGGAGAATGTTAGGCTATCTGTCTGCCAATTGAAGCTCAACAGAAGTTGGGTGATGTAACAGGACAATGACCCAAAACACAGAAGTAAATCAACAACAGAATGGCTTCAACAGAAGAAAATATGCCTTCTGGAGTGGCCCAGTCAGAGTCCAGACCTCAACCCGATTGAGATGCTGTGGCATGATGTCAAGAGAACAGTTCACACCAGACATCCCAAGAATATTGCCGAACTGAAACAGTTTTGTAAAGAGGAATGGTCCAAAATTCCTCCTGGCCGTTGTGCAGGTCTGATCCCCAACTACAGAAAACGTTTGGTTGAGGTTATTCCTGCCAAAGGAGGGTCAACCAGTTATTAAATCCAAGGTTTCACGTACTTTTCCCACCCTGGAATGTGAATGTTTACACGGTGTGCTCAATAAAGACATGAAAACGTAAAATGTGTGTGTTATTAGTTTAAGCAGACTTTGTTTGCCTATTGTTGTGACCTAAATAGAAGTCAAGGTATTTCCAAAGGGTTCACATACTTTTTCTTGCCACTTTACATTACTCAGCCTAAACATCAGCGCCACAGGTAACTTCCACAAAAGCTGTGAACAATCAGAGAAACCAGGCAAGAAGGGCCTTCTATGCCATCAAAAGGAACATAAAATTCGACATACCAATTAGGATCTGGCTAAAAATACTTGAATCAGTTATAGAATTCATTGCCCTTTATGGTTGTGAGGTCTGGATTCTGCTCACCAACCAAGGTGGTAAGCACAAAATGGGACAAACACCAAATTGAGACTCTGCATGCAGAAAATATCCTCTGTGTACAACGTAAAACACCAAATAATGCATGCAGAGCAGAATTAGGCCGATACCCGTTAATTATCAAAATCCAGAAAAGAGCCGTTAAATTCTACAACTACAAGAAAATAAGTGATTCCCAAATCTTCCATAACAAAGCCATCACCTACAGAGAAATGAACCTGGAGAAGGTACCCTAAGCAAGCGGGTCTGTTTGTGTTCACAAACACAAACAGACCCCACAGAGCCCCAGGATAGCAACACAATTAGACCTAACCAAATCTTGAGAAAACAAAAAAAGAATTCCTTGACACATTGGAAAGAATTGACAAAAAAACTGAGCAAACTAGAATGCTATTTGGCCCTAAACAGTGGGTACACAGTGGCAGAATACCTGACCACCATGACTGACCCAAAATTAAGAAAGTGTTTGACTATGTACAGATTCAGTGAGCAGCATAGTCTTGCTATTGAGAAAGGCCGCCGTAGGCAGACCTGGCTCTCAATAGAAGAGGCTATGGGCACATTGCCCACAAAATTAGGTGGAAACTGAGCTGCACTTCCTAAACTCCTGCCAAATGTGTGACCATATTAGAGACACATATTTCCCTCAGATTACACAGACCCACAAAGAATTTGAAAACAAATCCAATTTTGATAAACTCACATATCTATTGGGGATTTTCTTTGCAATCACAGCATAAATATTTGTGACCTGTTGCCACAAGAAAAGGGCAACCCTTGAAGAACATTTGTAAATACAACCTATATTTATGTTCCATTTTGTACCTTAACTATTTGCACATCATTACAACATTTGAAATGTATTTTCTTTTGGAACTTTTGTGTAATGTTTACTGTTAATATTGTATTGTTTATTTAACTTTTGTTCATTATCTATTTCACTTGCTTTGGTAATGGAAACATATGTTTCGCATGCCAATGAAGCCCCTTAAATTAGAGAGAGGGAGCTCACCAGCAGCACAATGTTTAGTGTACTCCTCCCACACTCTAATTCTGCATCTTTAATTGGGGTAGTGTGGTTGAGTCAGATGGAGGGTGAACAGGAGCCTTGGAGGTACTGCTGCTTTTAGGCTGTGGCCTGAATCGATATGTGCTGCCACATTTCCATAGTCTTTCCGTAACTCAGTGGACGTGCCTCAACATGTGAGCAGAGCGATTGATTAGTTACCATATTCCTTTGGCAGTCATGTGGAAAAAGAGAAAGAAGTGATTATGCAGCCTGTGCGTCTGGACGAGAATAGAAAATGCACAGCATTGAACAGCGTTTCCTTCTTAAAGCAGATAGTTCTTTACGTTTTATTTGTTTTGCAGCTCATTGCCCCTCAGGCCATGTTTTCAGCACGCCTCCATCACTCAATATTTGATATTTTTGTCAATAAATCTGCCCAAAGCACCCTATGTCAGGCATGGACTCAGCTCAGCCTGAGTGAATTCATATTTTTAAGAGCTGCAGTGAAATTGTTTGATTTCTGAGCTTGCAGTTCACAGCTTTTGTTTTTGATTCGCTGGAACAGAGTGTCACGATAGCTAGGAGTTCATAGCATTGTTTATGCATGTTTACATTTGTTACATTTTGTTATATTTTAAAATAAAGTACAAGCATTAAAAACCCAATGTTTGTGGAATTTGGCAAACAATGAATGAAAACAACTTCATTGTTATGAGGTTACTTTTGTTACGTTGTGTAAAGTAAACCACTTTTTAATCTAGATTGTGATGTGGAAGTTTTACAAACAATGGGGAAAATGTTGCAAATAAACAATTGAAGTCTGAAGTTTACATACACTTAAGCTGGAGTCATTAAACCTAGTTTTTCAACCACTCCACAAATTTCTTGTTAACAAACTATACTTTTGGCAAGTGGATTAGGAGTCGTTTTTTCCAACAATTGTTTACAGACAGATTATTTCACTTATAATTAACTGTATCACAATTCCAGTGGGTCAGATGTTTACATACACTAAGTTAACTGTGCCTTTAAACAGCTTGGAAAATTCCAGAAAATGATGTCATGGCTTTAGAAGCTTCTGATAGGCTAATTCACATAATTTGAGTCAATTGGAGGTGTACCTGTGGATGATATTTCAAGGCCTTACTTCAAACTCAGTGCCTCTTTGCTTGACATCATGGTAAAATCAAAAGAAATCAGCCCTCCAAAAGTCTGGTTCATCCATGGGAGCAATTTCCAAATGCCTGAAGGTAGCACGTTCATCTGTACAAACAATAGTACGCAAGTATAAACACCATGTGTCACGTTCTGACCTTTATTTCATTTGTTTTGTATTTATTTAGTATGGTCAGGGTGAGTTGGGTGGGCAGTCTATGTTTGATTTTCTATGATTTGTGATTTCTATGTTTCGGCCTAGTATGGTTCTCAATCAGAGGCAGGTGTCATTAGTTGTCTCTGATTGAGAATCATACTTAGGTAGCCTGGGTTGCACTGTTTGTTTGTGGGTGATTGTCTATGTTGATGGCTTGTTTCAGCGCAGCTCACATTAGCTTCACGGTTGTTATTTTGTTTACTGTTTTTGTATAGTGTTCAGTGTTTTCTTTATTAAAATTCATGATGAACACGTATCACGCCGCATTTTGGTCCTCCGATCCTTCGCGCCTCTCCTCTTCAGATGAAGAGGAGGACGACCGTGGGACCATGCAGCCGTCATACCGCTCAGGATGGAGACGTGTTCTGTCTCCTAGAGATGAACGTACTTTGGTGCGAAAAGTGCAAAACAATTGCAGAACAACAGCAAAGGACCTTGTGAAGATGCTGGAGGAAAAGGTACAAAGTATCTATATCCACAGTAAAACGAGTCCTATATCGACATAACCTGAAAGGTCGCTCAGCAAGGAAGAAGCCACTGCTCCAAAACCACCATAAAAAGCCAGTCTAAGGATTGCAACTGCAAAATAGAACTGTTTGGCCATAATGACCACCGTTATGTTTGGAGGAAAAAGGGGAAGGCTTGCAAGCCGAAGAACACCATCCCAACCGTGAAGCACGGGGGTGGCAGCATCATGTTGTGGAGGTGCTTTTCTGCAGGAGGGACTAGTGCACTTCATATATAAAATGGCATCATGAGGGAGGAAAATGATGTGGATATATTGAAGCAACAGCTCAAGACATCAGTCAGGAAGTTAAAGCTTGGTTGCAAATGTGTCTTCCAAATGGACAATGACCCCAAGCATACTTCCAAAGTTGTGGCAAAATGGCTTAAGGACGACAACAGTCAAGGTATTGGAGTGGCCATCACTAAGTCCTGGCCTCAATCCTGTAGAAAATGTGTGGGCAGAACTGAAAAAGCATTTGCGAGCAAGGAGGCATACAAACCTGACTCAGTTACACCAGCTCTGTCAGGAGGAATGGGCCAAAATTCACCCAACTTATTGTGGGAAGCTTGTGGAAGGCTACCTGAAACGTTTCACCCAAGTTAAACCATTTAAAGGCAATGCTACCAAATACTAATTGAGTGTATGTACGCTTCTGGCCCACTGGGAATGTGATGAAAGAAATAAAAGCTGAAATAAATCATTCTCTCTACTGTTATTCTGACATTTCACATTCTTAAAATAAACTGACCTAAGACATGGAATTTTTACTAGGATTAAATGTCAGGAATTGTGAAAACTGAGTTTAAATGTATTTGGCTAAGGTGTATGTAAACTTCAACTGTACCTTTGACTGTTGCTTTGCACCTCAACTGTACATTATTTTACAAGTCTGAATGAGTATACAGTACACTTTATGAGTATACTTTCCGACTTCAACTGTATGTAGTCTACAATCGTACCTGATTAGTATTTCAGTAATGTGCCTTTTTCAACATTGTTGCTCGGTATCTCACTGTGTCCAGACAGCATGCTACAAGTGAGATGGCTCTTTAGTCATATCTGCTTTCATTACCTTTTGGAAATGGCTTTTAGTGTGTCGATAGGATCTCACACATGTTGTATAATTACAAGGCCGCAGGTAAAGATTCCAATTCGGAGTGAATCATCTCTCACTGTTGTTCTGCTCTCTTCTCCTTCCCCTATCCTCATTGGCCTTAGTGTCCCACTGTGTATTCTATTAAAATGCACATTTAATCTTTTGTGCTTTCAATAGCATGTCGACCCAACAGCAAATCTGTTCTGCTTCAACTAAGATAATTGCTCTGTTCTGAAATGTGCAAATGTGCTTGTAGAGAATTCAGTCTTCCAGACAATTCAGTTTTAAATTCATGAAATACTTGTCATTCAACATGGATGTAGGCTATTTAAGCAATAAGGCCCGAGGGGATGTGGTATATGGCAAATATAACACGGCTAATGACTGTTCATAGGCACGACGCAACGCTTGTATATTGGCCATATGTCACAAACCCCTGGGGTGCCTTATTGCTATTATGAACTAGTTACCAATGTAATTAGAGCAGTAAAAATAAATGTTTTGTCATAACCATGGTATAGGGTCTGATATACCACAGCTTTCAGCCAATCAGCATTCAGGGTCTCATACCACCCAGTTTATTATCGAGATGAAGCCACAACTGTTGATGTATTTGAATGCTAATCATCATTTAGAACCCCTATATAACCTAGTCAGTGCTATCAAATCCTTATTGATCCTGATAACAACAGTTGTCTGTTCCTTCATTTTTGTCAGACGGACAATTATGGAGGATGGAACTCTCCGTATCACCAACATCAGCAAATCAGACGGAGGGAGGTACACCTGTGTGGCCAGGAACCCCTTTGGGACATCAAGCAGTACTGGTACTCTGGTGGTGAAAGGTACTTTTCCGGACACGGATTTCACTACCTTTTAAGCAGATGGTTTAAACCTGTGTTTAGAGGGGGGAAATACTAAGCCAAGCATGAAATTGATAATGAAATATATAGTTGTTTTATGTTCCTGCTGGTTTGACAGAAACATAACTCATCATCCTTGGTTTTGTCAGCCGTGAGTTATTGGTCACACAGCAGAGGGGAGAAAATCCCTGGCATCTAGAGTAGTGAGGAGAGAGATGTTATGTTCCACCCAAGTCAGATATTTCATGTTGATTTAAAAAAAGAGCTGTTGTTTAAATTTGTTGATTTGGCTTTTTAATAACTGATGGTTGTACATGGAGTATTAATTTGACACCATCATTGCATTATGATGAATTATTCAGTCTCAAGACTATATCAATACAACAACAACAAAAAATCTCCAAACATGTTAATTGGATTGAAAGGAATAAGCTTTTCATTTAAAACATCTTGTCAACATGATCAGGACATTTTTCCAGCAGCAGGCCTATATTCAAATATTGTAGCATGGCTCCAGTAACACATGATCATGTGTTTGTTTTTCTGTGTTGTCAAACAGAGCCAACCAAGATAACGGTTCCACCACTGAGTGTGGATGCCACTGTGGGACAGAGCATCGTGTTGCCATGTGAAGTGTCCCGAGACTCCTCCCTGGATCCCACCTTTAAGTGGTTCTTCAACGGCAAACTCATTGATTTTAACAAACAGGACCACTTTGAGATGATAGGAGGGGTATGTACCTACACTGCCTTCAGAAAGTATTCAGACTCCTTGAATTTTTCCACATTTTGACACGTTACAGCCGTAATTTAAAAAATGATTTAAATATTTTTTCCCCATATCAATCTACACACAATAATGACAAAGCAAAAATGTACTTTTTAATTTTTTTGCTTATAGGAATATTACAGCCCAGACTTTAACCCAATCTAACATCTCTGGAGAGACCTGAAAATAGCTGTGCAGCGACGCTCCCCATCCAACCTGACATTTACCTAAGTATTCAGACCCTTCACTCAGTTCTTTGTTGAAGCACCTTTGGCAGCGATTACAGCCTCAAGTCTTCTTGGGTATGACGCTACAAGCTTGGCACACCTCTGTTTGGGGAGTTTCTCCCATTCTTCTCTGCGGATTCACTTAAGCTCTTTCGGGTTGGATAGGGAGCATTGCTGCACGGCTATTATCAGGTCTCTCCAGAGATGTTCGATTGGGTTCAAGTCCGGGCTTTGGCTCAAGGACATTCAGTCAAGGACATTCAGAGACTTGTCCCGAAGCCACTCCTGTGTTATCTTTGCTGTGTGCTTAGGGTCATTGTCCTGTTAGAAGGTGAACCTTCACCCCAGTCTGAGGTACTGAGCACTCTGGAGCAGGTTTTCATCAAGGATCTCTCTGTACATTGCTCCGTTCATCTTTGCCTCGATCCTGACTAGTTTTCCCTGCCGCTGAAAAACATCCCCACAGCATGCTTCACCATAGGGATGGTGCCAGATTTCCTCCAGATGTGACGCTTGACATTCAGGCCACAGAGATCAATCATCAGACCAGAGAATCTTGTTTTTCATGTTTTTCATTTAGGTGCTTTTGGCAAACTTCAAGTGAGCTGTCATTCGCCTTTTACTGAGGAGTTGCTTCCGTCTGTCTACTCTACTATAAAGGCCTGATTGGTGGAGTGCGGCAGAGACGGTTGTTCATCTGGAAGGTTCTCCCATCTCCACAGAGGAACTCTAGAGCTTTGTCAGAGTGACCATTTGGTTCTTGGTTACTTCCCTGACCAAGGCCCTTTTCACCCGATTTCTCAGTTTGGCCAGGCGGACATTTCCAGGAAGAGTCTTGCTGGTTCCAAACTTCTTCCATTTCAGAATGATGGAGGCCACTGTGTTCTTGGAGACCTTCAATGCTGCAGAAATGTTTTGGTACCCTTCCCCAGATCTGTGCCTCGACACAATCCTATCTCTGAGCTCTACGGACAATTCCTTCGACCTCATTGCTTGCTCTGACAAGCACTGTCAACTGTGGGACCTTATATAGACAGGTGTGTGCCTTTCCAAATCATGTCCAATCAATTCAATTTACCACAGGTGGACTCCAATCGTTGTAGAAACATCATAAGGATGATCAATGGAAACAGGATGCACCTGAGCTCATTTTTGAGGGTCTAAATACTTATGTAAATAAGGTATTACTGTTTTTTTTGTTTTGAATACATTTGCAACAAATTCTGAACCTGTTTTCGCTTCATCATTATGGGGTATTGTGTGTAGATTGATGAGGAAATGTTTTTATTTAATACATTTTAGAATGAGGCTGTAGTGTAACAAAGTGTGAAAAAGGTCAAGGGGTATGAATACTTTCCGAAGGCACTGTATATCAATGTTTCCCGACCCTGGTCCTCCAGTACCCCCAACAATACACTGACCCTGGTCCTCCAGTACCCCCAACAATACACTGACCCTGGTCCTCTAGTACCCCAACAATACACCGACCCTGGTCCTCCAGTACCCCCAACAACACACCAACCCTGGTCCTCCAGTACCCCCAACAATACACTGACCCTGTTCCTCCAGTACCCCCAACAATACACCGACCCTGGTCCTCCAGTACCCCCAACAATACACCGACCCTGGTCCTCCAGTACCCCCAAAAATACACAGACCCTGGTCCTCCAGTACCCCCAAAAATACACAGACCCTGGTCCTCCAGTACCCCCAAAATACACAGACCCTGGTCCTCCAGTACCCCCAAAAATACACAGACCCTGGTCCTCCAGTACCCCCAAAAATACACAGACCCTGGTCCTCCAGTACCCCCAAAAATACACAGACCCTGGTCCTCCAGTACCCCCAAAAATACACAGACCCTGGTCCTCCAGTACCCCCAAAAATACACAGACCCTGGTCCTCCAGTACCCCCAAAAATACACAGACCCTGGTCCTCCAGTACCCCCAAAAATACACCGACCCTGGTCCTCCAGTACCCCCAACAATACACCAACCCTGGTCCTCCAGTACCCCCAACAATTAACGTTATTGTAGCCCTGGACAAACACCTCATTCAGCTCATTGAGGGCTTGATGATTACAAGTTGAATCAGGTGTGCTTGTCCAGGGTTACAATAAAAATGTGTACTGTTGGGGGTACTGGAAGACCAGGGTCGGGAAACTCTGACCTGTACTGTACAGGAGACAGACTATACACAGGCATCTCTGCTCACGTCTGTGTACTGTAACACTACACCTACAAGTCAAACAGGACTAGGGCATTTAACATGGAGGCCTGGCCAGGTAAAACTTGTAGCGAGAGATGAAAACTCCCAGCCTGTAGCTGATCTTAGGAGTAGACCACATGATACTCAGTAGGTAGCCTAGTGGTTAGAGTGTTGGACTACTAACCGAAAGGTTGCAAGATCAAGTCCCCGAGCTGACAAGGTTAACATCTGTCATTCTGCCCCTGAACAGGCAGTTAACCCACTGTTCCTAGGCTGTCATTGAAAATAAGAATCTGTTCTTAACTGACTTGCCTAGTTAAATAAATACAAAATAAGAAAATACTTCTGTGAACAAGGAATTGAACACGGAAAGGGGGATGCATAGTCAGTTGTACAGCTGAATGCATTCAACTGAAAATGTTCTTCCACATTTAACCCAACCCCTCTGAATCAGAGCACATATCTATCTGATTACAGGATGTATCCCCGGGTCTGCTGAGCACACAAAGACCCTGCGCTAAAATGGCCTGTATAACACTGACATTTTTACTGTCAGCATCATTTAGCAGAGCTCTTAAAGTTCAGGAAGTCGTTTGTTTAACCTTGTGACTGTTAGAACCAGTGTTCCCACCTGCTCTTTTCTCTCTCTAAAGACCTAGCCTGGCCTAGTTCTTCCTGCTACTACCATAGCGTACAGAGAGATGAAACGTTAGCAGAATGATTATTGGTACACAACATTAACAATTGTTATTGAATGACTGTATTTGGAATTACTAGTATTGTTGTGAAATTACACTTTGTCCTGTTCTATTGTCATCAGGAATCAGCTGGTGATCTGATGGTCAGGAATATTCAGCTAAAGCATTCTGGGAAGTATGTGTGCATGGTTCACACCGTGGTGGACAGTGTCTCAGCAGCAGCCGACCTCATTGTCAGAGGTACGCACGCACTTCCTCACTGTGATGCTACTTTGTATTTCTGACACGCTGTAGCAATCATCTAAAGAGGAATTAGAACCTCAGACATTATCACACTCTATTAATTCTCTTTACTTCAGCCAACTATTCTCGGTGACATTCATTCAGTGTTAAATAATGACTACAGGATCATCTCTAAATCAGTACATAAATTTTCCACTTCTCCTTCCCTTTTGAATAATTTTGTATTTCCCCTCATCAATTGAAGGATCTTTAGCTCCACTGGGTGAAATATTAAAAGTCTTTCTCTTTTGACTGCCTTGCATGAAACTGGTTTAATCCTGCCATCCTTTTTTGGCTGACACAATAGAGCTATTTGACAGTGGTTGTCTCCCTGTTCTGTCAGGACCACCCGGTGCCCCAGAGGGCCTCATGGTGGGGGAGATCACTGACTCCAGTGCCCAGCTCTCCTGGGGGCCTGGGCCAGACAACCACAGCCCTGTCACCACATACAGCATCCAGGCCAGGACCCCCTTCTCCATCGGCTGGCAGGCCGTCAGGACAGGTAGCTACAACACCAGCCCATCCATTTGCTTAGACACTACAGCGTTTATGGAAGTGTTCTCTACAGGACATTATATTCATAGAATGTTTCTGTCATAGAGATATATCATTTGGTGGTTTCTGTACTGTGATAATATTGTGAGAAGAGTCAGCTTCAGGGATGATGTGAACAGGAGTATTGCTTTCTTTTTACTAATTTGTTATCTCAGGGGTCTTCTGGGATAAGTTATATTGATTGAATTCTGAAATGTGATTTGTTGATGGATGAAAATCAATACGTATTTAAATTCTAAATTCTTTAATCCTAGTTCCTGATTCTGTGCCTGGACAGATGTTTCATGCAACGGTGATAGATTTAAACCCCTGGTTGGATTATGAATTCAGGGTGGTGGCTATAAACAATGTGGGTGTTGGAGAGCCCAGCATGCAATCCAAGCAGATTCGAACGAAAGCAGCAGGTACTTTTTAATTCCTTTCTGTCCTCTCGTGGTGAATATAACTGTCTGATTAGTGTAACTTGTATTGAGTGTTCTGTTCTTCCCCTGATAGATTTCACCATGTAGATCCCACAGTCACTTTTATCGTGCCTTTCTCATCGCTAATTATGTGTAATGAAGACAGAATCAGCTTTGTTCCAATCGACAGACACTGAGACAGGTGTTAATGATTTACCTAATAGGCAAAGAAAGTGAGAATTTGTTCATGTGTTTAGATGACATGCCTGACACAGCCATGTGGATATTGACACTTTTGATACTTTTGCTCATTAGATTAGAACCAACCGAGCAGGATGCATCATACCTTTTAAGCATTTCGATGCTGTGAAATACCCACGCATGCCATCAGGCAATGACTTAAGTGTCTATTTTGAGCTGGTTAGCAGAGTGCGTCCGAATGGCTCACTGAACCACAAGAGAGGAGAACGCATGGATGTGACACACTGTATTAACAACAGGTGTGTGTGTGTGTGTGTGTGTGTGTGTGTGTGTGTAGGCAAGTATGCACAGGCGCGTGTGACAGTATCAACCTAAATGTAATTGGATTTTAAAAAACAAGCCTTTGCTTTGTGAATTTAGGAAACCGTATTGTGATTAGGGGCACTATGATAGTGATATCAAGGCTTCTGTATGGTTTTGGAGTAGTAAGGATTCAAATATGCCTTTACTCCCCCCTCTGAAGGAATACACACCCTTATATTAGACACTGTTGTTGTTTCTGTCCATCCAGTTCCTGAAGTAGCACCGGGTAATGTGAGTGGAGGAGGAGGTAGCCGAGGAGAACTGGTTATCCAATGGGAGGTAAGCTTGCTGATCAGATTTATTAGAATATGTCTTCATTGTGAAGGCTGTTTTCAAATCACTCTTCTGACATGAATGGGGTTTGACAGAATTCTCTACGGCAATGTGACTTCAATTAAATGGGTTTTAATTAAAACAAGAGCTGTCTTGCCTAGATATTTGCCTCCTCCAAACGGCTCCCCTGGTGTGTAAATCAAAATGCAAGATGCAGCGATGGTGGAAATTGTATGTGCATAAATCTAGGATGATGTCTCAGAATGGGTGTTTCTGTGGATCTCTTAAAGTGATTTGGCTTATCATGCAGAATGGTTTAGGAAGTGTGTATAGCTTTGGATATAAAGGTAACTGCCAAGGAAAGGAAGCACCTTTGCATTAACTATACAAGTGTCTGGTATATATTGGAGGGATGCGACACCATTCTTACACGAGAAATTGCATAATTTGATGTTTTGTTGATGGTGGTGGGAAAACATTGTCTCAGGCGCCGCTCCTGAATCTCCCATAAGTTGTTCAATTGGGTAAAGAGATGGTGACTGAGACACACACACACTCTTCACTGAGATCTCTTCTTCTAGCCATGGTAGCCAAAATAATGGGCAACTGGGCATGACACTAAGCATGATGGGATGTTTTAATTGCTTAATTAACTCAGGAGCCACACCTGTGTGGAAGCACCTTCTTTCAATATACTTTGTGTGCCTCATTAACTCAGGTGTTTCCTTTATTTTGGCAGATGCATGTATTAACTTGTTGATGTTGTGGAATTTGATTATTCAGAATTGGACTTTTCCAGTTCATATAGTCATTTGATATTCAGTTCACAACCAATGGGGAAAAATGTATGCTGTCAAAATGTCTTTGTCTCATAGCCGATACCAGAGGAACTACAGAATGGAGAGGAATTTGGATATATTGTGGCTTTTCGTTCTCTTGGTACAACCATGTGGAAACAGACTGTGCTGCCTTCACCTGATGCATCAAGATACACCTTCAGGAACGACAGCATCCCTCCCCTCTGCCAATTTGAGGTGAAAGTTGGGGTCTACAACAACGAAGGAGAAGGCCCATCTAGCCATGTGGTTGTAGTGTATTCTGCAGAGGAAGGTTAGTTGCTTTGACTATTGGTCAAGTTGTTGATGAAACGGAAAGTTTGGGTTAGTTTGACTTGAATGTTTACCATTTTTTGATAATATTCTTGGTGTCATCTTTTCATGTTTAGAGCCCTCTATAGCTCCATCCAGAGTGATGGCCCGGACGCTATCAGCCTCTGAAATCGAGGTGTACTGGGAACCCATCCCCCAGACAGCCAGCAGTGGGAAGATCATTGGATATGAGGTATGAAAAATATCCCAACATTCATGATGCTGGTAGAGAGCCGAAAACAACATGATATATATTATCCTCAGTATGATTGGCTCTGCAATGGGTCGGCATGCATTTAAATAAAACTTGACATCTCCCCTACCCTGTAAAAATGCTTGGGATACGGGTAGATTTCTCACCATCTAATCTGGAGAATGAAGAGGTCTGTCCAAAGATGTTCTGGTCTCCCAAGGACCCTTATACCCTGGCTGCTACCCTGCCTGAGTAGTGTTCTATAGATCACCACTCACAAGTGTGAACATCATATGTCAATTTCCTCCACAACAAGCATTGTCCCTCATGATGGAACACCCTGAGGATCTTAGCCGTTCTTCCTTAGTATAGCCCAGGACTGGCTGCCTATAGGGAAGGCCCAGGCAGGGGGGCAGTATTGAGTAACTTGGATGAATAAGGTGCCCAGAGTAAACTGCCTGCTACTCTGTCCCATATGCTAATATATGCATATCATTAGTATTTAATAGAAAACACTCTGAAGTTTCTAAAACTGTTTGAATGATGTCTGTGAGTATAACAGATCTCATATGGCAGGCAAAAACCTGAGACAAATCCAACCAGGAAGTGGGAAATTTGGTTTGTAGTGGTTTGTAGTTTAATTTAAGTGATTGCCTATTGGACATAAATATGGATGCAATCGAACAAAACAAACATTTCTTGTGGGAGTCCTGGGAGTGCATTCCGACGAAGATCAGCAAAGGTAAGTGAAGATTTATAATGCTATTTATGACTTTTGTTGACTCCACAATTTGGCGGGTAACTGTATGGCTTCCATTTGTGGCTGAACGCTGTTCTCAGATTACTGAATATTGTGCTTTTGCCGTAAAGCTTTTTTGAAATCTGACTCAGTGGTTGCATTAAGAACAAGTTTATCTTTAATTCTATGTAAAACATGTATCTTTCATCAAAGTTTATGATGAGTATTTCTGTTATTTGATGTGGCTCTCTGCAATTTCTCCGGATGTTTTGGAGGCATTTCTGAACATGGCGCCAATGTAAACTGATGTTTTTGGATATAAATATGAACTTGATCGAAACAAAATATACATGTATAGTGTAATATTGAGTCCTGGGAGTGTCATCTGATGAAGATCGTCAAAGGTTAGTGATTCATTTGACCCATATTTTTGCTTTTTTGTGACACCTCTCTTTGGTTGGAAAGTGGCTGAATGCTTTCTGTGACGAGTTGCTGACCTAACATAATGATATGTTCTGATTTTGCCGAAAAGCCTTTTTGAAATCGGACACTGTAGTTGGATTAATGAGAAGTGTATCTTTAAAATGGTGTAAAATACTTGTATGGTTGGGGAATTTAAATTATGAGATTTCTGTTGTTTTGAATTTGTCGCCCTGCACTTTCACTGGCTGTTGGCAAGGTGGGACGCTAGCGTCCCGAACGATCCCAGAGAGATTTTAACTTGACCTTCATTGTTCACTCACAGCCCCTGTTCATCAGGTCCAGAATGAAATCAGCAAACAACAGTGCTGGAAGTGTTTCTAATGCTGCCAGGAGGTCTAGGATAACCTTCATGTCTTTGGTTCCAGGTGCTTTGTTGGGAGGAGGGGGTGCAGGAAAGTGATGCTGAGATGGTGAAGGTCACGGATACTGTGGCCCTTCTCTCTGGACTCATGGGAAGTACGTTGTATCTGATCTCAGTCAGGGCCCAGAACAGTGCTGGAGCAGGGCCTTCTAGCCCTGCAGTCAATGTCACCACCAAGAAACCACGTGAGTTTTTTTCTGAGATGGGACAGCTGTCACATGCAATTTGAGCATTTCTCTCTTTACAAGTCCGCTTTCACGTTCATGAAGCCTACATATCCCGCAGAGGTTTACATTAATGGAATTGTGGTAAAATGCAGCAGGATATAATACGACTTCAATGACTTTAGAGCCTCTGTGAATCCTCTACATCAACAGCACTGCTGAGACGAAACACAGTCATCTGTGTATGGTCTTGACTGCGTGTTGACTGCAGACTAACAGATGGAATTGGATTATCTTATTCCTACAACATGAATTCGCAGGACCCTCTTTTAGAAAATTACAAAAATCTGTGACAAGATGCTATTTGTCTTGACGTCTCATGGAGAGGAAGCATGTTTATGAGCTTATCAGAGTTAGAGGCAATCATTCAGCCATTAACCTTGTACCCTTCTAGTTGAGATTTCCTTCATACAGCAGTGATAAAAGGGGATGGTTAAAGTGAGAAAGTAATTTAGGAGTTATTTCAGCTATTGACGGAATGTTACGTGACTAACTCGAGTTGCTATATGATTGCATATCTTTCAGCACCAAGTCAACCTCCAGGGAATATTGAGTGGAACTTGACCAACTCCAAGATCTTTTTAAAGTGGGAGCATGTCAAGGCAATGGGAAATGAGTCTGAGGTGACAGGATACAAGGTGAGTGTTGTCAGTGAAATAGCAGAATCTTTGAAAACTAGGAAACAAATGCAGTTTCTTGGCTAACCTCAGCAGCTATGTTCTCTAAAAATGACTCCCTGGTCGCAGTGGAAATGTAAACCTCAGCACTTTCAGTATCACATATGGATTGTCCCTGTCTGGCCATACAAAATTAAAAAGTCTGTTCCCAGTGACATGACGCAAAACAAACCTGTTTCTCTGCTTCTTCCGTGATACATTGAGTGAAGATTCCTGCCTCTCGATCTCCCTGAATTCCGCAGTAGTAAAAAGACCTGCTGTGTTTTAACCTATGTAACAGGAAGCGTTTCATGTCATCCTGGGTATCTGAACTCTTGGAGCATTCAGCAGAGGATTATGACTCAGAAAACGTTCTGCTTTCTTTTAATGTATACATTTTCTAATTGACTGATCGGATGTGGCTCAGAGATTTGAGAGAGCAGGTGAGGAAGCAGCTAGGAGCCTGTGAAGCTCCACATTCAGACATCAGCCTTCACTGAGCGCCACATGGGGGTCATACCAGCCTCCACGGAGCACCACAGTGAGACACCAGCCTCCACGGAGCACCACAGGAGGACACCAGCCTCCACGGAGCACCACAGGGGAACACCAGCCTCCATGGAGCGCCACAGTGAGACACCAGCCTCCACGGAGCACCACAGGGTGACGCCAGCCTCCACGGAGCACCACAGGGGGACACCAGCCTCCACGAAGACCCACAGGGGGACACCAGCCTCCACGAAGACCCACAGGGGGACACCAGCCTCCATGTAGCGCAACAGGGCCACACCAGCCTCCACGGAGCACCACAGGGCCACACCAGCCTCCACAGAGCGCCACAGGGCGACACCAGCCTCCGCTGAGCGCCACATGGGGGCCACGTCAGCCTCCGCTGAGCGCCACATGGGGGCCACTCCAGCCTCCACTGAGCGCCACAGGGGTCCACCCCCTCCACTGAGCACAACAGGGGGCCACACTAACACCTCACACTATAATTTGCAATTCATGGCATCCTCTGGAAAGAGCCTGCATTAAAAATACAATACATTTCTTAAAACTATTTGACTGATCAAGAAAATACTGTTTATTTTTCTGAAGAGTTTGGCTTTCTCTGAGAAGCACTTTTTCTTTCTTCAAAGAAACAGTACAGAGGCATTATCCATAAATCAGTAATTTCTCTTTAAGGTCAAACGACTTGTGTCGCTGAAATCAGTATTAATCAGATACTCGCCATGATATTCCCTCACCCGTCTCAAGGTTTTTGAATTTATTATGGATCCCCATTAGTTACTGGCAAGGCAGCAGCTATTCTTCCTGGGGTTTATTATGGATCCCCATTAGTTCCTGCCAAGGCAGCAGCAACTCTTCCTGGGGTCCAGCAAAATAAGGCATTTTATACTTTTTTTTTTAAACATTACAATACATTCACAGATTTCACAACACACTGTCTGTCCTCAGGCCACTATTCCACCACTACTACATATCTACAGTACTAAATCCATGTGTGTGTATAGTGCATATGTTATCGTGTGTGTGTATATGCATGTGTCTGTGCCTATGTTTGTTTTGCTTCACAGTCCCCGGTGTTTCATAAGGTGTTTTTTAAATCGAATTTTACTGCTTGCATCAGTTACTTGATGTGGAATAGAGTTCCATGTAGTCATGGCTCTATGTAATAGTTTGTTCTGGACTGTGAAGCGACCTCTTGTGGCATGTCTTGTGGCTGTGTGCAGGTGGTGTACCGTCAGAACTGGCTTGGAAAGAGCAGTGTGGTGGAGACCAACAGGACCAGCGTGGAGCTGCAAGTCCCCTCTGGCGAGGACTACCTCATTGAGATCAAAGTCTTGAGTGGTGGAGGTGATGGCAGCAGCAGTGGCCCCATCAGGATACCAAAGATGTCCAGTAAGAGATTGCTGTTTTTGTCTTTCACCATTCACAGGATGAACTTTTGGGTTTCCAAAGTGCCTTAAACAAATGTCTGTCTCATAACTATGAGTCACCCAGGTATGCTTGTTAATGTGTCTTTGTCTTTTTCAGGTCTTAACTCAAAGGGCCATTTCAGCTCAGCTCCAATGAACATTTGTGTAGTTATGTTTATTATACTTTCAAGGTTAACTTTGTAACTTAAAATGCCTTTTATGAACTCTAACTTTGAGAATCATCTACTCAGCAAAGTACGTGGCAGATTATAACAAACTGATCTTTTATGTGTAGCATTCACTTCTCAAGAATGTGAAATCAACAGCTTACTATTTAGAGTATTCACTGCAGCTACATTGCCTTATATTTGTATGCAGTTTTGTATTCATTTGTCAACCAAGCTTTTGAGTGTTTTATTCCACTAGATATTATGCAGAAAGGTCAGGCTTTAGATATGAGAAGATTGTTCTAATGTTTGCCAATCTACATGAGCCTGGCCTATTTGTGTCTCATCCCTGTGTTCTATGTGCCCTATTTATTTGTTATTGTACAGTAAACGTTCTGTTAGGATGACTCGACTGTTGAAACAACCATAGTTCATTCAGAGGTTGTCCTTCCTTTAATTTCTTGATGAAGCACAGTTACTGTATATGGTTTGTCTGGCTGCTGTCAATATTCAGCAAATTCGGTGAAAAAAAATCAAAGTTCTGTGGTATTTGGACATTCTTGAGGTTTTACATATTCTATCATCAACATTTAACAGCATCATCATGGTCAATATGACCATCACAGACATATTGGATCAATATACAGAACTTGTTGATAGCTGGGGAAGATTGTTTAACATGTTCCATTCATTTAATTCTTTCTCCATTTTCAATTGTTTGGTATTCAAGATACTTCAAGTTGTGTGCTTGATAGCTTATTTTTTGTTTATTTACCATAAATGTGATATAGATGTTGCATAAGCCTTTTAATACTATTGTATTAACAAACTAAATGTATCTCTGTGAGATGTTATTGAGACTGAATAAAATGTTTCACATTGAAATGTCTATTTTTAAATGTGTTTTCATTTTAAATGTCTGTACCATTTTGAAAGTGCCAGGGAGAATGACAGCCATCATTTACAGGAGTCAGTGAGACATCCTTCTGCATTAATGGATACCATTAAGTTACCATGAACAGGTAGCTAGCTACACAACATTGACAGCATGGCTGCTGTGCTTTCCCTCACTCAGGTTTTTATTTTTGAACATGATCAACATCTAACTGAATACTTTGGTCCTTGGCGAGCATAAAATTAACAAATCCAACTCCTACAGTATATTGTCAGTCCATGCATGCAATTTGGATTGTTTCAATCAGAATTGAATTACCTGAATTGGATTTGATGCCCTGCAACTGGCAGAGGACACTGACCCGACTAATGAAAATTGGCAGTTATACCCACAAACATCGTCCAGTGCTTTAGAGTCTTAACAAGTCATGATTATATACATGTATAGTGTATTTTAGGGTAAGGGTTAATTGTGCTATGTCTATGGAGAATATAACAACCTTTCTAACAAGAGAAAATAATGTCTCTCTTCATGCCATCCCAGGGTGGTATTTGTAAGCAGGTCAATACTGCTGAATGTATGGGTAGTGTGTGGATGTACCTTCCCCACATGAAACCAATCAATATGTGTATCGTAGGCTTCAGATCTATATGGTTGCCTGGAGACAATCTCAAAGCCTTTTGCATACTGATTGTTAATTATCAATAGCTCATGAATACAGAAATGACAGATTATTTTCCAGATAGTTTTAGATTACTTGTGAGAAAGGAAAATCAAGCTTTGAAATGCTCATGTATGAACTCTATTGAACACTACTACTATGATATGATTGAAGTAGGTTGACTTTGTCATGAATCTTGCTCTGGAGGCAGAACTGAGTGATTTCTGCCAGATGGGCCAGCTGCAAAGTCAAAATTGCCTATGATGTAAAGAATCATAAAAACAAAAATGTGCTTTTTGATTTTAATTAAAGGTTAGGGTTAGCAATGTGGTTAGGGTTAGGTTTAAAATCTTATTTTATAACTTTAACTGTGCCAACTAGTGACCACTCTGCAGAGCTGCCTCCAGAACAACATTCATGACGAAAAACACTAACCTGCATGATTGAAGGCTCTCCACATTTTTTTCAGAGAGAACAAAGATTGTCTAAGAAAACAAATGGATTTGCAGCAGGCAATTAGAATGGCAAATACACAGGTAATAGGAATAGCGGGTGTCAAAGAGAATCCACAGTTCCATTTTGAATCCAGCTAAATATTGTTTAATTTGTTGTTTCTTTCTGCAAAATTAATGTATCATGTTGTATACATGATATTGGAACGCTGATATCTGATAGTGTTATATTTCCTTCTTACTATGTTACACGTCAACATTAACAGCAACCAATTGACCTGCTCACACACAGGATATTCTTCATAGTGTGCTAGGTAACGTTTTAGATATATATAATTTGCTGACCTAAATATATTATATTTTTACAAAGCATTGTGTATCACATGACAGACGACATTTCCAAGAAGAGGCGTGACATGAAGACTGTGTGACGTCTATGCCATAGCAGAGTACTGTAAGTGTATTCCAGCCAGCCACACACAGGAATAATCTTGTCATGTTGGCTGACAGGTAAGTGTCTGGACATGGACATTAATCTCCTGATACCTGCTCTAACTCTTGAGGAGAACCCAGGGATTTCATAGCCGACACCAGGCTGTCTGAAAACAGAAGCAGGTGTATTGTAGGAATGAAAGTAGATCCAGAGTACTAACCTGGTTAAATAAAGGTGCAATGTCCTATATGTCACTTTGTGTTGCACAAGGTGTCTCAAATAAAGCACAGAGAACTAAGGTCTCTTTTAACAGATAATTTTTCACAACACCATCAACATATCGATCATGAACTGTGATTTAATATTACAGATGCCATATTGTGATTATTCATTATTCGTAGCCTGAGAGTGACATACACATTTTTGAAGGTACAGACAGTGTTGTATTTCTCACAGTAACATTAACTGTGAAGAGATATGATCTAGACCTCCAGGTGGAGTTATATTCCTCACTCTGGCAGTTGAAGTATATCAGTGTCATCTTTACTGTCATATTTGAGAGAATAAGTCTGATGTAAGTGGATTGAGGGGAGAGATGAATGATATACAGGTAACAGTGAATGGGGAAAGTAGACATTTTCAATATACCAATAATTCCCATCAATCAAACATAAATATTTATCACCCCATTACTTATGTTAATACAACAAAAAACTATCTAGATGAATAATATATAGTTTCATAAGGAACTGCATGTTGTCAGATTATATAACAATTATGATCTGTGACATTTGTGATTTCTGCACCATTTTCTACTGGCCTTCACAGCCCAGTCATGATCCCCCCCACCATCCACTGTCAGTCTTAAATCATACACACAGCAGTCTTATTCTTGACAATACTTAAATATATGTTAGATAGAGATCAGTTAATTCAAGTAGGGACAGAATAGATAGCCCCTCCTACGGCCATGTAATGGATCTTATGCAGCAGAGCCAGAGAACATTTGGCCCAGATTTCTCACAGAGGTGGTGAAAGGTCACTGCATACACACAAAGGAGGGTCAAGGTTTAAAGGAACTCCCTGGAATTGCAATAATGTCGGTGATAGAATGAGTTGAAAAATACATTTTGAATTGTCGAGGTGTGTTGAATATCGAAATCAGTGATTAAAGGCCCAGTACAGTAAAGAACATGTGATTTCCTGTGTTTTATAGATACACTGAGTGTACAAAACATTAGGAACATCTTCCTAATATTGAGTTGCACCCTATTTTGCCCCCAGAACAGCCTCAATTCGTCTGGGCAAAAACTACAAGGTGCCGAAAGCATTCCACAGGTATGGTGACCCATGTTTAATTGTTAGTTGAGAATTATATGTTAATTGAATGATTACAATATTCCGCCCTGAAACATATAATTGTATGGAATTGATTAAAATGTATAAAACCAATGCTTCCCATAGTTGTGTCAAGTTGGCTGGATGTCCTTTGGGTGGTGGACTATTCTTAATACACACGGGAAACTGTTGAGCGGGAAAAATCCAGCAGCTTTGCAGTTTTTGACACACTCAAACTGGTGCACCTGGCTCCTACTACCATACCCCATTCAAAGGCACTTAAATCTGTTGTCTTGCCCATTCACCCTCTGAATGGCACACATACACAATCCAGATGTCGATTGTCTCAAGGCTTATTATTCTTAAAAAAAAAAAATCTTTAACCTGTCTCCTCCCCTTCATCTGCACTGATTGAAGTGGATTTAAATGACATCAATAAGGAGCTTTCACCTGGATTCACCTGGTCTATGTCTATGTCATGGAAAGAGCAGCTTTTCCTAATGTTTTATCCACTAAGTGTAAGGGTTTTCTTGCGGTGAAGGAGAGGAGGACCAAAATGCAGCGTGGTTTCTATTCATGGTTCTTTAATAAAGACTCTACACATGAACAAACTAACAAAACAAGAAACGTGAAAACCCAAACCAGCCCTATCTGGTGCAAACACAGAGACAGGAACAATCACCCACAAAACCCAACACCAAACAGGCTACCTAAATATGGTTCCCAATCAGAGACAATGACTAACACCTGCCTCTGATTGAGAACCATATCAGGCCAAACACAGAAACAGACAAACTAGACACACAACATTGTATGCCCACTCAGATCACACCCTGACCAAACAAAACATAGAAACATACAAAGCAAACTATGGTCAGGGTGTGACAGTAAGTGTATATTTCCATACTATGATGTTGGAATAATACTGTGAAATTATGGAAATTATGATAATGCCCTTTAGTGTAAGAGCTGCCTGAAATTTCAGCCTGTTTTGGTGAGATGGAGTTTTGGCATTTCAATTAAAAACAATCACAGTAAGGTATATAATTCTTACCCATATATAATTGTTACCCAGAAATGATTTGATATTGAGATAAAAACGGCTACATTGGACCATTAATAAAGCAATTAATCTATTTTAGAATTATGTAAATAAACAAGACTTGACCTCAAGTTGAAACGTAACATCTGCAAGTATTTTTTTCAGGATCAAAAATATGCTGGGCCCAGAGTTTTAAGATCCAGGTTAAAGCACTCAATCTGCAAAGTAGCACCTTGAGCTACTTGGCCTGCAAATTCACATGAATAGTCAAGGTGCCGTACTGATAAAGCTGGTCTCAGGACTGGGAGCTATGACAGAGTCATAATCTTCATTTTAAACCGGATTAGTACTCAAAGGGAAAGCATCACCTTTCTGACAGCAAGATCAAATGTTTTAAGTGTGTCAGACACTATATGTGGACTTAGCATGTTCAGTTCAGGACAATGTATACCCTACTGTATGTTTGTATTGGATTGGATGTACTGTTTGTCTATGTGTCTATGGGTGTATGTGTGTGCACTACCAAATCAACTTAGAGTTATCACAAATAGAGGAATGTGGAGCCATTGGCAGAATGGGAGGTGTGCGTATTTTCAAGTCAATCTGTAAGGTCAGCTCTGTAGGGTTGATAGATGGAGATTTTGATAGTTCCATGCCTGCGTTCTGATTCTGCTCTCTATCCATGCTTTAGCTAAAAAAGTATTTTACTAGTGTTTCTTACTTTGTAAGGCTCAGAGAAAACCATGAATAATAATAACATATAAAGTAACCCTATAAAAACGTAGTTGTTGAAACAGGTGTCTTCACATTCTATTTTAAGATCGTGTTTAATCATCTTTTGTTCTTCACAGGCATACAGAATGAGGACAGGGGTAGAATGTTCATGCAACACTGTTCCAGATAGCAGACAGAATAGAAGGTTACTCCATAATATAAAGCAATGCTTTTCATATCAACGGGATACTGCATATAACAATATAACAATACAGACAGTAATAATGAGAATCGTATCAAGGGATTTTTGCATACAGTAGACCTGTAGTAGATTTGCATAGAGGTGCATAGTTTTTTAAAACATTTTTTTGCAAGAGTTGGATAGATTTGTATAACTAATACGTTGTATAACAGATTGGTATGTGATATCCGGGATCTTTGGGAGGTCGCTACCCCATTGAATTTGACATTTAAAATGGTTAAGGTTAGGTTTAGGTAAGGGTTATGGTTAAGGTAGGGACGTCACAAGGATCACGGATAGCACTGAGCCCTAACAGATTACCGAGTGGAGGTAATGTCTGTTTTTGTAATGTGTAGAAACTGTGTGTAAATTCACCAAGCCTCAAAGAGGTACACAGAATGTCTCTACGGTACATATAAACAAAGTGGACATTTATGGTACAATGCAATATTTGGTTTACATAGATAGAGATATTGCATGTAAAGGTCTTCTCAGGTCTAAAAAGTTGGATCCGGACCTTAAACAGACCTGACGATAACCAGACATAGACCCCACGGGTACCCTAACGGGTCCGGATCTAGACCAGACCCGATTGGACCCGAGTGACAAAATGTTATATTTATCAGCCAAGTTGCTCTTCTGGTTAAATGAATATGGTTGGCAAGGCCTTCTATAAGTCAATAAATTAACCTCATTAGAGTAACATAAATATGCTATAGACTATCAGCTGTAGTTACATAGACCTGAGACCCAATGACAATCAAACAGGACCCGACCCAGACCCGAGGGAAAAGTAGGAATTTTGGTCCCGGACCTTGGATCCCGGGTCAGATCTTGGGTATTCAGTTAGGGTGGACCCATGAAGACCTCTAATTGCATAATGGTTGACTTGGAATCCCTGGAGGTAGCTTTTGTGTGCCATATAAGATATGACCATAAAGGGATTACTTCTATTTAATGCCCATCACCAGAACTTAAGCATATTTTATTTGACTTCATCATGGCTAATACATAAGAACATTTATATATTAGAACTAAAAAAAGTGATTTGTATCAACATGTTTAGGCTTTTGGAAACTACAACTGTTGGCTTGACAAGGAGAGAACTTGACAAGCTAAACTAGACATGATGTCCTAAACATTTATAAGTCTATTCTTGGTGTTCTGAAAGCAACCCATTTGGAGTTGAGTCTGTTGGGATCAAATCCAGGGCCACTTGACATTTGCAGTAATTAAAATATGCTAAACTGATTGGAGTGCAAATATCATTCATGGTTAATTTCAAGCCACCTTTTTTACTCTGGGTGTAACATCTACCTTTGTAACGTGGTGCTCCACAGAAATTTTAAGTTGAGGAGACTGTGCTAAAATGGATTTCATAACTAACTACAATTCTAAATCATATTACAATGCACCTTGTCATGCTTCAGACATATGTTCCTGTCTTACACGTGGATAAGTAAATGTGTTTTGGAAACTAACATCACTCAAAGTCTACTTTTAAGTCATTAACATTTTTCCAAAACTTCAATTTCGTTTGAGTTTAAGCTGGCTGCTCTGTAAGAGGGAAACTCAGACTTAAATATGTAAAGTAATTGGTATAACCAGAGCTCGACTCATGGATTGTAACTAATCCCCTTTTCATGGAAATCTCATAAGAACCTGTATCATTCAAAAAATGGATTATTTACTTCTGGGAGCTCATTGACTTAATATTGGCCAAAGACAGCCTTCCTGATTACAGGAGTAATTTTGGCCTAGGTACGTAGTTGTGTTGGCTATCTTTGTATATTCCACTTAGGGTACTAGACAAGCGCTATATGAGTCCCATGTATTATTTTATCATTATTATCATTATTATTATTATTATTATTATTATTATTATTATTATGTTGTATCCTACAGTAGAGGGCACTTTATGGGTCATGGGTCACTGGTCACATATTGGCAAAGGTGAACCGGAAGTAGAGCTGCTCAAGTATGGTGGATGAATGAAGATGTCTTAATCAGGCAGTTATTAACAGTTGGAAAAAATGGACAAGGTTCCTTTCTGTGTAATTGGGCATTCCCTCTCTCACGTGAGCATGCTTTTCCGAGTGAGATCGATGGGTCTGGTCTACTTATTGTCCCTTCCAGGCTCTCCCTACATGCTACAGGAAAAAATGACCAGTGAGATGTCAATAAGTAGACCAGAGTGGCTGCACCCAGACCTGAAAGTGGGGTGTCTCGCTTTCTCTAGCGTCTCAGTTAGAAGTCGACCGATTATGATTTTTCAACGCCGATACCGATACCGATTATTGGAGGACCAAAAAAAGCCGATACCAATTAATTGGTCAATTTTTTTTTTTGTAATAATGACAATTACTGCAATACTGAATGAACACTTATTTTAACTTAATATAATACATCAATAAAATCAATTTAGCCTCAAATAAATAATGAAACGTTCAATTTGGTTTAAATAATGCAAAAACAAAGTGTTGGAGAAGAAAGTAAAAGTGCAATATGTGCCATGTAAGAAAGCTAACATTTAAGTTCCTTGCTCAGAACATGAGAACATATGAAAGCTGGTGGTTCCTTTTAACATGAGTCTTCAATATTCCCAGGTTGAAGTTTTAGGTTGTAGTTATTATAGGAATTATGGGACTATTTATCTCTATACCATTTGTATTTCATTAACCTTTGACTATTGAATGTTCTTATAGGTACTTTAGTATTGCCAGTGTAACAGTATAGCTTCCGTCCCTCTCCTCGCTCCTACCTGGGCTCGAACCAGGAACACATCGTCAACAGCCACGCTCGAAGCCTCGTTACCCATGCAAAGCAAGGGGAACAACCACTCCAAGTCTCAGAGCGAGTGACGTTTGAAACGCTATTAGCGCACACCCCACTAACTAGCTAGCCATTTCACATCCGTTACACCAGCCTAATCTTGGGAGTTGATAGGCTTGAAGTTTTAAACAGCGCAATGCTTGAAGCACAACGAAGAACTTCTGGCAAAACGTCCGGAAGTGCGGTTTGAATGAATGCTTACGAGCCTGCTGGTGCCTACCACCGCTCAGTCAGGCTGCTCTATCAAATCATAGACTTAGTTATAACATAATAACACACAGAAAAACGAGCATTAGGTCATTAATATGGTCAAAACCGGAAAACTATCATCTCGGTTCTGTATTTTCAGTGAAATACGGAACCGTTCCGTATTTTATCTAACGGGTGGCATCCATAAGTCTAAATATTCCTGTTATATTGCACAACCTTCAATGTTATAATTATGCAATATTCTGTCAAATTAGGCAGCCCAAACAGAGCCTGGGCGCGAACACAGAATCTCTGGTGGCACAGCTGGCGCTGCAGTACAGCACCCTTAGCCACTGCGCCACCCGTGAGGCCTGACTTGCCTAGTTAACTAAAGATTAAATAAAGGTGTAAAACAAATCTATATAAAAAATTTAAATAAAATACAATTTGGTGTCCAGAAATACCTATTTCCGATTTTTATGAAAACCTGAAATAGGCCGTAATTAATCAGCCATTCCGATTAATCGGTCGACCTCTAGTCTCAGGTATGGCAAGCATACCAAAGATGTTGGATTATAACTTGAAACTCAAAGATTAATTAACAGTTAATTTAATAAACCTAAACCCGCTTTTCGTTTATTGACAAGTCATCTGACATTAGTAAGGCCTTGGCTACGCATTCATTTAACTCACTGCTGAGGATCAAGTCTGGTGACCAATACAACTAATTGACCAAGGGTGGAATGTTAAAATGAAGATAAATAATACCATTTCTAGCCAGAGCAGAAATGAGAAATTACCATGGGATGATTTTCAATGACTGAAACACAACTCATGCATTTTTTATCTTTCCTGTACTTTACAATGCAATTGACATGTTACAGCAGTGTATTATTGGCCTTAGCACCATAGGCAATATTCAACACAGTATGCACAATGGGTGTTCCAGTTCAAAGAAAGCATGTGCTAATATGCAACTCCTTCATGCTGCTGTTCTATAACTTGTCACTGAGGAGCTACATAAATTTAAAGTGTCTCCAAAATGTACTTATTTCTAAGCTAGAAAACCGAGAAAAAAGACATGCCCTTAAAGTTAGAATTCTTAGTTGTTACATCCATTTTTTGACTTTTAGTGATATATCCATTGATTCTTGAAGTATTGGACTTGCCTCATGAGCTTAGTTAAACTGTCGTACCTCATCAGAGCCCAAACAAACACTGCATAGCCTCAAAAGATGGTTAAAACTTCTTTTTTTTATCATGGATCGTCAGTCTTGCATCCATAGCGCTGTCTGTGAATTTAAGAGTGTTACATTTCTCTGGGCCCATCCGGGGTGTATGCTTTGTTATTGTCTCAATTAAGGTCTTCAGCTTTAATGTGGATTTGTAACTTCCAAAATCACTTGTTCCTATAGTGTTAGAATCTTACTTTTGACCACATCTCACGTGGCATTCCAAAAAAAAAGAAAATCTGTATTCATGGCTCATATGTAAATTTGTATTTTCACTTCAGAGTTTAGTCCCATACTGCAAGGAAAAATTACTTAAATCCATAAAGAATCTGATTGGCTGAACATCCCTGTTTAATTTGAGTAAAGTTGCGCTGACATATATTTTCTGTTATTGCTGAGGTGTAGGCTCAGACATGTTAGTAAGTGACAATGTTTGGACCGGCACTGAGCTCTAAAGAAGGGATGAAGTGGTGTGATGGACAGAAGATTGGCTGAGAATTTAAAAAGCAATGAGACCTCTCTGAACACCACAGGACAGCTGACAGGCCTGTAATGCGCTCTCTCCCCAGGTCCACATGGAAGGCCACTAGTGAGCTTGGACTGATATATATGGAAAATAAAGACTGAAAAATATCTATCCAGTGACGTACGGTGAGGTTGGTGGCTGGGAAAGGACCAGCTATTTTCAAAGCCAGATTTCCCCTCAAAGCAAATCTTGATGAAGCCCAAGCCCACCATACAAAAGATAGCTCCAACAACCAGAGTGACATAGTCTAGCAGAAGTTGACAAACCATTCTCACCAAATGTAAATATCAATGTAGCCCAGATACACAAGCTATTGTCTCTAATGGCAGTATATTTCATATCATCCGACAAAATGACACACTGCTCAGCAGTGGTGGAAAAAGTACCCAATTGTCATAATTGAGTAAGAATAAAGATCAGGTCACACAGTAAAATACTACTTGAGTAAAAGTCTAAAAGTTTTTGGTTTTAAATATACTTAAGTATCAAAAGTAACTGTAATTGCTGAAATATACTTAAGTATCAAAAGTAAAAGCATAGCTCATTTCAAATTGCTTATATTAAGCAAACCAGATGGCACCATTTTCTTGCTTTTTATTTATTTACGGATAGCCAGGGGCATACTCCAACACAGCATCCTTTACAAATGAACAAAGCATTAGTGTTTAGTGCATCCATCAGATTAGAGGCAGTAGAGATGGCAAGGGATGCTCTCTTGATAAGTGCATGAATTGGACCATTTTCCTGTCCTTGTCACGACTTCTGCCCGAAGTCGATGCCTCTCGTTGTTCGGTCAGTGCTCGGTGGTCGACGTCACCGGTCTTCTAGCCATCATTGATCCATTTTTCATTTTCCATTGGTTTTGCCTTGTCTTCCTACACACCTGGTTCCAATCCCATTCATTACCTGTTATGTATTTAACCCTCTGTTTCCCCTCATGTCTTTGTCTCCCCTCATGTTTCCCCTCATGTCTTTGAGATGGTTTGTTATTATTTTCGTGTTGTTTCTATTATTGCGTGTCGGGTCCTCGTACCCACTTTGTTTTGTGTATTTTTTCAAGTCATTAAACTACTCTATATTACCAAGATAAATTGTCCTGCGCCTGATTTCCTTGCCACCTATACACACGTGTTTGACAGAATCTCTGACCTAAATTATGAAGTCAGCAGGAGAAGGTCGCCCAGCCATGGAGGTGGAGGAGCACGTCCAGGAACATACGGAGAGGATTTACCATCTGAGCACCGCCATGGATCGCATTGTCCAGAATATGGACCGCTGGGAGAAACAGGGAGTTTTTCCAGCGCCTCCACCAGCACAACCGGGGTCTATCCTGAGCGCCCTTCTCCCAACAGAACCCAGTGGGATACATTTATCGATGCCAAAGGGTTGTGCTGCCACCTGCCAGGGTTTCCTCCTCCAACTAAGCCTTTACCTGGCCATGGTCCACCCAGCTCCATCGGACTGTGAGAAGAGTTTCGCCCTCGCCTCGTGCCTCACCGGGAAAGGCCTGGAGTGGGCCAGGGCTATGTGGAGAAGAGGATGCAGCGTTGGACCATTTTGAGGAGTTCACGCGCCTTTTACGGGCAGATGCCTCTACCATCTGAGGCAGGAGACGAGGAGCCCCCAGGAGTTTGCTCTGGAGTTTAGGACCCTGGCTGCCGGCGCTGGATGGAGCGACAGGGCCGTGATCGACCATTACCACTGTAGTCTACGCGAGGATGTCCGTCGGGAGCTGGCCTGCAGAGACACCACCATCACCTTCGACCAGCTGGTGGACCTGTCCATCCGGCTGGACAACATGCTGGCTACTCGTGGACGTCCAGATCGGGGTCTAGTTGTTCCATCCTCCCGCACCCCCTCTCCTGTACCCATGGAGTTGGAAGGGACGGTGCGCAGGGAGACCGGAGGGGGTTCCCGCTCGTGCACCATATGTGGTCGCAGAAGTCACACTACTGGTCGGTGCCGGGTTGGTTCCTCTGGGAATCGAGGCAGCAGGCAAGGCTCTCTGGCATCACCCCAGGGGAGTAGGCACCATTCTCATCCAGAGCCCTCTGTTGCACATACGTTTGTCGATGTCACTTTTCCTGAATTTTCCCCGCGTTCCCAGCATAAGGCGCTAGTAGATTCAGGCGCGGCTGGGAATTTCATTAATAAAGTGTTAGCTCATAGTTTAGGGATCCCCATTGTTCTTGTGGATGTGCCTTTCACTGTTCACGCCTTTGTTACGGATACAGGTATCCTGTGGGTGTGTGTGTATGTATCCTGTGTTCTTTTCTCTCCTTCTCCCCTCACAGGTGAAAATCATCACTCCCCAATCAGTCACCAATCAATCATCAATCAGAAGACACACCTCCTCCTGTTTCCTACCCAATCACAGTTCCTTTCCCTTGGTTTAAAAACCCTGTCAGTTGTTTGCTCTAGAGCCCAATCTCTCTGTAAATGCCCTATGTCTGTAGATCGCTCTGTTTCACCCTCTCCCATATGTCTCTATCTCTCTTTATGTATTGAGCTATCTTTTGTTTGAGCACCTCCATATCACTTTGTCCTAAGTATTGTTTTTGGTGGTGGTGTTTGTGTTTGTTTGCTGGTGGGAATAGGGGGAACCAAGACAAGTCGCCCATGGGCATACACTACCCGTAGGTAAACTTTGTTAAATACACTAGTTAGAACTGGGTGGACCACCCACTCTATTTTTGGTTAGTTAGTTAGCTGTTGTTAAAATAGGCTAGTCTAGCTTAGGGGTGTTTTGGATGCTTATTGTTTCTTTCCTTGGGCCAGCTCAGCCCCTTTTCCTGCTACCCCCCATTACCGTGTGTTTTATAATAAACCATGTGTTTGACGGTAATTTAGTTGTCTGTGGTTATTTCGTTCTCACTTTTACTTTCTCACTATTATAATTTGCATTAGTTATGTTACGGGTCTCGTCACCATCTCCCCTAGACTGTCGGGTCAAAAGGGATTCGTAACAGCCTTAGATAGTCGCTCCATTTTGTATTTTTGAGTATGGTGACGCAGGGGGGGTCACAGGGAAAATATTAGTATTTTTCTTATTGATTCTCCTGTGTATCCCGTGGTGCTAGGCCTACCCTGGTTAGCTTGTCATAACCCCACTGTTTCTTGGCCACAGATGGCTCTCACGGGGAGGTCGCTAGAGTGCTCAGGTAGGTGTTTAGGGGTTTCCGTTGGTGCTACTATGGTGGAAAGTCCAGACCAGGTCTCCACCGTGTGCATCCCCCCCCAGAATATGCCGATTTGGCTCTCGCTTTCTGTAAAAAGAAGGCCACTCAATTACCACCCCATCGACGGGGGGAATGTGCGATAAATCTCGTGGCAGACGCTGCAACTCCCAGGAGTCACATGGATCCCCTGTCGCAAGCGGAGACGGTGGCTATGGAGACATCTCCGAATCCCTGCGTCAGGGGTACATTCGGTCCTCCATTTCACCCGTCTCCTCAAGTTTATTTTTTGTGAAGCAGGATGGAGGTTTGCACCCATGCATTGATTATCGTTGTCTCAATAAAATCACGCTGAGGTTACCTCTTTTCGCTACGCCAATTGAGTCAATGCGCTTCTTCACTAAACTGCTCTCACGACTTCATCGAATGCCTCGATGCCTCTCCTTGTTCAGGCGGTGCCTGTCGGTCGACGTCACCGGTCTTCTAGCCATCATTGATCCATTTTTCATTTTCCATTGGTTTTGTCTTGTCTTCCTACACACCTGGTTCCAATCCCATTCGTTACCTGTTGTATATTTAACCCTCTGTTTCCCCTCATGTCTTTGTCAGAGATTGTTTGTTATTATTTTCGTGTTTGTATTGGTGCGCGTCGGGTCCTCGTACCCACTTTGTTTTGTGTATTTTTTCATGGTTTTGGAGTTATGGTTTTACGTCATTAAACTATTCCATTTTACCAAGATACATTTTCCTGCGCCTGACTTCCTTGCCATCTATACACATGCCTATGACAGTCCTGCTAAGCATTCAAAATGTAACTAGTACTTTTGGGTGTCAGGGAAAATGTATGGAGTCAAAAGTACCTTATTTTCTTTAGGAATGTAGTGAAGTAAACGTTTTCAGAAATATAAATAGTAAAGTACAGATACCCCAAAAAACTACTTAAGTAGTACTTAAAAATATTTTTACTTAAGTACTTCACACCACTGCTACTCAGGTTAGCCATAGGCTGATGTTGCATCCACAGGTACAACTGATAGGTGGCATTAAAATACCAATATATGGACACAGTTAATCAGAATAATTCACAAAGCAAACTCCATAGCCTTTCACAATGGATTTACAATTCTTCCAACGTGCGGTGTGCACAAAGACACACACACACACGCACAATAATATTATGTGAAATATTATTACACACACATAAATATGGTTAACATTAACAAATCCTACAAAACACTGAAATACGTTTAGTTTTTAAACAGAAAAGTTCTCAGTATAGTGATGCAGGTCTTTCGATGTTTTGTAATTATGAACTTTATCCGCAACGTTATATTCCATTTTGTTGCGACTCGAACAATACCTCTCCGTCCAATCTAGCAGCAGGCTACATGGAGAATGAATAGGGGAAACAGCTTGAGTCGTACAAATTGAATATAATGTATAAGTTCAGAATGACACAATTTCATGTGAAGACCTACATTACCATAGCATTTCTAAAAATATGTATTTGGGCTGTTTTTTCAGCGCCCGACTGCACAAAAAAAAGATGAGGAAATGAATCTCTGTTTGTGATAAGTTTCTCAAAAACAAGTGAAATCTCAGTGTCTGGACCATTCTATAACATGGTATTTACATAAACATTTTACGTATGTACTTTATATATGCTTGATATACAAAGAGATGAGATTGTGGACTACAGGAAAAAAAGGACCGAGCACGCTCCAATTGTCAACGACAGGGCTGCTGTGGAGCAGGTTGAGAGCTTCAAGTCCCTTGTTGTCCACATCACCAACAAACTAACATGGTCCAAGCACACCAAAACAGTCGTGAAGAGGGAACAACAAAACCTATTCCCTCTCAGGAGACTGAAAAGATTTGGAATTGGTCCTCAGATCCTCAAAAGGTTCTACAGCTGCACCATCGAGAGCATCCTGACTGGTTGCATCACTTCCTGGTATGGCAACTGCTTGGCCTCCGACTGCAAGGCACTACAGAGGGTAATGTGAACGGCCCAGTACATCACTAGGGCCAAGCTTCATGCCATCCAGGACCTCTATACCAGGCGGTGTCAGAGGAAGGCCCTAAAAATTGTCAAAGACTCCAACCACCCTAGTCATAAACTGTTCTCTCTGCTATTGCACGGCAAACGGTACCAGAGTGCCAAGTCTAAGACCAAGAGGCTTAAACAGCTTCTATCCCCAAGCCATAAGATTCCTGAAAATCTAGTCAAATGGCTACCCAGACTTTTTGCAGCCCCTCACCACCCCCTCTTTACACCACTGCTACTCTCTGTCATCTATGCATAGTCACTTTAATCACTCTAACAACATGTACATACTACCTCGCCAATCCTGTGCCCCCGCTCATTGACTCTATATCAAGATCCCCCTGTATATATTGTTATTTCCCTGCTGCTCTTTAATTACTTGTTACTTTTATCTCTTATTCTTATCTGTATTTTTTTTTACAACTGCATTGTTGGTTATGGGGCAGCAGGGTAGCCTAGTGTTTAAGGCGTTGGACTAGTAACCGGAAGGTTGCAAGTTCAAACCCCTGAGCTGACAAGGTACAAATCTGTCGTTCTGCCCCTAAACAGGCAGTTAACCCACTGTTCCTAGGCCGTCATTGAAAATAAGAATTTGTTCTTAACTGACTTGCCTAGTTAAATAAATAAAAAAATAAAAAACGGGCTCATAAGTAAGCATTTCACTGTACGGTCTACACCTCTTGTATTCGGCGCATGTGACTAATAAAATGTTATTTGATTTGAGTTTATATATATTTTTAAAGCTAAATTCTCCTTTAGCCTTTATTGTAGCTGACATTCCACTCTTTGAACGTTATTCCTACTTGGAAAATTGCTGAGGTGCAGTATACTATAGTGTCCATTTGTCAGATAGCTAGCTTCAAGTCTGTTCAGTTCAAGGGAGGTGAGCGCCAAATTATGTAGACACGCCCAAATGTGCACAGCTTGCCCTAGGCAATACCCACACAACATGTTTAGGCAATATGCATGCGAAAATATGAAATCCACTCAATGCAACAAATGTCAGCTAGGAAAAGCAGCGAGGTCTATGCTGGCCCTGTCGATTAATGGTGACTGGAGTCAGGAATCGCTGCCCGCGTTATTGATTTGAATGGATGGGGATATTGGGGAGGAAGGCATGCATACCCTGGTGCCTTTCCTGAGGTTTCATGCCATTTTTGGAACTTTTCAGATTTTGAGAATGAAAACCACCAGAATCATTGCTACAAAAAATCTGAAAAATCTTAAAAACTCAGCAAAAAAAGAAACGTCCTCTCACTGTCAACTGAATTTATTTTCAGCAAACTTAACGTGTAAATATTTGTATGAATGTAACAACATTCAACAACTGAGACATAAACTGAACAAGTTCAACAGACATGTGACTAACACAAATAGAATAATGTGTCCCTGAACAAAGGGAGGGTCAAAATCAAAGTAACAGTCAGAATCTGGTGTGGCCACCAGCTGCATTAAGTACTAAACCGCACTCTTCCACCAAGGCACCTGCAAGTTCCCGGACATTTCTGGGGGGAATGGCCCTAGCCCTCACCCTCCGATCCAACAGGTCCCAGATGTGCTCAATGGGAGTGAGATCCGGGCTCTTCACTGGCCATGGCAGAACACGGACATTCCTGTCTTGATGGAAATCACGCACAGAACGAGCAGTGTGGCTGGTGGCATTGTCATGCTGGAGGGTCATGTCAGGATGAGCCTGCAGGAAAGGTAGCACATGAGGGAGGAGGATGTCTTCTCTGTAACGCCCAGCGTGGAGATTGCCTGCAATGACTACAAGCTCAGTCCGGTGATGCTGTGACACACCGCCCCTGACCATGACGAACACTCCACCTCTAAATTGATCCCGCTCCAGAGACCAGACATCGGTGTAACGCTCATTCCTTCGGCGATAAACACGAATCTGACCATCATCCCTGGTGAGACAAAACTGCGATTCGTCAGTGAAGAGCACTTTTTTGCCAGTCCTGTCTGGTCCAGCGACGGTGGGTTTGTGCCCATAGGCGACGTTGTTGCCGGTGATGTCTGGTGAGGACCTGCCTTACAACAGGCCTACAAGCCCTCAGTCCAGCCTCTCTCAGCTTATTGTGGACAGTCTGAGCACTGTTGGAGGGAATGTGCATTCCTGGTGTAACTCGGGCAGTTGTTGTTTTCATCATGTACCTGTCCAGCAGGTATGATGTTCGGATGTACCGATCCTGTGCAGGTGTTGTTACACGTGGTCTGCTGTCCGTCCTGTCTCCCTGTAGCGCTGTCTTAGGCGTCTCACAGTACGGACATTGCAATTTATTGCCCTGGCCACATCTGCGGTCCTCAGGCCTCTTTGCAGCATGCCTAAGGCACGTTCACGCAGAGGAGCAGGGACCCTGGGCATATTTCTTCTGGTGTTATTCAGAGTAAGTAGAAAGGCCTCTTTAGTGTCATAAGTTTTCATAACTGTGACCTTAAGTGCCTACCGTCTGTAAGCTGTTAGTGTCTAAACGACCATTCCACAGGTGGATGTTCATTAATTGTTCATTGTACAAGTGTTTGTACAACAGGATGCAAACTCAGAAGATAGATGGGGGGCAATCAGTTCACATATAGTATCGAGGGCACAGCTGGGGGCAGAGGGAGGTCTATAGCAAGCGGCAACAGTGAGAGACTTGTTTCTGGAAAGGTGAATTTTTAGAAGTAGAAGCTCAAATTGTTGGGTACAGACTTAGCCTGCAAAGTTCTGTATTACTTTCTATCTTTGCAGTAGATTGCAACACCGCCCCCTTTGGCAGTTCTATCTTGGCGGAAAACGTTATAGTTAGCAATGGAGATTTCAGGGTTTTTGGTGGTTTTCCTAAGCCAGGATTCAGACACGGCTAAGAAATCTGGTTTGGCAGAGTGTGCTAAAGCAGTGAGTAAAACAAACTTGGGGAGTAGGCTTCTAATGTTAACATGCATGAAACCAAGGCTTTTACGTTTACAGAAATCAACAAAAGAGGGCACCTGGGGGGTGGGAGTGGAGCTAGGCACTGCAGGACCTGGATTAACCTCCACATCACCAGAGGAACAGGGGAGTAGGATAAGGGTACGGCTAAAGACTATACAAACTGGCCGTCTAGCACGTTCAGAACAGAGAGTAAAAGGAGCAGGTTTCTGGGCACGATAGCAAAGATTCAAGGCATAGTGTACAGACAAAGGTAAGGTAGGATGTGAGTACATTGGAGGTAAACCAAGGCATTGAGTAATGAAGAGAGAGATATAGTCTCTAGAGATGTTTAAACCAGGTGAAGTCATCGCATATGTAGGTGGTGGAACAACATCCACTGATTACAGTGAAATAAGACAATAATCACTAACCAGGACAGTAATGGACAAGGCATATTGATATTAGAGAGAGGCATGCGTAGCCAAGTGAACATATGGGTCCAGTGAGTGGTTGGGCTGGCTAGGGACACGGCGATTCAGACAGTTAGCAGGCTAACAAGCTAACAGTTAGTAGGCCGGAGCTAAACAAGCTAGCAGCTAGTAGACCAGAGCAAGCTAGCAGTTAGCAGGCCGGGTTAGCAAGCAAGCAGTTAGCATGGGCTAGCAGTTAATAGACCAGGGCAAGCAAGCAGTTAACAGACTGGGTTAGCAAGCAGTTAGCAAGAGCTAGCAGTTAGCAGACCGGGCAGGCAAGCTAGCAGGTAGCAGACCGGGTTAGCAAGCAAGCCGTTAGCAAGGGCTAGCAGTTAGCAGACGGGGCAGGCAAGTTAGCAGTTAGCAGACCAGGGCCCGGCAGTTTAGCAGTTAGCAGACCGGGTTAGCAAGCAAGCAGATAGCAGGGGCTAGAAAGTTAGCCTTTGGGGGGAGGGACGTCGCGATGGGGGTAAGTCTGTTTTTGCCTCTTCGTGCAGTGACATCGATAGACCAGTCGTGGAATTAGTAGGGTTCCAAGTAGCTCTAGGTAGCTAGCAGGCCGATATTGTAGCCCAGGAGTATGCTTCGATGGTTGCACAGGAGCCCTGGCCGGGCTAGCTTCAAGCTAAATTGGTGCATGCTCTGGGATGGAAACGCTAGCCAGGAGTAGTCATCCGGGATTGCGGTTAGTTAGTTGTGAAGATCCAGATGAAAATGTTCAGTTTGCGGTAGGAATCCGGGAATAAAAATAACTCTGTTATGCTCTGGTTAGAGTCACGTTGTTCGAACTGGCGAGAGCTTTCCGAGCTGAAGGTTAGCTGATGACTGCTGGCAATGGTTTGCTGACTAATATCTGGTAGTTAACTGGCTAGCTTCAGTTGAGGGATTCCAGATCCGAAGTAAATAAAAATATTTTAGGAGAAAAAAAAGCAGATCCACGCCACATTGGGTGAGGCGGGTTGCAGGAGAGTATTTAGATGATGAGGTTTAGCAAAATATTTTAAAGGGTATCCGAGGGACACGACAGGACAAAGACGTCTTGACTGCTACGCCATCTTGGAAACACACATTATATTAAGTGGCATTGTTTAAAGTGGCTAGTGATACATTTTTTCCATCAATTTCCATTATTAAAGTGGCTGGAGTTGAGTCAGTATGTTGGCAGCAGCCACTCAATGTTAGTGGTGGCTGTTTAACAGTCTGATGGCCTTGAGATAGAAGCTGTTTTTCAGTCTCTCGGTCCCTGCTTTGATGCACCTGTACTGACCTCGCCTTCTGGATAATATGCTGGGGTGAACAGGCAGTGGCTCGGGTGGTTGTAGTCCTTGATGATCTTTATGGCCTTCCTGTGACATCAGGTGGTGTAGGTGTCCTGGAGGGCAGGTAGTTTGCCCCCGATGATGCGTTGTGCAGAACTCACTACCCTCTGGAGAGCCTTACGGTTGTGGGCGGAGCAGATGTGTACGCCGAGGAACTTAACTTACTACCCTCCCCACTACTGTCCCGTCGATGTGGATAGGGGGGTGCTCCCTCTGCTGTTTCCTGAAGTACACAATCATCTCTTTTGTTTTGTTGACGTTGAGTGTGAGGTTATTTTCCTGACACCACACTCTGAGGGCCCTCACCTCCTCCCTGTAGGCCGTCTCGTCGTTGTTGGTAATCAAGCCTACCACTGTAGTGTCGTCCGCAAACTTGATGATTGAGTTGTAGGCGTGCATGGCCACGCAGTCGTGGGTGAACAGGGAGTACAGGAGAGGGCTCAGAACGCACCCTTGTGGGGCCCCAGTGTTGAGGATCAGCGGGGTGGAGATGTTGTTACCTACCCTCACCACCTGGGGACGGCCCGTCAGGAAGTCCAATACCCAGTTGCACAGGGCGGGGTCGAGACACAGGGTCTCGAGCTTGATCACGAGTTTGGAGGGTACTATGGTGTTAAATGCAGAGCTGTAGTCGATGAACAGCATTCTCACATAGGTATTCCTCTTGTCCAGATGGGTTAGGGCAGTGTGCAGTGTGGTTGCGATTGCGTCGTCTGTGGACCTATTGGGGCAGGGTGTCTAGGGTGTCAGGTAGGGTGGAGGTGATATGGTCCTTGATTAGTTTCTCAAAGCACTTCATGCTGACAGAAGTGAGTGCTACGGGCGGTTGTCGTTTAGCTCAGTTACCTTAGCTTTCTTGTGAACAGGGACAATGGTGGCCCTCTTGAAGCATGTGGGAACAGCAGACTGGGATAGGGATTGATTGAATATGTCCGTAAACACACCAGCCAGCTGGTCTGCGCATGCTCTGAGGACGCGGCTGGGGATGCCGTCTGGGCCTGCAGCCTTGCGAGTGTTAACACGTTTAAATGTTTTACTCACGTAGGCTGCAGTGAAGGAGAGTCCGCAGGTTTTGGTAGCGGGCCGTGTCAGTGGGACTGTATTGTCCTCAAAGCGAGCAAAAAAGTGATTTAGTCTATCTGGGAGCAAGACATCCTGGTCCGCAACGAGGCTGTTTTTTTCTTTCTTTCTTTTTCTTGCCTCTCATGTCTGAGCCGTTGAATTGTAACTATACTTTGTCTCTATACTGACTCTTAGCTTGTTTGATTGCCTTGCGGAGGGAATAGCTACACTGTTTGTATTCGGTCACCTTACCCTGGTTAAAAGCAGTGGTTCGCGCTTTCAGTTTCGCACGAATGCTGCCATCAATTGCTGTGGGTATAACATCGTCGATGCACTTTCTAAGGAACTCGCTCACCGAATCAGCGTATTCGTCAATGTTGTTGTCCCAATCCACGTGATCGAAGCAGTCTTGAAGCATAGAATCAGATTTGCCGGAACAGCGTTGAACAGACCTGAGTGTGAGACTTATTTTTTTTGTCTCTGTCTGTCGGCTGGAAGCAACAAAATTGAGTCGTGGTCAGCTTTTCTGAAAAGAGGGCAGGGGAGGGCCTTATATGCGTCGCGGAAGTTAGAATAACAATCCAGGGTTTTACCAGCGCTGGTTGCGCAATCGATATGCTGATAGAATTTAGGGAGTCTTGTTTTCAGATTAGCCTTGTTAAAATCCCCAGCTACCATGAATGCAGCCTCAGAATATGTGGTTTCCAGTTTACATAGAGTCAAATAAAGTTTGTTCAGGGCTATCGATGTGTCTGCTTGGGGAGGAATATATACAGCTGTGATTATATTCGAAGAGAATTCCCTTGGTAAATAATGCGGTCGACATTTGATTGTGAGGAATTCTAAGTCAGGTGAACAGAAGGACTTGAGTTCCTGTATGTTGTTATGATCACACCACGTCTCGTTAATCATAAGGCATAACCTCCCGCCCCTCTTCTTACCAGAAAGATGCTTGTTTCTGTCGGCGCGATGGTTGGAGTAACCAGCTGGCTGCACCTACTCGGATAGAGTCTCTCGAGAGACTGGACATTGGCGAGTAGTATGCTAGGGAGTGGTGCGCGATGTGCCCGTCGCCGGGGCCTGACCAGAAGACAGCTTCGTTTGCCCCTTTTATGGCGTCGTTGTTTTGGGTTGCCGGCTGGGATCCGATCCATTGTCCTGGGTGGAAGGCAGAACACAGGATCCGCTTCGGGAGAGTCATATTCCTGGTCGTAATTATGGTGAGTTGACGTTGCTCTTATATTCAGTAGTTCCTCCCGACTGTATGTAATGAAACCTAAGATTACCTGGGGTACCAATGTAAGAAATGACACGTAAAAAAAACAAAATACTGCATAGTTTCCTAGGAACGCGAAGCCAGGCGGCCATCTCTGTCGGCGCCGAAGTATCTTTGAAAGACAGGGTCCTGAAAAACGTTCATGTAATTGTATTTACCTGACTTTTCATAACATTTTTTTTTATACATTATCACAGATTAAGCACTGCCTACCCTGCCTACCCTGACTGTACGTCATTGCATCATTCCCAGACAGTGACTTGTGTGTGCGAGACCATGCTAGCTAGAAAACAGTTTTCACATGGTGTGCTTTAGTATGGCATTATTCTAAAGGTATATCTTGTATCTTGTGCAATTAATATTTGCTTAATATTTGTTTAAACTAATAGAGGTGACTTACAAGACTACCATCTGCAGGAACATCATAATCACCCATTAGAAAAATATAATATGAAAAATGTGGAACATGTGAAATGCCTGTGAAGAAACTCTGATTGTGTGGTAGAGAAAAATAATTGGGTCAGGGCCTTCGAATATCAGTCTGTAGAGAGATCGGTCTTTTGATTTCAGTCCCTACTCGGAGGCATGCAAATGAAAGAGGTATGACATTTTATTCAACACACATGCAATTCAATTTGGATCAAGATGTTTCAGACGTGAACATGATGTTTCTATGATTTCTATTATTTTTTTTTTACTTGACTCTGAAGGTGTGCTTTTATCTCTCATGAACAGACATATGAACACGTAGGTCAGCATAAAAAATCTGTTTAAGGCATTGAACCTGAGCCAAATCAACCTGTTTTGTGTTCTCCCAGCATAATTTATTACAGTAGAAATCTAGTTCACTGACAGTATTCTCTCACAAAACATGACATTCCATAGTCTCAGGGATTTGATTTTCATCTAATTATGTCAGGATCAAACAATGGCAGTGTTGATCGACATGTCTCTGATGAGATCAAAAGTATCCGATTGGAGTTTATGACCCAGATGGATCATAGTGTCATGATGTTATATTGACTTCTACCTTGTTTGCCTTTTTCATCCATCCTGACATTTTGAGTCTAATGCCAGACAGCTGCATAGCCATCTTTAGCTAACCAGCAAAAGTGGACAAATTGCAGAAAAATATTGGCGCTATTACAACAGCTGCTCATTTTATTTGGTTTAACCCTTAAGATTTGAAGCCCTGATGATGGGGAAAAAAGGGCCTTACTGCTATTAGTTTGTGAGAGTCATCTTTTCATAGAGGTGTCGTAATAGTTTGACACCTCTTTGCAAACCGTTCGGACACTACAGATGATTTTGTGAGAAGACTGATTTTCGGGATGTCTCATGGTCTGACCAAACTGCTCTAGCTCTGTCACCTTTCACAGCAGATGCGGTAGTGCGACATCGGTGGATGCGGTGGATTGAGATGCATCCAATACAAATATATCTCTAGCTTAAACTGATAGATTTTTATGGCCATTTTTGTATTATGCTAATTAGATGTATGCGTGGAAGCGGACATCGAACTTAGGCGGTTGAGAAAAACAATAAAAAGATTGGACACACACTGAAGAGGGTCGATCCAGACTCAATCCCATGCAAATTCTTACAATTGTGTTGATCAAACATCTGTCAAAAATATTCATATAAAATCTAATTGCCGTAGATACACACTTCTCTCCACTTATCATTTAAAGGCAATTTTCTCTTCAACAATTGAGCTTCAGTCTGTCACCATTTGAGCAATCTGCAAGAACAACAATGTTTCCTCATATGTTCTCCTCTGTCAAACATCCTCTTGCCTTTCAGTCCATTAATGCATGTCTGTCAATAACCCTGGGCTTTCTCCACACTGCCATGTGCATCAGGAGTATCCTCTCTTCTCTCCTATAAATTATTGATCAGCAACTCTGAGTTTATCATGTCCAGCCATTTGAAGTAACCCATTGTGTACATTAATTTAGTCTATGTTAATACCATTTAGTAGTACTGTAGTCGAGTAGAAGAATCAACGTAATCAGTTCTACCGGTGAAAATTGGATTTGTGCAAATAAATGGTCATAAAACAGAGTATATTGGAGAGTTCAGTACTTGTGTCCCTTTCTCTCTAAAATGCCGCTATGTATCTGTAAGAAGGCCATGTACAGCACATATTCTCTATCATGAACCAAACAGTCTAACGGGGAGGGGATTAATCTGTCATTTCCTGAGACCTAAGGAAAACTGCTGAGGCCCTTAATGACAAACTCAGCTAAAGTATTCTGTGGCTGTGACAAAACCATGCAAGGCTGATTAAAGTAATCATGTTATTATAACAAAACGGATAAGAGGTCTCTAAGTCCTTGATGATAGCAAACATTATCTCTTGGGAGCACCTGGCTACTCTTTAAAAGAACGAGGCAAGTGGGTTCAAATCAGCCATTATTGAATGTCTGGTTTCTTGAAAACCAGATGGTTTCCTGGGAAATCAATGTTTAGTGAACAATATGTACCCAGATTCATACAGATTATAGCTACTGTCTGACAATAAAGCATCATTTCTTAAAGCTATTCTTCAAGCAATTCTTCATTAAACAATCCTGTATTTGCTGTCATTGATTGATTATGGGACTATTGAACTACAGATGTCCATTGCTGACAGAATGCCTGGGAGGCTAGAGTACACGCGATTTAATTGTTTGGCCTGGAATTAGGATGATTTGTTTAATCCCCAAAAAACAGTTATTGTGCTCATGAATATGACTCACAAATATGAATACCAGCAGGATGGTTAGTTAGTATGAATACCAGCAGGGTGATTGCTTAGTATGAATACCAGCAGGCGGATTAATTAGTATGAATACCAGCAGGGTGATTAGTTATTATGATATTCAGCAGGGTGATTAGTTAGTATGAATACCAACAGGGTGATTAGTTAACATGAATACAAGCAGGGTGATTAACTAGTACGATTACCAGCAGGGTGATGATTTAGTATGAAAACCAGCAGGGTGATTAGTTAGTATGAATACCAGCAGGGTGATGAGTTAACATGAATACAAGCAGGGTGATTAACTAGTACGATTACCAGCAGGGTGATGATTTAGTATGAAAACCAGCAGGGTGATGAGTTAGTATGAAAACCAGCAGGGTGATTAGTTAGTATGAATACCAGCAGGGTGATTAGTTACTATGAATACCAGCAGGATGGTTAGTTAGTATGAATACCAGCAGGATGGTTAGTTAGTATGAAAACCAGCAGGGTGATTAGTTAATATGAATACCAGCAGGGTGATTAGTTAGTATGAATACCAGCAGGATGGTTAGTTAGTATGAAAACCAGCAGGGTGATTAGTTAATATGAATACCAGCAGGGTTATTAGTTAGTATGAATACCAGCAGGATGGTTAGTTAGTATGAATACCAGCAGGATGGTAAGTTAGTATGAATACCAGCAGGGTGATTAGATAGCATGAATACCAGCAGGGTGAATAGTTAATATTTTTTATTTATTTTACCTTTATTTAACCAGGTAGGCAAGTTGAGAACAAGTTCTCATTTACAATTGCAACCTGGCCAAGATAAAGCAAATCAGTTCGACACATACAACACAGAGTTACACATGGAGTAAAACAAACATACAGTCAATAATGCAGTAGAAAAATAAGTCTATATACAATGTGAGCAAATGAGGTGAGATAAGGGAGGTAAAGGCCTCAGCCTCCAGTATTTATGCTGCAGTAGTTTATGTGTCGGGGGGCTAGGGTCAGTGTGTTATATCTGGAGTACTTCTCGGTGTCCTATGTGAATCTAAGTGTGCGTTCTCTAATTCTCTCCTTCTCTCTCTCGGAGGACCTGAGCCCTAGGACCATGCCCCAGGACTACCTGACATGATGACTCCTTGCTGTCCCCAGTCCATCTGACTGTGCTGCTGCTCCAGTTTCAACTGTTCTGCCTTATTATTATACGACCATGCTGGTCATTTATGAACATTTGAACATCTTGGCCATGTTCTGTTATAATCTCCACCCGGCACAGCCAGAAGAGGACTGGCCACCCCACATAGCCTGGTTCCTCTCTAGGTTTCTTCCTAGGTTTTGGCCTTTCTAGGGAGTTTGTCCTAGCCACCGTGCTTCTACATCTGCATTGCTTGCTGTTTGGGGTTTTAGGCCGTGTTTCTGTACAGCACTTTGAGATATCAGCTGATGTACGAAGGGCAATATAAATACATTTGATTTGATTTGATACTACCGTTGCCCGTAAGGCATTTAAAAGGCATTTAAATATTATGTCTTGCCCATTCACCCTCTGAATGGCACACATACACAATCCATATAAATACATTTGATTTGATTTGATTTGATAAAGGCAAGGCCATGGTGGCGAAGTAAATACAATATAGCAAGTAAAACACTGGAATGGTAGATTTGCAGTGGAAGAATGTGCAAGGTAGAGATATATATAATGGGGTGCAAAGGAGCAAAATAAATAAATAAATACAGAAGGGGGAGAGGTAGTTGTTTGGGCTAAATTGTAGATGGGCTATGTACAGGTGCAGTAATCTGTGAGCAGCTCTGACAGCTGGTGCTTAAAGCTAGTGAGGGAGATAAGAGTTTCCAGTTTCAGAGATTTTTGTAGTTCGTTCCAGTCATTGGCAGCAGAGAACTGGAAGGCGGCCAAAGGAAAAATTGGTTTTGGGGGTGACCAGAGAGATATACCTGCTGGAGCGCGTGCTACAGGTGGGTGCTGCTATGGTGACCAGCAAGCTGAGATAAGGGGGGACTTTACCTAGCAGGGTCTTCTCCAAGATGACTTGGAGCCAGTGGGTTTGGCGACGAGTATGAAGCAAGGGGCCAGCCAATGAGAGCTTACAGGTCGCAGTGGTGGGTAGTATATGGGGCTTTGGTGACAAAACAGATGGCACTGTGATAGACTGCATCCAATTTATTGAGTAGGGTATTGGAGGCTATTTTGTAAATGATATCGTCAAAGTCGAGGATCGGTAGGATGGTCAGTTTTACAAGGGTATGTTTGGCAGTATGAGTGAAGGATGCTTTGTTGCGAAATAGGAAGCCAATTCTAGATTTAACTTTGGATTGGAGATGTTTGATGTGAGTCTGGAAGGAGCGTTTACAGTCTAACCAGACACCTAGGTATTTGTAGTTGTCCACATATTCTAAGTCAGAACCATCCAGAGTAGTGATGTTGGACGGGCGGGCAGGTGCAGGCAGCGATTGGTTGAATAGCATGTATTTAGTTTTACTTGTATTTAAGAGCAATTGGAGGCCACGGAAGGAGAGTTGTAATGGCATTGAAGCTCGTCTGGAGGGTTGTTAACACAGTGTCCAAAGAAGGGCCAGAAGTATACATAATGGTGTCGTCTGCGTAGAGGTGGATCAGAGACTCATCAGCAGCAAGAGCAACATCATTGATGTATACAGAGAAGAGAGTTGGTCCAAGAATTGAACCCTGTGCAGCCCCATAGAGACTGCCAGAGGCCCAGACAACAGGCCCTCCGATTTGACACTGAACTCTATCAGAGAAGTAGTTGGTGAACCAGGCGAGGCAATTATTTGAGAATCCAAGGCTATCGAGTCTGCCGATGAGGATGTGGTGAATGACAGCTTTGGCCAGGTCAATGAATACGGCCGCACAGTATTGTTTCTTATCGATGGTGGTTAAGATATTGTTTAGGACCTTGAGCGTGGCTGAGGTGCACCCATGACCAGCTCTAAAACCAGATTGCATAGCGGAGAAGGTATGGTGGGATTCGAAATGGTGGGTAATCTGTTTGTTGACTTGGCTTTCGAAGACCTTAGAAAGGCAGGGTAGGATAGATATAAGTCTGTAGCAGTTTGGGTCAAGAGTGTCCCCCCCCCCTTTGAAGAGGGGGATGACTGCAGCTGCTTTCCAATCTTTGGGAATCTCAGACGACACGAAAGAGAAGTTGAACAGGCTAGTAATAGGCGTGGCAACAATTTCGGCAGAAAATCTTTGCTTGAAAGTGTCCAGATTGTCTAGCCCGGCTGATTTGTAGGGGTCCAGATTTTGCAGCTCTTTCAGAACATCAGCTGGCTGTATTTGGGAGAAATGGGGAAGCTTTGGGCGAGTTGCTGTGGGGGGTGCAGTGCTGTTGACCGTGGTAGGGGTAGCCAGGTGGAAAGCATGGCCAGCCATAGAAAAAAGCTTCTTGAAATTCTCAATTCTAGTAGATTTATCGGTGGTGAGAGTGTTTCCTATCTTCAGTGCAGTGGGCAGCTGGGAGGAGGTGTTCTTATTCTCCATGGACTTTACAGTGTCCCAGAACTTTGTGTTGCAGAAAGTCTTTATGTTAAGAATTTACTGATCTACACAGGGTTGAATGCAGTGATTTTCACAATTGCAGGTTATGTATATCAAAACACATTCAGGGTGAATTTAATCACTTCCGGTTGCTTCAGGAATCTTAGAATCGACACAGGTAGACCTCATAGTGGCCTGATGAGTTGTCATCGAAGACAGGTTCATCAGACATTCATAACCCAAGACCTGAGGTCGAATTGTGCTTCTCACCCTAATGGTTCTCTCGCTGTCACCCATAAGCAATTGAAATTTAAGGCCAGGCTTCATTTTGGGCCTACTTTTTCTCATGGTCGCTGCCCTTAGACCAAGCGAGCTACGGTCAAGTGGGGCATCTCGTTGAACTCGGCACAGCCTAGAGATTATGGTAATGCCATTGCAGGCTCTGAGTGTCTTTAAGCACCACACTTTGTCACTCCATCCTTGCTGTGTGTGTGTGTGTGTGTGTGTGTGTGTGTGTGTGTGTGTGTGTGTGTGTGTGTGTGTGTGAGAGAGAGAGCTTTTCTTTGACATCTGTTGGGAGAAATGACTGATTTACAGTTCATGAGCGTTGCCTAATCACACATATGAAGTTTTGAAAAGTTCTGACCTTTCTAACCCTTGGAAACATGTTCACCAAGTCCTCCAAAGGCTGTTGGAGAATATACTTTTTGTTAAAGCTGAGAAATGTGAGTTTCATGTTTCCTCTGTGTCATTGTGGGATACGTTATTGCACAAGGACAGCTACAAATGGACCCTGCCAAGGTTAGGGCAGTCACAGAGTGGCCTGTGCCCGCAAATCTAAAGCAGCTACTGCATTTTATGGGGTTTGCCAATTTTGACAGACGTTTCATCCGTGAATACAGTTGTTTGGCAGCTCCTCTCATCTCCACCTGTGGACAGATCCTAAAAATCTATCCTACATCCAGACCGCCAAATGTCTGAACTCTCGGCAGGCCAGGTGGGCATTGTTTTTCGGAAGATTCAACTTCACACTCACTTATAGCCCGGATCTAAGAATACTAAGCCCTAAGTCCTCTCCCGTCAGTTCACTGCAGACAACACAGGTTCCGAGCCAGAAACCATTATGCTATCCCCCTGCATCATTGCCACTGTCTCTTGGGAGATCAAGTCCCGTGTTCTCCAGGCTCAGCAGAACCAACCTGACCCAGGTAACGGTCCTAGTAAGGCTCTGTGTGTGCCAGATTCAGTTCGCTCTAAAGTTCTTCAGTGGGCCCATTCTACTCACCTCACCTGTCACCCTGGCATGAACCGGACTGTCGCCTTCCTACATCAGAGATTTTGTTGGCTCACCATGGAGAAAGCCGCTGGGGAATTCATCTCAGACTGCTCGGACTGTGCCCAGAACAATACCTCCAACAAACCTACGTCCGGTCTGCGTTGCCCTCTTCCCATACTCAGTCGTCTCTCGTCACACATAGCTCTGGATGTCGTCACTGGCATTCCCCCATCTAACGGTAACTCAGTCATCCTCACTATTATTGACCGATTTTTCCAAAGCGGCTCACTTCATTCCCCTTTCCAAGCTTCCTTCCTCCAGGGAGACTGCAGACCTGCTGGTATCCTATGTGTTGCGGCTGCATGGCATCCCTATTGACATCGTTTCTGACAGGGGACCCCAGTTTACATCCCAGATATGGAGAGCCTTCTGCACAGCACTTGGTACTAATGTTTGCCTTTCATCTGGATATCACCCCCAGACCAACAACCGGGAGTTGGCCCGCTTATGCTGTGTGACTTCAGCTAACCCTTCCTCCTGGAGTGCCCACTTAGCCTGGGTGGAATATGCCCACAATACCCTCATCAACGCCTCGTCAGGTATGTCACCCTGGGTTATCAACCCCCCTTGTTCCCTGCCCAAGAGGTCGAGGTAGTAGTGCACTCGTTCCAGGATCACATGCGCCGTTGTCATCGCACCTGGAAGAGGGCCCAGACTGCTCTTCTTCGCGCCTCCATCAGGACCCAATCCCAAGCTAACCGTTGCCGTACTTCAGCTCCAGTCTACACTCAGGGCCAAAAGGTATGTCTCTCGTATAAGGACTTGCCCATTTTAGTGGCTTCCAGAAAACTAGTGCCCCGACTCATTGGTCCATTTGAGATTGGTCATGTCATTAACCCCTCTGCTGTGCATCTGAAACTCCCACATCTCAAAATCCACCCCACCTTCCATGTGTTTTTGATCAAACCAGTCTACTCCAGTCCCCTGTCCTCCCCTGCAGCTGCTCCTCCACCCCCTCGGCTCATCGATGACCATCCTGCCTATACCGTCCGGCGGCTTTTGGATGTACGCTGTTGGGGTCGCGGTTGGCAGTATCTGGTGGACTGGGAGGGATACGGGTCTGAGGAACGCTGCTGGGTGTGCTGTCGTCACATTCTGGAAAAGCCGGGTCACAACCTGAAAAGCCGGGTCGTGCACCAAGTGGCACCCGTAGAGGGGGGGGGGGGGGTACTGTCACATCTGCTCCTGCCATACCCCCTAGTAGACATATGGTGTTTCTCCTTGACCTGCTGATCCTCACCAGCTGCAACCCATTCCATAATCAAGACCTCTACAAATACTCAGTCCTTCCACTGCCACTCTGCCAGATTGTAATCTCTGTTCAGTCAGTCATGCTTCTAGCTATTTGTTATTATTTAAGATGCTGTGCCTGTTTCCTTGCTTCACACTGTTTCTCCTCTCACTGCAGTTTTGCCGCATTGACCCTGTTTCTGGTCTCCTGTTCCACATCTCACCACCCTGCTACCCTGTTCTGGATTCAACTCACCATCACTCCCTTGGGTTCCCCTCCGGACCTGTTTACCCTGTCCCAACCCAGCTAACTCCAACCTCAGCCCCCACATCTGGTTTCGTACAACTCATCCGAGCTTCCCTGGATCTGCACATCTCTCCCTGTGTTACAATAAATATATTGGTTCATTCATCCCTGTTTCTTGGTCTGAGTCTGCTCTGTGAAGATGCTGGAGGAAACAGGTACAAAAGTATTTATATCCACAGTAAAATAAGTCCTATTTTGACATAACCTGAAAGGCTGCTCAGCAAGGAAGAAGCCACTGCTCCAAAACTGCCATAAAAATGCCAGACTTCAGTTTTCAACTGCACATGGGGCCAAAGATCATACTTCTTGGAGAAATGTCCTCTGGTCTTATTAAACAAAAAAAGAACTGTTTGGCCATAATGACCACTGTTAGGTTTGGAGGAAAAAGGGGGAGGCTTGCAAGCTGAAGAACACATCCCAACTGTGAAGCACGGGGGTGGCAGCATCATGTTGTGGGGGTGCTTTGCAGCATAATGGACTGGTGCACTTCACAAAATAAATGGATTCATGAGGAACAAAAATTATGTGGATAAATTGAAGCAACATCTCAAGACATCAGTCAGGAAGTTAAGCTTGGTCACAAATGGGTCTTCCAAATGAACAATGACCGCAAGCATACTTCCAAAGTTGTGGCAAAATGGCTTACGGTCAACAAAGTCAAGGTATTGGAGTGGCCATCACAAAGCCCTGATCTCAATCCTATAGAAAATGTGTGGGCAGAACTGAAAAAGTGTGTGAGAGCAGGGAGGCCTACATACCTGACTCAGTTACACCAGCTCTGTCAGGAGGAATGGGTCAGAATTCACCAAATTTATTGTGGAAAGCTTATGGAATGCTACCCGAAACGTTTGACACAAGTTAAACAATTTAAAGGCAATGCTACAAAGTACTAATTGAGTGTATGTAAACTTCTGACCAACTGGGAATGTGATGAAAGAAATTAAAGCTAAAAGAAATCATTCTCTCTACTATTATTCTGACATTTCACATTCTTAAAATAAAGTGGTGATCTTAGCTGACCTAAGACAGGTAATTCTTCTGAGGATTCCATGTCAGGAATTGTGAAAAACTGAGTTTAATTGTATGTAAACTTCCGACTTGAACAGTATAATTATTGACATGACTATGTGCCCCTCAGCTTCCAAAGCTAAAGCATCGCTGAGAATGAGTCTGTGGAGTTTTAAACTTGATATTTTTGTAACATGAAGAAACCTTTTTAAATGTTGGAGAGGTCCTACAAGGATAAATGGAACTAACTATTAAATGGAGGTAAAATCAGGAGAATGTTTGTTAGAGATTCATTTCAATGTATTAATCTCACAATAAAATTACTTGTGTGAGTAATTTATAAACTACTGACTACTCACGTTGAGAAAGAGGAGAACGATTGAATAGATGTTTGTTATTAGTATGCCAACCATAGATATCACCCCCTGCAAAACACGAAGCCCAACCTTCCACTGTCTGGCCACAACGGGGAATGAGGTGTTTAAAAACCATCATGCGTTTCACCATGGAACATTTCATTATACGTTTCAATGTTCACCAATTATCCTTTCCCAAATTACAGGTTGGCATGAACCACAACACAGAGCTCTCAAACACACACATGAAACATTAAAAATGAATCTACAAATACAAGGACAAACAAGTAAGCATTCATATTTCTTTAGCTTAACTTTAGCGTTAATTCTGAAACAGGATTACTTGTTATTTTTAATTTAATTTAGTTTTAATCAACAAATTCATGAATGGATGAATGAATAGTATCAGTCTGTATCAATAGCTCCCTTGCTGATGTTATTAGTTGTTTCCCAGAGCCGTGTGCTGTTCGAGTTAGAGGTTAGTGTAAGCTAACTAACATTGACCATGATTGGTTAGCTCCCAGCACTGTGGCTTTGTTGGCACTGTTTGTTGTTTAACTAGCTGGCTCGTTAGCTAATGTTACATGACGTGTGTACAACACCTGTTCACTATGGCCGGTGTCAGTAAACGTCTGCAAAAAGTGTACTGAATTTGTTGGCAGCAGAGCTGGTTAGGCTGTTTTCATGTTATCCAGAGGTAAACAAATCATCGGCCAGAGCATCAAGTCTGCGCTTCGAGAGCGAAACAAGATGGTTGGAGCTACAGCTTAGGATGAGGGTGTAAACGATGCTGAATGGGTGTAGAAAACAAAGGGCTCTTCACTAGATAGCAAAACATTCAAAGGCATTTTCTCAAAAGTGAGATTACAAGTGGATCAGCTTTCAAATGCAGTGTTTGATATACCATTTTGTAGCTCTGAGTCTCTACTTTTATATCATAATTTTGCTACATAAGACCGAATCCAGGTGGTGAGTCAATCCGGGTGGTGAGTCAATCCGGGTGGTGAGTCAATCCGGGTGGTGAGTCAATCCGGGTGGTGAGTCAATCCGGGTGGTGAGTCACAAAGTGTGGAGCAGATAACAAAAAAACTTGAAATAAATCAATATGCGCAACCTCAAACTATCCTACATTTAGTAGGATAGTTTAGTAGTTTTGTTTTTATCGGTGATCAACAATCAAAGTAACTGAGAACATTGCTGAAATTACAAAAACATGTAGTCCCTTTGTGATGACTGTCTTCTCTTACTGTTCTGACCTTAACAAGAGAACTTAAACATTTTGTCAGAGACATCTGCCAAGAGTCTGTGGCTAAATCCCAGCCTTTGTGCAGAGAGGGCTATTTAAACGGGTCTTCAGGGATGCAGCAACCAACCATATGGTGAAAATAAATGAGTGAATTTACCCATAAAGGTGAGGGAGGCATGGATCTGTTATGAGCTGCTTCCATTAGCCTCCATGAACTCTGAAGGTGAAGAGGAACAGTGTAGTAGGAGTGAAACCGACAGCACATTCACTGTAGCTTTAATTGAGGAAAGCAGGTGTGCTAAGGATCAGTGTGTCATGCAGCAGCTTAGTGATATTAACAATCTTTTTCAAGCACTTCTCATTGCAAACTTATTCTCACAGTGTTCTACATAAAGAGTGAGACATTAACAGGTTACAAAAGGCTAGCCTGTAAAAAGAAGAACATTTTACACTATGAAGACATGAAGCAGTAAAAGTCGGTTTTGATGCTTGTATAATGTTCGAGGCAAGGAAGGGGCTCCAGTCTATGGGGGTTTGGAAGAACATTGAGTGATACATTTTAAGGCAAAAAACAAGATATATGATACATTTGACCTATTGTCACAATGCATATCATACACACATATATTGGGTGTTAACAGGTGTTCACAAATGATAATACAATTGGATGATTACGTTATATCAATTAAAATGTAATTCTGAAATGAGAATATTTATTATAGACTACTTTGAGAGAATTGAGTAATTGAGTAGAACCCACCAAGAGATGAAAGACACGTTGTTGGCAACTTGGCAATTAGTCCTTGTTATTGCTGGCAAGAGGGAAATAGTACACGACAGTGTGTAAACACAGATCTGATTTGATGTAATGATCCCAGTTTTCCCAAATCACAGTAAACTCTCTGAAGAACAGTATGCTCATTTGTTCCAATTTTTCCCATGCTCCTGCGGGCAAAGTCTGGTTCCAAGGAAAATTGTGTCTAATGGAGTGTATGCCCCTGCGGAATGACCTCCATTAATATAGCCATCCTCAGTGTCTGTACAGTGGTTGACCCCCGGTGATCACAAACAGTAGAAAATCTGCTGCATGTCTTGTTTTCTCCTTATTTTAGGGAGACATTTATATGAAAAGCTTAGATGTTCTTTGCTGTTGTTTTCCATTGCTTCCTGGTCTTCAGTTGTTTAACTACCTATCTAAATATAGAGACACTCAAGTCAGGTAGACAAATAGCTGTCACATTTCAGATACATCTTTTAATTTAGCCACTAATTAGAGCACTAAAAACAAAGCTGTTTTTACATGATAATTATTTTGTTTCACTGGTGTGTTGCTGGACAGGACTCAAATATACACTGAGTATATAAAACATTAAGAACACCTGCTTTTTCCATGACTTAGACTGACTAGCTGAATCCAGGTGAACGCTATGATCTCTTATTGATGTCACTTGTTAAATCCACTTCAATCTGTGTAGATGAAGGGGACGAGACAGGTTTAAAAAGGAATTTTAAGCCTTGAGACAATTGAGACATGGATTGTGTATGTGTGCCATTCAGAGGGTGAATGGGCAAGACATAATATTTAAATGCCTTTTAAATGCCTTACGGGCAACGGTAGTATCAAATCAAATCAAATCAAATGTATTTATATTGCCCTTCGTACATCAGCTGATATCTCAAAGTGCTGTACAGAAACCCAGCCTAAAACCCCAAACAGCAAGCAATGCAGGTGTAGAAGCACGGTGGCTAGGAAAAACTCCCTAGAAAGGCCAAAACCTAGGAAGAAACCTAGAGAGGAACCAGGCTATGTGGGGTGGCCAGTCCTCTTCTGGCTGTGCCGGAATGGTCGAATAATAATAAGGCAGAACAGTTGAAACTGGACAGGGACACCGGTTTGAGTCAAGAACTGCAATGCTGTGGGAAGGTGTTCCTAATGTTTGGTATACTCAGTGTATACTATCACTGCACAAGAGGAATGTTGTTATTGGTGCAGAAAACCGTTCACTGGTTTTGATTGAATTGGCCTCTGGGACGTATTCAAAATTGCCTTGAGGAGAATATTATAAACTATTTTGTGTTGCTGATCTGGAAGGGCTGCTGCATGACACTATTGTACATGTTACTATGAGTGATCAGAATAATGTTTGCACTGCTTGATAGACAACCTCTCTCATCCAAGAGGTCACTTTGAGACTTGGCTCATGTTTTAACCAACCTGGCGCAGGGACTGGACTAAGAGGTGTAAACGCCATTTTGAAATCCTTCATATGGATAACTAGGCTGGAAAGGACAGCTATTTCCTGAAATACTCCTTGAAAAGGGAGGCAGTTGCCAGTTCAGAAGCTGAGAGAACTACACAAAACCAGACTGCCTGAAGCCTCAATGCATCATTGGGACATTAGTGCAGACAGTGCTGTTTGTGTGTGTGTGTGTGTGTGTGTGTGTGTGTGTGTGTGTGTGTGTGTGTGTGTGTGTGTGTGTGTGTGTGTGTGTGTGTGTGTGTGTGTGTGTGTGTGTGTGTGTGTGTGTGTGTGTGTGTGTGTTTGTGTGTCATTGTGGTTGATTGAAAATGGACTAAAAGTGAGTGTTATACTTTCTTTTATTTTATTGACATGTGTTCCTTAGAGGCATCTGTCTCCAGAGAGTGACATCCCAGGGGTCAGGAGAGCCATGTTGCCAGACTTGATGATGATAGATGATGCCAATGGGACATGCTTACCCCATGGATCAAATATAAAGGAATGTGACACTGAAAAATGGCTTGACCGAAAAGTGTCATTTGATTGGATAGTTCTGGATTAGTCTCATCATCTCACACAGAGAACTGCATGACGGTTCTTACATCACTGCACTTCCTGCCTTCCATGACAATAAGATAGAGCATGCAGCACTGAGATTCTAAATATCGAAAATAGTATTTCATGTCTCATTAACTTGCAAAGACATTGGGGCATTAATAGGCTATTATTATGGAGTGCTGTGAGTGCATTCCATTTTTGCACTACACGATTGCTGTGGGCTTTGATTTCTCTATTCTTCCTTAAACCCCTGTTATTTGAATTCAGCTGTCTTCTTAAATTAATTTTTTTTTTTGACCCTTTGTGTGATATATTAGTTCACACCAATACAAAAATTGTCTTACTTCTTGGTTTACAGTTAGAAGCATTTGCGTTTGACAATCTTCCTCTGGGCAACAGAAGAGCAGTCATCTGGGAAGCCAGGAAATGCTGTTGAAGCATCGATGAGCAAATACATCCAACCAAGTCACAGCTATTTTGTTCAATCTGCAGTCCACTGACAAATCAGAGAAAAGGGTTGGGTAAAATTGGATTTGTGATGCCAGGAATGTCTCTTTATAGTCCAATTTATTTACATATAAATAGTTTATAGGAGCGGTAGACAGGCATCACCCACAGTAGTCACATCTCAGTGTAGTCCTCCATGTACAGTACGTCTTCTAGGATATAGTTGAGCCTGTCAGCAGGCTGGAGTAGTCAGAGCCTGGAACCCAATATTCATACGGAAAGACAGCCTTGTTACTGTAAGTTTACTTGTGATTTTGAAACCTAGCAGACATCAATGTTTCAAGAATCTACCTGGTCAAAGCAAATATTAGTTGATGGCAGTAGCATCCAGCCCATACCAGGGTCAACATGTGCATGTCTTGTCTTTACCTTAGAGTCATCAATAGCTAATTCCTCACTAAACTAATGTGCAGTTAATGCTATTTGACAGATGTGTCCTGCAGAATTTCTAAAGTTGAAATATTCCAATAGAATATGTTTTTATTTATTTACAGCATTGGTCAATGCACTTACCTTTGATTTTATTCCAGGATGTCCAGGATGTCTTCTTAGGGATCAAATCCCGTTAACGGGACCGATTTCCCAACATCCGGTGAAATGGCAGAGCGTCAAATTCAAAATAAATATAATATAAATATAATATAAATATTAAACTTTCATGAAATCACACATGCAATACAACAAATTAAAGCTACACTTGTTGTTAATCCAGCCAACGTGTCAGATTTCAAAAAGGCTTTACGGTGAAAGCAAACCATGCTATTATCTGAGGACAGCCCCCCTCAAACAAACACAGACAATCATAATTCAACCCGCCAGGCGCGACATGAAACTCAGAAATAACCATATAATTCATGCCTTACTTTGACGAGCTTCTTCTGTTGGCACTCCAATATGTCCCATAAACATCACAAATGGTCCTTTTGTTCGATTAATTCCATCGTTATATATCCAAAATGCCCATTTATTTGGCGCGTTTGATCCAGAAAAACACAGGTACCAACTCGTGCAACATGACTACAAAATATTGAATAAGTTACCTGTAATCTTTGTTCAAACATTTCAAACAACTTTCCTAATAAAACTTTAGGTATTTTTTTAACGTAAATAATCGATACAATTGAAGACGGGATAAACTGCGTTCAATAGCGGATAAAAACAAAGTAGAGCGAGCTTTAAGGTCACGCGCCTCTAACAAACAGTACACTTCACTCGACCCTCGTTCTGAACTGCCCTACTTCTTCATTTCACAAAGGAAAAACATCAACCAATCTCTAAAGACTCTTGACATCCAGTGGAAGCGATAGGAACTGCAAGCAAGCGCCTTAGAAATCTAGATCCCCATATAAATCCCATTTAAAATAGAATGACCTCAAAAAAGAAATCCTGGATGGTTTGTCCTCGGGGTTTCACCTGCCAAATAAGTTATGTTCTACTCACAGACATCATTCAAACAGTTGTAGAAACTTCTGGGCCTGAGTATCAGGCAGTTTACTTTGGGCACGCTTTTCATCCGGACGTGAAAATAACACCCCCTAGCCTAGAGGTTTTAAGACCATGGTGGTACCATGGTGGTACAATTTTCTGTTGGATGTACTGTAGTCCTTCGTAGTGTAGAAGGAGGATAGTGGGATTGTGGTGGCTCTATTGCATTGGAAACATGGCAGCAGGTTGCTGGTGGGTTAAGAAGCAGCTCTGTCAACAGCAGCACCAGTCCCCTTCAAGCATCACAGCTCAATCCACCAACCCAGCAGACACATTTTTCACACAGATATACAGCTCTATAATGCCTCATGGATGTGGGCCTGCTGTTCGGAACATCTAATAGATTCAACAACGGGAGAATATATGGAACAATTTGTCCCCCAAAATATATTGCTGACTGTATCATTCCCTACATGAGTATTATACATGTGCGTATTAAGTTGACGATTTTCATTTTTCATGCAAAATGGAAGCTCTACATTTATAGGGGGTGCATGCAATTGTGTTCATTATGTCACTGTGATACAGTGTGTGACTGCTCCTCTGGCATTCTTCAGGGTGGCTGTTTCATCAGGGCTTCTCTGCAGACAGCCCCATGGAGAGAACCATCATTTGGGCTTGCGACTATCAGAGCCTATTGTCAGAGAGATCTGACTCGCACCCGTTGAGCCATCAAGCCCTCACAGCCTGAGTGTCTGTTGCATTATCGGCGATGCAAGGGCGTAGAGAAACAGGAGGTAAATCCTGGAGCGTGGCTCTCTGAAAAAATATATTTCATTTAATGTGCTGTCTGGACATATTGTGACATTTGTATACACCTAAACACTACGGTTTGTGTTGTGCTGCTGTGTTAATGCTGAGGCTCGTATTTATTTGCCCACTGATTGCATTTAGTGCTGTTTTGAGCAATGTATACCATTTACCTTGGAGAATATCTCGTGGGTGGTGTCTGCTCCTCTCCATGTCTGTGTATGAGAGGTGGATGGGAGGTGGTAGAGCGCCTGTCTGAATGAGAGACTAGGGCAGGGAGGTTTATAAATAAAATTGACAGCAGGCACCTTGTTGAACCATGACTGGAATGTTTAAAGGGTGGCAGCGCATTTGTGAGAGGCGAGGGAAATCTCTAGCTCAAAGACATAGCCGAGCATAGTGCCTCGTCACTGGGTAAGAATTTGGAAAGGGTGGTCTCTTTAGAGGGGTTTGCATAGTTTTTGCAGAACATGTCTAGGGTGGGGGAAGAAGGAGAAAACGATGGTGTAATACAAGCATGATACCAGAGAGTTGTTCCAAACTGTGTTACCTGAAGCCAAACGCCAGCTTTCGCAGACATGTCCTGGCTGAATTGTCAAAGACTCCAGTCGCCCAAGTCATAGACTGTTCTCTCTGCTACCGCATAGCAAGCGGTACCGGAGCGCCAAGTTTAGGTCCAAAAGGCCCCTTAACAGCTTCTACCCCCAAGCCATAAGACTGCTGAACAATTAATCAAATGCCCCCCCTTTGTTTTTTCACTGCTGCTACTCGCTGTTTATTATCTATGCAGAGTCTATGCAGAGCCCTGCACAGTGACTTGGTACCGGTATCCCCTGTATATAGCCCCGTTGTTGTTATTTTATTGTGTTACTTGTTATTTAATTTTTTTGTTTAGCAAATATTTTCTAAACTTTATTTCTTGAACTGCATTGTTTGTTAAAGGCTTGTAAGTTAGCATTTCGCGATAAGGTATTTGGCACGTGACACTTTTTTTGTTTTGATTTGATTGATTCGGACAGAACGCATTGTCACTGTTCTCAATTTGACAAAGATGAAAAATCATTTCAGTTTCCCTTTTTTTCTTTCTGTTTCATGACTGATGACCTTATCTCAAGCAAATGACAGTAGTGTCAAAGATTCTTGATGTACTGTACAGTAAGAGTGAGGAACATTACCTTGGGTCAATCAATACTTATCAAATTCTGTTATCACCTTGAGACCCCATATGACATGTTTGTGTGTCTGTTTGATCAAGTGCAGAGGGAATCTGCTAGTGGTGCACATTTCACCTCTGCTCTGTAACTAGCTTTAAAGAGCTGACATAGCTGCCTGCTGCATATTCCCCTCTCTATCTCACGAACACAAACCTACAGTATGTAGAAATGGCTCCAGGGAGATACAGCCTTGCTTGGTCTTGGCTGTGATAAATCTCAACACATTAGAAATTTAACCTTTGTTTTTGAACTTGAGCCTTTGCCTAGCTGTCCCTGTAGTGACATCTCTAGGGCAATGGAGTCGAGCCATCCATCAGATATAGGCTTCACCTATATTAAAGATTACGGACAATCAGCCCTGCCCTTCTGTTCTGTGCACAAACATATAATAACATTCTGTCATTGAGAGGGAAGAATCACCTGGAGCACAACATCAAACGTAGATAGAATTGCTTGCACCATCCATGAAACCAGCATGAATTATCATCACAGCATATTAAATTCTTATCCTTCACATGCATTTTTGTTGTGCCCTCTGATATCATTGAACTAACAACTTCTGAGATCACAGCACCCTCTTAGCGTGACAGCATATTTTATCATCTAATTCCAAGGTACAAGACAAAAGGTTCACACTTGTTTGTTTTCACACTTCTTTTTCCTGCCTCAGTGAAGCAGGAAAAAGCACTGTACTGTATTTTTCAATGCATGCATTGCTGTGTATCTCTTAATTTTCCTACTTTACAAGAACTCCACGTTACAGTAGGGTACTTAAACCCCTCAGTGTTTTACATAACTGCATCTAGAGATGTTGTGGTAAGTGTGCCTTCATGGAACAGAATGCTTGTGGCAGCATGGTCTTTTTGTTGTCCATATCAGTGCTCAATGGGAAGGAGAAAGTTTTCCAGGCCATACCATCAAAAGGGTGTGTAGCCCTTCCCTGCAGTCAATGATCAAAAGCCCCCTCCTTGGCTTCATGGGTGAAATTTTAGTTATATTTTTCATACCTTTATGATTAGTAAACATTATTTCATAAAGACCTGATGAAAACCTGTGTCTATGTCAAATGGTTTTGTTATAAATTTCAGTCATTTGTGATGTACACTACCGTTCAAAAGTTTGGGGTCACTTAGAAATGTATTGTTTTTGAAAGGAAAGCACATTTTTTGTCCATTTAAAATAACCACATATTGATCAGAAATACATTGTAGACATTGTTAATGTTGAAAATGACTATTGTAGCTGGAAACAGCTGATAGAAAAAAAAGAAATATCTACGAATGTGTACAGAGGCCTATTGTCAGCAACCATCACTCCTGTTTTCCAATGGTACGTTGTGTTAACTAATCCAAGTTTATCACTTTAAAATGTTAATTGATCATTAAAAAAACCTTTTGCAATTATGTTAGCACTGCTGAAAACTGTTGTCCTGATTAAAGAAGCAATAAAACTGTCCTTCTTTATACTTGTTGAGTATCTGGAGAATCAGCATTTGTGGTTTCGATTACAGGCTCAAAATGGACAGAAACAAAGAACTTTCTTCTGAAACTTGTCAGTCTATTTTTGTTCTGAGAAATTAAGGCTATTCCATGTGAGAAATTGCCAAGAAACTGAAGATCTCATACAACGCTGTGCACTACTCCCTTCTCAGAACAGCACAAACCGGCCCTAACCAGAATAGAAAGAGGAGTGGGAAGCCCCAGTGCACAACTGAGCACCGGGGCCTCCCACTCCTCTTATTCAAAAGTGAACTAATGTCTGTAGCTGACATGGTACAGGTGTTTTCTTTTTTTAAGCCTATAACCATGTGTGTGAGGTGTATACTTTTGTTCCAAAGTAGATTTATTTAGATCTGTGTGACCCTGATTCACAGTAGCCCACTACAGTAAAAGGTTAAAACAACTCTCCGCTTCCTTAGATAAAATAACGTATTCTGAGAAATAAAGTCATGTCTCAATTTCTCACTGGTTGAGGCCTCCACAGCCTCCCTCTCCTGCTTCCTCAGGGGACCCACCACCCCTGTCCCTGAGTTTCAAGTCATGTCTCAATTTCTCAACGGTTGAGGCCTCCACAGCCTGCCTCTCCTGCTTCCTCAGGGGACCCACCATCCCTGTCCCTGAGTCTCCAGAGATTGACATAGACCTGCTCATTGCACATTTCCTCTCCCCGTCTCAGCCTCTCCCGGGCTTACTGTCAACTGATTAGTATATAGCATCATAGCCCACTTATTATTACATTCTACCAGCTACAGGGACACGCTCCAATAAGTTCTCAGTGGGAAATGGGGGATTCCTTTGCATTTTAACAACCTACAGTACTGTTAGTTTTTAAGATTGCTTTTGTGAAGAAGGAAATGGTGATTAGAATTACAAAGGAAAGGAAATATGAGCTTTATGTATTTGTATAGATAAAAAAAATTGCATTAAGGACAATAAAGTCTAAAAGTATTAATCCCAGACATTAGGTAATGTATTTGATTGACATGACGCAGTACCATGAAAGGTATATCCTTTCAATAAAAAGGTAACTTTATCCATGTTTCCTTGTCATAATAGATGATGGGGACTCTGGTAGCTCCCTTAAGCCCTTTTTGTTTTAACACGGTCAATAACTTAGACAACTGCTTTGTTACCTCAAAGCAATATCAAATCACTTGAGAAGGCACAGTGGATGGATATCTTGAATTAGTTCCCCACCACACCAGAGCAATTAATGACCAAAGTACAAAAAATACAAGAAGGAACTGAACTGACCTGAGTGTACAGGTGAATTAAAAAGCACTCATATCTCCTGGTTAATTTTCCACTTACCCAGTCTTGGGATTATGGAATAAGGTGTGACTTGGTTTGATTCGATAACATCAGTATAAATGTCAACGGAGAGGTACTCTAATGATTTCCACACAATAGCAGCATGTCTCCAGGGACCCGATTAGATTAGAGGAACGCATACTCACCAGGTAGTCCACTTGCACTGGCCGTAATGAGTGAAAGCTACACAGGGTATTTGAATGTCAACTCATTATGAATGTCAAGGCATTTTAAAGTAAAACATCAGGGAAGAGCTGTGAACTACGGATGCCGTTTCACAGGCTAGATATGAATATTTCCGTTGCATGTTCCCGTGTCAAAAACGGACAAGTGAAGATGATATGTCACTTTCTCCTGCCAATTTGAGCAGATATGTCAATAATAACCCTAGTGTGCTTTATTTGTAAGGATATTAAAAACATCAGATTTTAGGTGAATGAAATGTCAGCCCCAATATGGCAGGAAGGTATTTAAATCTATAAAACTGGGTAGGCCTAAGAGCACCACTAGTGAACTGTCAGGTACTGAAGGCATATGTTTATTTTAATGTTCAAATGTTTCTTAGAGAAATTCTGATGAGTTTACATCGACTACCTCAGATTACCTATTAATAACTATATTTCTAGCTGGTGTTGTTGAAGAGTGTAAGCAGATGTAACCAGATTAGAAATATCTACATCCGTTGAATTATCAGATTAGTATTGAGTCAATGGGCTCTAGGCCAATGACTAGTTCCATACAACAGCTAACCTAATACCTTTTTGCTATGATTGTTCTTTAGCTCAAATAAAGTACAGTGGGTCAGGCAGCACCTGCCTGCATGCTGTCTCTTCCAGTGGAGCTCCTTTGACAGACTCTGGCTCATTGACTGTCAGACAGTGTATTGTCAGGAGCATCATTATGAATCCTCTCCCCTGCCCTGACAAGTCCTCCATCATGAGGCTTTAGCCTCGGTTCTCTGGCAGGGATATGCCCCTGTCGCCTCGGCCTAATCTCACAGGCAATCTACAGTTCGGCCAGCCTCATGTCACTGTGGTACTGACCTGTTATTAGCCTCGCTACTCTTTTAGGGAGCGTGCAAAGGCACTTTGGGCAATCCGACAGCTCGGTGGCCGGAGCTTCATTTTGGTGCTAATGCAGGTAATACAGCTGCCAGCAGGACTGGATCCTGGTCCTCAGAAGGAGATGAGGGTTAAGGTAGGCTACCCTGTGGCCCCAACCTCTCCATTTGAGAATTCTACATTAACCAATCCCCTTCAAACTCCATTCTAGTATAGACAGGTGACATTAGTGTCTTCCCTGTCTCTTCCATGCTTAGGATATACCTGACACTGTGTTTGACTGTGGCTTGGATCTGCTGAGATATTGTAAATGCAGCATGTTGAAACAGCAATTGCAAGCTACATTAATGTATTTTGATGCTAGAATTTCTCTGTTTCTTATCCTATATGTACCATTGGGACCAGCCGAATTTAAGGTGTTTACATTTCTGTGTTTGCATGTGTGTGTTTGCCAGTGGAAGCGGAGGGACTAATATAAATGCATGTTTGTATTTCAATTATAGATATCATGACACTTTAACAGTTGAAAACTTTCCAAATAAGCTGATAAAAGTACAGTAAATTATCATGTTGTTTCTGACATACGTGGCTGATAACATGCCAAAACATGAATGAAAAAAATATTTGTATTTTCAGCCTATGATGCTTTTGCCCTTTTGTCTTTGTTCCTAGGCAGAATAATTGCATATACTTAATTAACCTAATTACACATTACTAACAGGCCTAAGAAGAATATTTAGATACAATTTTACTTCTGTGTTGTGTTAATTCAAGCCAAGTTGACCTTTATATAACCTTCTCCAAAGGCTATTGCGCACAGCTCATATAAGCCTGTTACATCAACAATTCAAAGTTGGCCTTAGTGGGAGTGACCATAGAATTCTATGGGAATGACCTTACTGAGTAAAGAATTTGTCATAAAATGTTATCGAATCCCACAACTGCGAGGCGTGGCTCTGTGCTTGTGGTGTGCTAGTGAACGGGGGGAGGTGTTGTGGCAGATGATTGGTTTGTAAATTAAGCCGATTAGGCCGATGCCCATGTGCTATGAGTTTCTCCTGGTCTTTCTGTATTGGTTAACTTGAAGGCCAAGTTTGACACGTTGGTCCACCAGATTCTTTGCGCATTTGGGAGGAAGTGTCTGGGAACACAATGTCTTCTCTGTTGGTCGATTAAAGTTGAATTGACAGCATTTTAGCAACATTCAAATCTGTTCATATACACCTCCAGGAAGAACATGACACCTTTTTAAAAATGTTCTGACAAGCGAATGCATAGATTTGGTAATTTTCACATCTTCATAAACTCATAGAATGTTTGGGAATGACATTTGTAAGGCATTTGTGAACATTTATAGCAATATAGAGTGGGAAAGAGCACGTGCGTTTGGACAATTAAAACATTATTTTTTACATTTAACTAGGCAAGTCAGTTAAGAACAAATTCTTATTTACAATGACGAACCCATATCAATTGCGCACCGCCATATGGGACTCCCAATAACGGCCGGAAGTGATACAGCCTGGATTTGAACCAGGGACAGTAGTGACACCACTTGCACTGAGATGCAGTGCCTAAGACCTCTGCGCCACTCAGGAGCCCAAAGTATAGACACTGCAGTGAATAAAACCTAATAAAAACATAGGTCTTGTCGTGGACCGGAGTCTCCGCAGACAGGTGCACCATAGCCAATCAGAGCTACAGTGCTATATGCAAATAAGCGGGTATGCCATCATTCACTTTGAACTGGTCTGTGTGTTTACAGGCAGTAGCAACAGCGCGACTGTAGATCATTAGAACGCATTCGCCAAAAGCCACCTGAATGGATTTCTGGAAATATGTAAATACTGTATCACGGTCCTATTGATCAAACAGCCATGAAAAGGTAGGCTCTTGCTCGCTCAGTTGGTTGCCTATGCACATCAACAAAAACAAGATCAACAACTAATGCTAGACAGAACGAGATGAGCAAAAATCTAAGAAGGGAACATTATTAGATAAAACCTCTCAAACTTTTTCAGCTAATTGGCCGTCCAAATTGCACTGATAAACGATGGGCCATAGTAGCCTGCTCGTCCTTATGCAGCTTGCCTGCCAATGCATGCTTGTCCCAACAAACATATTAACAACTGAATGGGAATTTGCCTGCCTTCCCACCCATTTGATCAATGACAAATGCATTTGATTGACAATTAAGAGATGTGTTAACTGTGGATAACAGTCGTTCAGCATAGCTAGCTAGCTAGCTAGTTAGCAAAGGAATTCACATTTATTGCTAGATTCCCAAATGATACCAACATCTCTAGCTGTAGCCACTGAAAAACGATGAGGGGGAAAAAGTTGGTTACTCACCCACTCTTCCAATGACTTGACATCCTCCCAGCAGCTAGCGAGTTACAGTTGAAGTCGGAAGTTTACGTGCATTTAGGTTGGAGTCATTAAAACTAGTTTTTCAATCACTCCACACATTTCTTGTTAACATATTATAGTTTTGGTAAGTCGGTTAGGACATCTACTTTGTGGATGACACAAGTAATTTTTCCAACAATTGTTTACAGACAGATTATTTCACTTATAATTCACTGTATCACAATTCCAGTGGGTCAGAAGTTTACATACACTAAGTTGACTGTGCTATTAAACAGCTTGGAAAATTCCAGAAAATTATGTCATGGCTTTAGAAGCTTCTGATAGGCTAATTGACATAATTTGAGTCAATTGGAGGTGTACCTGTGGATGTATTTCAAGGCCAACCTTCAAACTCAGTGCCTCTTTGCTTGACATCATAGGAATAATAAAGGAAATCATCCAAGACCTAAAAATAATTGTAGACCACCACAAGTCTGGTTCATCCTTGGGAGCAATTTCCAAATGTCTGAAGGTACCACATTCATCTGTACAAAGAATAGTATGCAAGTATAAACACCATGCAGCCGTCATACCGCTCAGGATGGAGACGCATTCTGTCTCCTAGAGATTAACGTACTTTGGTGCGAACAGTGCAAATCAATCCCAGATCAACAGCAAAGGACCTTGTGAAGATGCTAGAGGAAACAGGTACAAAAGTACCTATATCCACAGTAAAACGAGTCCAATATCGACATAACCTGAAAGGCCGCTCAGCAAGGAAGAAGCCACTGCTCCATAAAAAGCCAGACTATGGTTTGCAACTGCACATGGGGACAAAGATTGTACTTTTTGGAGAAATGTCCTCTGGTCTGATGAAACAAAAATACAACTGTTTGGCCACAATGATCATCGTTATGTTTGGAGGAAAAAGGGGGAGGCTTGCAAGCCGAAGAACTCCATCCACCCCGTGAAGCACGGGGGTGGCAGCATCATGTTGTGGGGGTGCTTTGCTGCATGAGGGACTGATGCACTTCACAAAATAGATGTCTTCTTCAAAATGTTGTGGATATTTTGAAGCAACATCTCAAGACATCAGTCAGGAAGTTAAGCTTGGTCACAAATGGGTCTTCCAAATACACAATGACCCCAAGCATACTTCCAAAGTTGTGGCCAAATGGCTTAAGGACAACAAAGTCAAGGTATTGGAATAGTCATCACAAAGCCCTGACCTCAATCCTGTAGAATATGTGTGGGCAGAACTGAAAATGCATGTGCGAGCAAGGAGCAAGGACTGCTGCGCCACTTGGTAGGCTCCAGCCACAAGGTTTTTCATGCTTATCAATTGCCTTTCACAAAGTATCAAAATACTAAAATACTACTTAAACAGGACTCTTAAAGAATTTAATTTAAATTCTAATTGCATTTTGTAATCACAGAAAATATGGAAAAATAAATAATAAATAAAATATTAATGAAATGTTATTTATATAAAGTGTAATCATCTGCCAGAGAATAGCCCCAATCGGCCCGAGCCCCAAGTAATACATTTGGGCCAGATAACTCACACCGGAATCGGCCCGAACTCAATCCCTGCATCCTAGCCATAAGTAATACTGTCGAAGGCGGCCCAGATTCGGCCCACATGACGTCAGCCAAGCTGACTCTCAGCCGAGTTCCCCGACTCTCAGCCGGAATCGGCCTAGATCCACTGTGCTAGCTGGGGAGGAAGAGAGAGGCCCAAGTCGGCGGAAAGCATTTCAAGTTAATTTATGGAATAAGAGTTTATATGTAGTTTTACGCCCAGTTTGAGGTGGGGATGTCTGCTTTACCAGGTGTATGGAGCTGACACCAACAGAAAATGTTTTTTTTGTGGATGGGTCCAAGTTTCCCTCCAGCAGGTGTCTTTCGTTGTTTCAACAACCAAGCAAGGAATTTTTGTATGGAGGTCAAAGAGTGTCGAATTTGGTCAACAAAAACATAAATCTGTATGAGTGTACAGATTTAAGTAGGACACATGCGGTGGCGACTTTAGCATGTAAATCTTGGTGGGGCAAATTCAAGACGTTTTTGGACCGACCTTGTTGTGCTGTGCTCGAACGCGTTGGTCCTTTTTGTGGGAAGATTTGGTAATCAAACTTTGTCATCAAAGTCTCACATTCTCTGGATTTATGGTGCTTTCAAGACAACTGGGAACTCTGAAAGAAACAAGGTTGAATCATGATGTCAGTGATCTTCAGGTCAGAGCTCTAGAAAGAGGCTGGATGACCATTCAAAACGTATTTTCCCGAGTTCCAAATTGTCTTGAACTCACTGAAGTCTGAGATTTACCAGTTTTGAGTTTCCAGTTTTTTGAATGCGGCAGAGCTGCCTTTCTCAAGAAAGCAAAAAAGAGACTATGTTTGTATACAGCTTTATTATTATTATTTTGGAGCTCCTGATTTTCCAACGTTTTCAACCTTTTCTGGCCAGTGGTGTATTGTGAGTGAATGTTAATCCTTTTAAGTTTGGAAAAGAGAACCTTAAACCCAGTCTTGGACCACACACCGTCTCCACTGAATAGCAGGCTAGTGATTGCTTTGCAAAGCTTGAAGTTAGCCACAGATTCCTTCCATACCACTCATTGTTGGATTTGCAATTAATGTTTATGTCCAATGACCAATGAGCACTGATACATTTTATCTACAATTTCTCTTTATATGACAAGGATTGAAAAGGATTTGCCAGTAGATTGTCAACTTGATTCATGATTATGACTGCTTGTCTAGCTTGCTAGCTTAGATTTTGATAGTATGATGTTCAGTCCAATCAAAGCTAGGGTAAAATGTGATTTGATGTCATTTTATCTGTGGCCAATGACCTTGAGTCTTCTTGGGTGGGCCCTTCTAATGTAAATCTATGGCAGCACACAAGAGGCTTGAATTGTCTAGCTCTCCCTGCAGATTTTGCAATGACGTAGTGTCCCCATGAGTGACAGAACACTGAATCAATTATGGCGCAACTAGAGAACGTTACCAACCCCTAAGCTCTGTATTTTCCACTGGTTGCCCCACCACCACAGAAAGCACTAAGCTAGGTTGAAACACCTGCATATTGGAGCTGCCTTACTCATGAAAGCAAAAAAGAGACCATGTTTGTATGCAGCTTTATTATTATTATTTTGGTGCTCCAGAGTGGCGCAGCGGTCTGAGGCACTGCATCTCAGTGCTAGAGGCATCACTACAGACCCTGGTTTGATTCCAGGCTGTATCACAACTGGTCATTATTAGTAGTCCCATTGGGAGGTGCACAATTGGCCCAGCGTCGTCCTGGTTAGGGCTTGGCTGGGGTAGGCCATCATTGTAAATAATAAGTTGTTCTTAACTGACTTGCCTAGTTAAATAAATACACTTTTTTTGTGTTACATTGTTTGCAAACTGATATGTGACAAGTATTAATGCCAAAATAAAATGCAAAACAGGGAACAAAAATGATATATATATATTTAGCTAAACAAGTGGGGATCCAAACAGGTGGCTCTACCCCACCTGTCATGTATGACGGGTCGCCACAGGACACGTGACATCCTGGCAACTTTGAGAAAAAACACTTTATATCGGAGTTGTCTCGTATTGACTATGCATATTCATGTCATGTGTCTGGTAGAATAGCTTCTCTTTCCATTGAATACCGGCGATTGACGTCCACAACCCTCATCGCATATTTAAAAAATATTACAATAATGAGATGTATCCACCAATCCAAAGAAAGGATAGGCGGGAGCTAGACAGCCTGCCGTTCCGCTTTGTGGACAACGACTCCCATTGTTACGGCAGAGAGATGTGTATCTTGTCAGTATATCCATAATCTTTGCCTAAAATTAACAGTTGAGGTTAGCATAGGTTTCATTTTTGCCCAGCTTGACCACAGATGAGCCAGATATTTCACCAGATTTATAAATGTGAAGCATCTGGTTGGCAGTTCCACTCATTACCATATATGGTGATGAGAGGAAGCCTAGTGGCCAGCGGTGGGAGAAGATGGAGGGATATGGCCAACATTCTGCAAATTTTCTCATCAATTAAATATTTGATCTCCATACAGTTTTCTGTTTCTAAAACTAGAATCTGTAACAGAGTGGACTGCATTTTGTGACTTTAGCCTTTGCCCAAATTTTTTTTAATGACTTTGTTTAGAAGGAGTGCAATGGCGAATTGTGCACAAGCACAGCACAGAGTAGGCTTTCCTTAACGGAAATATGCAAGTAAATGCTAGAACGCACCAATAAGATCTCACTAGCTTATGCTTGGCTCTGCCCACCATGATTAATTTGCTCCCATTGGAAATGACAGGCTGCGGTCTATATTGGGTTAGTAATATAAATCTTTGGTTTGACTGACATCTACTCTAACAGACAGCAACACATACTACGTAATTAAAATGGCAGACGACAACACACCCCATAATTAAAAGGGCAACACACTCCGTAATTTATGGTGCTTGCCGTTACTACAGTTCTCTCCGTTTGTCTTAGAGGTTGTGTTGGATTATAAAGGTAAAAACAAAACGCAAAATGAAAACCACCTTGAGCAACCAACAAGATGAAAATCTAACAATATTTTTTTAATAACTTTTAAATAGAATGATATACATGTTCTGATACTGCGCAAAAGTTTTACCCATTCATTCAAATGGGAATAGAGTGTCATGATTTTAGCCAGAGGGCTCTTTCTAGGAACAAATATTACATCATGTAACACGGACAATGGTATTACCATGAATATTAAATATTGATTATGGTGCTATAATAAGCATGTACTGTAGTCATAGTGTCTGGAGGAAGTTTAAATATTAATTCCAGGAAGATGCACTTCAGGGATCTCCCGTTAAGCTTAGAGAGAAAAGCCAAGAATTTCTGAGCCTTTGCTGATGTCAAATAGATGAATGAACCGTAGTGACTGTCAAAGTAATCATTCTTTTGTTCATTAAAATCGTTGCAGTAATGCAGTACTAAAGTATTTTACACTAACTCATTGATTGACCATTTTGAAAACATAAAGGTACTGACACACTATTTAAAGCTGAGGAATTTACAATACTCGCAGTGAGCTGTATCCTGTGACAGTGTGAATGTTCTGATGAGTGCTTAATATCAAGGATAGAAATTGAGGACGTTACAGTTCATTTCAGATCTATTATCTGTTATCTGGCACTATTTAATCTTGCAAACTTCATATGCCCTTTAATCAACAAGGCTTAGTTTAATAGTCCTGATGTCTGTCAAATCAATCTGTAACATCTTGTTAGTGAAGTTAGATTAATTTTGATCAAGGAGCAATTTCCCTCTAGATTGAATGCCAATCAATAAGCACAAAGCTGCAGATTGTTATTGATCCTCCTAATGGTTTCAGTGGACATATTTTTTTATTGAACAGAGACCCCAATTCAATCTAAAGTTCGTCTTGACGATATGAAAGGATTTATCTCATTAAATCTGTCTTTTAATTTATTTATTGATTGATTCATTCATTCATTCATTCATTCATGGACGCTTGTCTGGTTCTGGCTGTGTTTTCATTACAGGCAGTATGAAAGCTATACAGTAACACTTTCACAAATAAAAGTGTAATCCTATGAAAATAACAGCTAGTGTTTTTATTATTACTCTCACACTTCTTTCATGCTTAACATGAATAATAAAATGGCAACAGCTGATATGTAATGGTAAAGAAGCCTGCATAGCTGGAACTGTGGACCAGGCTGTGAGCTGACCTGGTAAGAGGGGTGGGGGGTAGGAGGGGAGGTTGGGGGGGGTGCATTGACGATTGTCAGTGATGCAGCGAGCCACTGGCTTCAAGATGTGCCACACCATTGGACACTAGATGCCAAGACCATGCTGCTGCTCCCTTCCAACATATTCAATATAAGATAAGGGCCTATCTCCACACAGCAGATACACAGGTCATTTAACCTACATGGTGCCAGGTAAAAATATGGCTTGTCTGATGCAGTTAATTGAATATCAGTGAGGAGAGCAAAATGTAGATTTTGTGTTGCCAAACAAGTGCGTGTAAAATGTAGACCTCTTGCACTTCCTTTCTGAACCATTACAATGCATAAACAATGTCCATTAGCATGACTAATATGCCTTATAGACAGCTAGACTTCCCTGTTATACTATATTTGTGACCTTAAGATGTCCATCCACTTATCGCTGACCAAGAGCTTTTAGCAGTGAAGCGCTCTGTGAGTGATGCATTTAATGAACCTGAACACTTTACTGAATTAGATGCAGGCCTTTTTTGTCCACATTAAATTCCCTCTTGGGTTGTGAAACAACAGAATCATTTCCTGAGCTGGCTGGAAATATCCAGAGGTTCAATGCTAACCACTCCGCAAACTTAGGGGCCAGAACTCACATGCCGGACCTATGTTGCAGCACACAATGTGGAGGCCAGATTATAATATGTTTTTAGTATTTATTGTCATACTATATGCACCGGATAGTGCAGGTCGAAAGATTTTTCACCTTGACGGCTCAAGAATTCAAGCCTGAAACCTTTCGGTTACTAGCCCAATGTTCTAACCACTAGGCTACCTGCAGCATGGTGGTTTTACCAGTAATCCAAAGCCATTTTATGAAAAGGAAATTATGTAACGTTTATATTAGCTCTTTAGCTCAAAAGCCCAGAGGAATGCTTGAAGACAAAAAGCTCTGAGTTGTACAAACAAGTCAATTGGATTAAGATCCATCTGTGTTTTAAATAGGAAAAATGAAAAATAACAACATAAATGCCAAGTAGAGTGCAGATGGTAGAATGAAGCGAATGATACCTGTATAGGAAGAAGGAGTATATCTTGTACAACGCCTCTTTAAATGAAGCATGCTTTTACACTGAACTCTGAACATTTCTTCTTACAGATATTTCATGCTAACCGTTAATACTGAATTTAGCATGTAATTTGGACATTATTGCACTCCACACTGACGTTTCCCACCTGGACAAAATAACACCTATGTGAGAATGCTAATCAGTGACTATGGCTCAGCGTTCAACACCATAGTGCCCTCAAAGCTCATCAATAAACTAAGGACCCTGGGATTAAACACCTCCCTCTGCAACTTGATCCCGGACTTCCTGACGGGTCGCCACCGGTGGTAAAGGTAGGTAACAACACATCCGCCACGCTGATCCTCAACACTGGGGCCCATCAGGGGTGTGTGCTCAGTCCCCTCCTGTACTCCTTGTTCACTCATGACTGGCCAGCCAGGCACGACTCCAACACCATCATCAAGTTTGCCAATGACTGACAACAACGAGACAGCCTATAGGGAGGTCAAAGACCTAGTAGTGTGGTGCCAGGACAACAGGACAGAGCACGCCCTCATTCTCATCGACGGGGCTGCAGCGGAGCAGGTTGAGAGCTTCAAGTTCCTTGGTGTCCACATCACCAACAAACTAACATGGTCCAAGCACACCAAGACAGTCGTGAAGAGGGCACGACAAAACCTATTCCCCCTCAGGAGACTGAAAAGATTTGGCATTGGTCCTCAGATCCTCAAAGGGTTCTACAGCTGCACCATTGAGAGTATCCTAACCAGTTGCATCACTGCCTGGTATGGCAACTGCTCGGCCTCTAACCGCAAGGCACTACAGAGTGTAGTGCGAAAGTCCCAGTAGATCACTGGGGCCAAGCTTCCTGACATCCAGGATCTCTATACCAGGCGGTATCAGAGGAAGGCCCTAAAAATTGTCAAAGACTCCAGCCACCCTAGTCATAGGCTGTTCTCTCTGCTACCACACGGCAAGCGGTACCGGAGTGCTTCTACCCCCAAGCCATAAGACTCTTGAGCACCTAATCAAATGGCTCCCCAGACTATTTGCATTGCCCCCCCTCTTTTACACCGCTGCTACTCTCTGTTGTCATCATCTATGCATAGTCATTTAACTGCTGCTCTGTAATTACTTGTTACTTTCATTCCTTATTCTTATCTGTATTTTATAAACTGCATTGTAGGTTAGGGGCTCATAACTAAGCATTTCACTGCATTTCACCTCTTGTATTTGGCGCATGTGACTAATACAATTTGATTTGATTTAATACGTGTCACATATCAGTTGGCAAACAATGTCATTTTTTAAATATTTGAGTTAATAAAGCCGCATACAAACATGGTCTCTTTTTTGCTTTCTTGAGTAAGACAGCTCCAAAATGCAGCTGTTTCAACCTAGCTCAGTGCTTTCTGTGGTGGTGGGGCAGCCAGCGGAAAACACGGAGTGTAGGGGTAGGTAATGTTCTCTAGTTGCGCTGTGATTGGCTTAGTGTTCTGTCACTCATGGGGACACTAAGTCATTGCAAAATCTACAGGGTGTCACACCCTGATCTGTTTTACCTGTCCTTGTGATTGTCTCCACCCCCCTCCAGGTGTCGCCCATCTTCCCCATTATCCCCTGTGTATTTAAGCACAGGGAATAGCTTCGTGGCCTTGTGGAGGGGGTCGAAACATTGGTTGAATGCCATGACCGGGCATTGGACAGTTTGCTGGCACAATTCCAACGTTTATCTGGGAGGCTACCTACCACGGTGGTAACCCCACAGCGACTCAGCTGCTAGCAGCGCTGTCTTATCGGTCACGCTCCCTTCTCAGGAGTTTCGCTTTCCACCTCCGGAACGCTTCAATGTAGAGCCGGGCAACTGTTGGGCTTTCCTAGCTAATTGTGCCATCGTATTTGAGCTTCAGCCCTCCTTCTTCCCCTCAGATTGATCCAAGAATGTCAAGCCGGATGCACTGTGCCGCCGCTATAGCCCCACGGGTACCACCCCAGGGCCTGAGACCACCTCGTGCCTGGTGATGGCACTGTACTGGGGTATAGTGAAACAGGTCCAGAAGGCGCAGTGGACCCAGCCGAACCCTGGGCGGTGCCCTGATAATCAGATGTTCGTGCCTGACACTGTCCACTCTGAGGTCCTGGTGTGGGCCCATTCTTCCAGGCTTGCATACCACCCGTGCTCCCGTCGGACCCTAGCCTTCGTGCGACTTTTGGTGGCCTACAATGGTTCCGGATGTTGCAGTGTTTGTCTCTGCCTGCACGGTCTGTGCTCAGAATAACACTCCTCTGCAAACACTGCTGTCCCTCACTGGGCCTGTTCCCACATATCCCTGGATTTTGTCTGAGGGCAACACTGCCATCCTGACAGTGGTCGACCGGTTTGTATACATCCCACCTTTCACATGTCCAGAGTCAAGCCTATGCCTCACATCCCTTTGTCTCCTGTTTCCAAGTCCACACCTTTCCCCTGTCTCATCGATGGCCAACCGGTGAGGGTGAGGCGTCTCCTGAAGGTTCGACCTCGGGGCAGGGGGTTCCAGTTCCTGGTTGACTGGGAGGGTTATGGCCCGGAGGAGAGGTGCTGGGTCCCCACAAGGGACGCCCTGGACCTAGGCCTCATCATGGATTTTCATCCTGGTCAACCAGGTATGCTCCCAGGTAGGACGGCAGGTGGCGCCCCTAGAGGAGGAGGGGGGGGGGCTCCTGTCACACCCTGATCTGTTTCATCTGTCCTTGTGATTGTCTCCACCCCCCTTCTCTGTTGCCAGTTCATCTTGCTTGTCAAGTCAACCAGTGTTTTTGTTCTCAGATCCTGCTTTTTCCAGTCTCTCCTTTTTCTCACCCTCCTGGTTTTGACCCTTGCCTGTCCCAACCTTTGCCCCACCTCTGGTTTACTGACCCCTGCCTGCCTTGACCAGTCTATTGCCTATCCCTGTTGGAATATTAAACCATTGTCAATTCGACGTGTTTCTAGGTCTTACCTTGATTCCTGATACAGGGTGAGCTAGAAAATTCAAGCTACTTGGATGCGCCATAGACTTACATTAGAAGTTCCCATCCAAGAAGGCTCAAGGTCATTGGCCACAGATAAAATTATATCAAATCACATTGTACTGTAGCTTTGATTGGACTGATCATGTCAACATCCTACTTTCAAAATCTTAGCTAGCAAGTTAGACAAGTAGTCATCATTATGAATCAATTTGACAATAATTTTCAATCCAATTTTTTGGGTCACATACATTAGATGTTATTGCAGGTGTAGCGAAATGCTTGTGTTTCTAGCTCAGACATTGAAGTAATATCTAACAAATTACACAACATATACCCAATACACATCAATCTAAGTAGGATTGAATTAAGCCAATATACACTGCTCAAAGAAATAAAGGGAACACTAAAATAACACATCCTAGATCTGAATGAATGAAATATTCTGATTAAATACTTTTTTCTTCACATAGTTGAATGTGCTGACAACAAAATCACACAAAAATGATCAATGGAAATCAAATTTATCAACCCATGGAGGCCTGGATTTGGAGTCACACTCAAAATTAAAGTGGAAAACCACACTACAGGCTGATCCAACTTTGATGTAATTTCCTTAAAACAAGTAAAAATGAGGCTCAGTAGCGTGTGTGGCCTCCACGTGCCTGTATGACCTCCCTACAACGCCTGGGCATGCTCCTGATGAGGTGGCGGATGGTCTCCTGAGGGATCTCCTCCCAGACCTGGACTAAAGCATCCGCCAACTCCTGGACAGTCTGTGGTGCAACGTGGCGTTGGTGGATGGAGCGAGACATGATGTCCCAGATGTGCTCAATTGGATTCAGGTCTGGGGAACGGGCGGGCCAGTCCATAGCATCAATGCTTTCCTCTTGCAGGAACTGCTGACACACTCCAGCCACATGAGGTCTAGCATTGTCTTGCATTAGTAGGAACCCAGGGCCAACCGCACCAGCATATGGTCTCACAAGGGGTCTGAGGATCTCATCTCGGTACCTAAAGGCAGTCAGGCTATCTCTGGCGAGCACATGGAGGGCTGTGCGGCCCCCCAAAGAAATGTCACCCCACACCATGACTGACCCACCGCCAAACCGGTCATGCTGGAGGATGTTGCAGGCAGCAGAACGTTCTCCACGGCGTCTCCAGACTCTGTCACGTCTGTCACATGTGCTCAGTGTGAACCTGCTTTCATCTGTGAAGAGCACAGGGCGCCAGTGGCGAATTTGTCAATCTTGGTGTTCTCTGGCAAATGCCAAACGTCCTGCACGGTGTTGGGCTGTAAGCACAACCCCCACCTGTGGACGTCGGGCCCTCATGGAGTCTGTTTCTGACCGTTTGAGCAGACACATGCACATTTGTGTCCTGCTGGAGGTCATTTTGCAGGGCTCTGGCAGTGCTCCTCCTGCTCCTCCTTGCACAAAGATGGAGGTAGCGGTCCTGCCGCTGGGTTGTTACCCTCCTACGGCCTCCTCCACATCTCCTGATGTACTGGCCTATCTCCTGGTAGCGCCTCCATGCTCTGGACACTACGCTGACAGACACAGCAAACCTTCTTGCCACAGCTCGCATTGATGCTGCACTACCTGAGCCACTTGTGTGGGTTGTAGACTCCGTCTCATGCTACCACTAGAGTGAAAGCGGCAGGGTAGCCTAGTGGTTAGAGCGTTGGACTAGTAACCGGAAGGTTGCAAGTTCAAACCCCTGAGCTGACAAGGTACAAATCTGTCCTTCTGCCCCTGAACAGGCAGTTAACCCACTGTTCCTAGGCCGTCATTGAAAATAAGAATTTGTTCTTAACTGACTTGCCTAGTTAAATAAAGGTAAAAAAACATCAGCCAGGAAGCATAGGAACTGAGAAGTGGTCTGTGGTCACCACCTGTAGAACCACTTTATTGGGGGTGTCTTGCTAATTGCCTGTAATTTCCACCTGTTGTCTATTCCATTTGCACAACAGCATGTGAAATGTATTGTCAATCAGTGTTGCTTCCTAAGTGGACAGTTTGATTTCACAGAAGTGTGATTGACTTGGAGTAACATTGTGTTGTTTAAGTGTTCCCTTTATTTTTTTGAGCAGTGTATATAAATATGGATGAGCGATGTCAGAGTGGAACGAACTAAGATACAGTAGAATAGTATATAAAAACAGTATATACATATGAGATGAGTAATACCAGATATGTAAACATTATTAAAGTGGCCAATGATTTTGATTCTGTATATAGGCAGCAGCCTCTCTGTGTTAGTAATGGCTGTTTAACAGTCTGATGGCTTTGAGATAGAAGCTGTTTTTAAGTCTCTCGGTCCCACCTTAGATGCACCTGTACTAACCTCGCCTTCTGGATGATAGCGGGGTGAACAGGCAGTGGATCGGGTGGATGATGTCCTTGATGATCTTTTTGGCCTTCCTGTGACATCGTTGCTGGTGTTGTCCTGAAGGGCAGGTAGTTTGCCCCGGTAATGCATTGGGCAGACCTCACCACCCTCTGGAGAGCCTTGCGGTTGTGGGCATTGCAGTTGCCATACCAGGAGGTTGTGCATATGTACATTTTGTGAGGGTTTTAGGTGACAAGCCAAATTTCTTCAGCCTCCTGAGGTCGAAGAGACTCTGTTGCGACCCTGTATTCACCACACAGTCTGTGTGGGTGGTCCATTTCAGTTTGTCAGTGATATGTACGCCAAGAAACTTGAAACTTTCCACCTTCTCCACTGCGGTCCCATCTATGTAGATAGGGGGTGCACCCTCTGCTGTTTCCTGAAGTCCACGATCATCTCATTTGTTTTGTTGACATTGAGTGAGAGGTTATTTACCAGGCACCACACTCCCAGAGCCCTAACCTCCTCCCTGTAGGTTGTCTCATCATCATTAATAATCAAGCCAACTACCGTTGTGTCTGCGAACTTGATGATTGAGTTGGAGGCGTGCTTGGCCACGCAGTCATGGGTGAACAGGGAGTACAGGAGGGGGCTGAGCATGCACCCTTATGGGGCCCCAGTGTTGAAGATCAGTGGAGTAGAGGTGATGTTTCCTACCTTCACCACCTGGGGGTGGCCCGTCAGGAAGTCCAGGACCCAGTTGCACAGGGTGGGGTTCAGACCCAGGGCCTCGAGCTTAGTGTTGGTGTTGAATGCTGAGCTATAGTCAATGAACAGCATTCTTACATAAGTATTCCTCTTGTCCAAATGGGATAGAGCAATGTGCAGAGTGATGGTGATTGCATCGTCTGTGGATCTATTGGGGCGGTAAGCAGATTGAAGTGGGTCTACGGTGACAGGTACGGTAGAGGTGATATGATCTTTGTCTAGTCTCTCAAAGCACTTCATGATGACATACTGTAGGTGAGTGCTACGGGGCGATAGTCATTAAGTTCAGTTACCTTTGCCTTCTTGGGTACAGGAACAATGGTGGCCATCTTGAAGCATGTGGGGACAGCAGACTGTGATAGGGAGAGATCGAATATTCCCATAAACACACCAGCCAGCTGGTCTGTGCATGCTCTGAGGACCCGGGCTAGGGATGCCATCTGGACCGGCAGCCCTGCGAGGATTTACACATTTAAATGATTTACTCATGTCGGCCACGGAGAAGGAGAGCCCATAGTCCTTGGTAGCGGGCTGCGTCGGTGGCACTGTGTTATCCTCAAAGCGTGTGAAGAACGTGTTTAGCCTGTCCGGAAGCAAGACATCGGTCTCGGCGACGTGGCTCGTTTTACTTTTGTAGTCTGTTATAGACTGTAGTCTCTGCCATATACGTCTCATGTCTGAGCCGTTGAATTGCAGCTCCACTTTATCTCTATACTGACGTTTAGCTTGTTTGATTGCCTTGCGGAGTGAATAACTGCACTGTTTATATTCTGCCATGTTACCAGTCGTTTCGCAGTTTTGCTCAAATGCGACCATCTATCAACGGTTTCTAGTTAGGGTAGGTTTTAATAGTCACAGTTGGTACTACATCTCCAATACACTTCCTTGTGAACGCAGTCACCATGTATGCGAAAAATATATAGATAAAATGTATGGGTACTCATTGGCCATTGGATATAGACACTACACAACAAGTTGGAAATTGCAAATTCAATAATGAGTGGTTTGGAAGGAATCAGTGGTTAACATGCATTAGTGTTGCAAAGCAATCACTAGCCTGCTATTCAGTGAGGAGGATGTGTGGTCCAAGTCGGTTTAAGGGTCTCCTTTCCAAGCTTAAAAGAATAAACATTCACATGCAACACCATGGGCCAGAAAAGGTTGAATACATTGACCATGCTGTCAATCCAGCATGACTTCTGCCACGTTCAAAACAACTGAAAACTCAGAACTGGGAAGTTCAAGACAACTGGAAACACTGGGGGAAAAAATGAGGTCCAACTGGGAAAATACGTTTTGAGCAGTCATCCAACTCAGAATTCCAAGTTGGGAACTAGGTCCTCTTTCGACAGCTCCGACCTGAAGATCATTGACATTATGATTCAACCTTTTTTGTTTTTCAGAGTTCCAGAGAATGCCAGACTTCGATGACAAAGTTTGATGACAAAATTTACCCACAAGACGGACCGCCGCGCCACCTTCCTGTTCAAGTAAGCACAGCACAAGCTAGGTCCAAAAAATGTTTTGTATGCTGCTTCATAAAGGATGTAATATGTCAGGGAGATATGTATACTGTAGCTAAGAAAGTAATACTATGTGTATGTTGTGCAGTAAGCTGTTAGTAGCCCATGTGCCTCACCCTAACAAGTTGGTCCCTTTTCCCCTCATAACTTCGCCTACTGTTCTGACTTGGTGGTGCACATGTGGCCTATAGCCGGTTTTAGAGAAATGTCATCATTGAATATTGGAAGAGATTTCATTGTCTGCTTATATGCCCCCTTTATTTATCCTACGGCTCTGACTTGGTGTTCAGGGTGAATACTATAAGAACGGCCCATGGTCTGAATTCTGTCGCTGTACATTTCAAAAGTGCTGAACAAATAGATATACTGACTACGTCCGTCTTACTTCGTTTATTAATGTCTTAATCAAAATTACGGATTGACTCTTATCCGCTCATCGTTCTCTTATGTCATAGTTTGTACATCTCAATTGTCAGTAGAAACCACATTTGTTAAAGCAAGTCAGGCATATCAGCTATGTCTTTTATAAAGGCAGTAAATGAGGCCGAATGAACTGTTTCGCTGCCAGACAAGGCTCAGCTGACAGCCAGGTGTAACGGTGGATTCACTCCAGGGTGCTGAAAAGAAAGCTCTGCTGTTGGGACAGCTTAATTGGGCACTGTTTGTCACCATTATAGTGATATTAATGTATTATTTAGTGTTGTGTTGTGTATTGGGGAGTTTGCCCCACCAAGATGTACAGTTGAAGTTGGAAGTTTACATACACTTAGGTTGGAGTCATTAAAACTCGTTTTTCAACCACTCCACGCATTGTTGTTAACAAACTATAGATTTGGCAAGTTGTTTAGGGCATCTACATTGTGCATGACACAAGTAAACTTTCCAACAATTGTTTACAGACAGATTATTTCACTTATAATTCATTGTATCACAATTCCAGTGGGAATTGACATAACTGACATCGTTTGAGTCAACTGGAGGTGTAACTGTGGATGTATTTCAAGGCCTCTTTGCTTGACATCATGGGAAAATCAAAAGAAATCAGCCAAGACCTTAGAAAATAAATTGTAGACCTCCACAAGTCTGGGTCATCCTTGGGAGTAATTTCCAAACGTCTGAAGGTACCACGTTCATCTGTACAAACAATAGTACGCAAGAATAAACACCATGGGACCACGCAGCCGTCATACCACTCAGGAAGGAGATGCGTTCTGTCTCCTAGAAATGTACGTACTTTGGTGCGAAAAATGCAAATCAATCCCAGAACAACAGCAAAGGTCATTGTGAAGATTCTGGAGGAAACAGGTACAAAGTATCTATATCCACAGTAAAACTTGTATTATATTGACATAACCTGAAATGACGCTCATCAAGGAAGAAGCCAGTGCTCCAAAACCGCCATAAAAATCCAGACTTCGGTTTGCAACTGCACATGGGGACAAAGATCGTAATTTTTGGAGAAACATTCTCTAGTCTGATGAAACAAAAATAGAACTGTTTGGCCATAATGACCATCGTTATGTTTGGAGGAAATAGGGTGAGGCTTGCAAGCCGTAGAACATCATCCCAATCGTGAAGCACGTAGGTGGCAGCATCATGTTGTGGGATTGCTTTGCTGCAGAATGGACTGGTGCACTTCACAAAATAGATGGCATCATAAGGAACAAAAATGTATGTTGATATATTGAAGCAACAACTTAAGACATCAGCCAGGAAGTTAAAGTTTGGTCACAAATGGGTCTCGCAAATGGACAATGTCCACAAGCATACTTCCAAATTTGGGGCAGAATGGCTTAAGGACAACAAAGTCAAGGTTATTGGAGGGGCCATCACAAAGCCCTGACCTCAATCCTATAGAACATTAGTGGGCAGAACTGAAAAAGCATGTGCGAGCAAGGAGGCCTACAAACCTAATTCAGTTACACCAGCTCTGTCAGGAGGAATGGGCCAAAATAAACCCAACTTATTGTGGGAAGCTTGTGGAAGGCTACCCAAAACGTTTGACCCAAGTTAAACAATTTAAAGGCAATGCTACCAAATACTAATTGAGTGTATGTAAACTTCTGACCAACTGGGAATGTGATGAAAGAAATAAAAGATGAAAGAAATAATTCTCTCTACTATTATTCTGACATTTCACATTCTTAAAATAAAGTGGTGATCTTAGCTGACCTAAGACAGCGAATTTTTACTAGGATTAAATGTCAGGAATTGTGAAACTGAGTTTAAATGTATTTGGCTAAGGTGTATGTTAACTTCCGACTTCAACTGTACATGCTAAAATGGGCACTGATCTTCTCCTTTGCTATATCACAAACCAATGCATGATTTGGAAACAGACCACAAACTCTCAATAATGTTTTTATTTTCCTCAACAGTCCTGGTCTGCCTCCACAATGAACATCCATCAAGAAGGCCTACCTCAGAACAATGTATATTTGGTAACTTCTGCATTGATTGTGCATTCTATTCCTGCACACCCATTTGATTTGGTTATTACTTAGCAATCTTTTATTACCTCTATTGCCTTTTCACACATTGCAAAAACACATTTTGATGGAAACATCACCATTCCAAAGGGATTCTCAGGTCAAATAGGATAAATGTCCTATCATATATTTTGGCTCATGGAGCCTTGTGGAGTCAGATCCAAATTGCATTAATATGAGTGTGCTGTAGGCTCTGACTGATATCAGACAGAAATGGACACCTACCTGAAAATGACATCTGACACTGGAGAGAGGAAACTGGGTTGACAGCACCTGCTGCTGTAGAAATGAGGCGATAAGATGGGGGAAGGGAGGAATGTGAATCTCATCAGATTAGTGGAAAGAGATAACCTTCAAGTAGATCTGACATATACTCCATTTAAATCTCAGCTGTCACTTCTCCCTCTGAGGGACACGTTTAGGGAATCCAGAAGAGTGAAGACAGCATAAACACAGCTCACTCATAGACTGTTATGCTTTCTTATCTTGTTTCCTATGATGTATTGATTTTGTATTATATCTGTATCATATAATGCTATCTATGAAAATGCATTTATTGCATATGTGTTGTCAGTGTTAGCTGAATGGCCAATAAATATCATACTTTTAATAGGGGTCATACTTTTAATATTACATTTGACACATTTAGTTGAAATGTCAGTCATTCGTGATTCCTCAGAACATAATATGTTGCATGGATACAGAACAGCTTGCATTCACTCAACAACTGACTGAGAGGACCAGTGTTATTGTCTGTTACAGACTTGAGGGGGTCCAATCCGGCCTGTGGTGGTTTAAGTCAATAGAAATTATAATGGACCTACAGTACATTCATTCAGTTTCTTGACTGTGTCCAGTGCACTAATAATCACAGAAATGAAAGCTTTTGAAGATGAGGAAATATAACACATTTTCAGTGCAGCCCTTCAGACCTTGTTGAAGACCGAATGCGGCCCCTGGATCAAAATGAGTTTGACACCCCTGCCTTAGTGTGTAGGATTTGTACATTAAATTGCCTCCATGGAACAGCCCCTGGCAACCACAAGTGCAATGGGCCTTGATGACCACTTGTCATGGCTGATAAGATTAAAACTGGGAGCCATCTCCGTGTAAGCATTTTGAGGGTCTTTGAAAACCCCTGCGTTGCCACATAGAGAGGATGAGTGCTCACTATACTATCCTCACGTTCATCACAGAATGGTCCAATCTTACAAATTAAACACAAAGGTAAAAAGGTCAACAAAGACAAGAGAAAAACACTCATCCTTTAACTACTCTACTTTCATAATCAAATATTGTTTACTTGACATTTAGGACACAGTACTGTCATATAGATTTCTGTAGCATTACTGTACTCGTATTTGACACACTGTTATCTCCTGAATCAAGTGGAAGTTGTTTTCTGTCAAACTGAGATGTGTAAATGTCAAAACTGAAAGCATGAGAGGTGCTGTTGCTCCTAGGTGAGATTCTGTCCCATACCAGAAATGTTTGCCCTGCTTTCCCGCAGACTGTCTTTGGCAGCGAGTGTACATTCTGTGGAGCTGTCCACTGAGTGAGAGTGGTGATTGGTGTGCCAAATAATTTGCAAAAAGTCAATTTTGCTCACCATGCTTTACAGGAAGGGAGAATGAAGGACTAGAATCTTCTCTGTGGTGACTGACCTAAGCGGCAATCTGTGGACCAGCTTGTGTAGGTGAAATGGCAGCATGTGCATTCTCAGATACAGCTATCACAAAAAAAATTGTAAAAGAAATTGCAGAATTTACTTTGAATTCCCTTTAAATACATTCTTATGACAACCCTCTTAAGTATTTTCCTACTCTACCTTTTTAGAACGAATGTCAATTGAGATATGCCTTGGACGTTCTTGATAACCTGTCTTAAAGTTGTAACATGACATCACTAATGCAAATGTCTTTTAAAGTTCTGGACTCTTTAATGGCAGTGGCATTACCCATATATGAGCTATCCAAGATATGATTCATCTTTCTCCACAAAGGCAGAAAAAGTGTTATTCACTCCTAAGGAAAGCGATATCATATCATTCATCTTTACTTTACTCTTCATCCCCTATCCACAGTATCCTCCAGCTCATTGTAAGGTTAAGTTAAAAGGAGCAGCCTCTTAGAACATGAAAATCAGGTGGAAAATTCAGCTCCTATGAGCACCAATAACATGATGTAGGGTTCATTCATGCATGTTGACTGTCACAATGCACTCTGTACCTGGGGCTTGATGATCCCGTAAACCAATCATAACCAGTAATGACCATTTCGCAAAGATTTCCGGTTACAATGTGTTTTACAGTGGCAAGACGATAAATGTACTGTATGCAAAGAACATACACTATATATATATATATATATATATATATATATATATATATATATATATATACCTTTTTGATGATTCAAACACACAGTATATCACAAAAGTGATATATTCACACCTTAGACCTTGTAACACTAACGAGTCACATGACACCGGGGAGGGAAAATGGCTAATTGGGCCCAATTTGGACATTTTCACTTAGGGGTGTACTCACTTTTGTTGCTAGCGGTTTAGACATTAATGGCTGTGTGTTGAGTTATTTTGAGGGGACAGCAAATTTACACTGTTATACAACCTGTACACTCACTACTTTACATTGTATTAAAGTGTCATTTCTTCAGTGTTGTCACATGAAAGAATATACTCAAATATTTACAAAAATGTGAGGGGTGTACTCACTTTTGTGATATACTGTACATTACATACACCAATGCGAGTCTTATATGATAACACATCAAATGCCGACCATATTATCTTCCAAAATAATTCTCATCAGTGATTGTCACAGCCGTGTATATCCCCCCTCAAGCCGATACCACGACGGCACTCAAGAAACTTCACTGGACTCTATGCAAACTGGATTCCATATATTCTGAGGCAGCATTTATTGTAGCTGGGGATTTTAACAAAGCAAATTTGAGAACAAGGCTACCTAAATTCTACCAGCATATTGATTCTAGCACTCGTGCAGGCAATACACTGGATCACTGCTACTCTAACTTCTGAGATGCATACAAGGCCCTCCCCTGCCCCCCCTTTCGGCATTTTCGACCACGACTCCATTTTGCTACTACCGTCCTATAGGCACAAGCTCAAACAGGATGTGACCATGACAAGAACTATTCAACGCTGGTCTGACCAATAGGAATCCACACTTCAAGATTGTTTTGATCACACAGACTGGGAAATGATCCAGGCAGCCTCAGAGAATAACATTGATTTATATGCTGATTCGGTGAGTGAGTTTATAAGGAAGTGCATTGGAGATGTTGTACCCACTGTTAAAACCTACCCTAACCAGAAACCATGGATAGATGGCGGCATTTGAGCAAAACTGAAACAAACCACACAAACCGCACAAACCACCGCTTTTAACCATGTAATCATGACTTGGAAAATGGCAGAATATAAACAATGTAGTTATTCACTCTGCAAAGCAATCAAACAAGTGAAATGTCAGTGTAAGGGAAAAAGGTGGAGTCAAAATTCAGCGGCTCAGACATGAGACGTACGTGGCAGGGTCTACAGGCAATCACAGACTACAAAAAGAAAACCAGCCACGTCACAGACACCGACATCTTTGCCCGCTTTGAGGGTAATACAGCAGCACCGATGCGGCCCGCTACCAAGGACTGCGGGCCCCCCCCCCCTCCTTCTCCGTGGCCGACGTGAGGGACACATTTTAAACATATTAACACTCGCAAGGCTCCCAGCCCAGATGGCATCCCTAGCCGCGTCCTCAGAGCATGCGCAGACCAGCTGGCTGGTGTTTCTACGGACATATTCAACCTCTCCCTATCTCAGTCTGCTGTCCCCACATGCATCAAGATGGCCACCATTGTCCCTGTACCTACAGTGCCTTGCGAAAGTATTCGGCCCCCTTGAACTTTGCGACCTTTTGCCACATTTCAGGCTTCAAACATAAAGATATAAAACTGTATTTTTTTGTGAAGAATCAACAACAAGTGGGACACAATCATGAAGTGGAACGACATTTATTGGATATTTCAAACCTTTTGAACAAATCAAAAACTGAAAAATTGGGCGTGCAAAATTATTCAGCCCCCTTAAGTTAATACTTTGTAGCGCCACCTTTTGCTGCGATTACAGCTGTAAGTCGTTTGGGGTATGTCTCTATCAGTTTTGCACATCGAGAGACTGAAATGTTTTCCCATTCCTCCTTGCAAAACAGCTCGAGCTCAGTGAGGTTGGATGGAGAGCATTTGTGACCAGCAGTTTTCAGTTCTTTACACAGATTCTCGATTGGATTCAGTCTGGACTTTGACTTGGCCATTCTAACACCTGGATATGTTTATTTTTGAGTCATTCCATTGTAGATTTTGCCTTATGTTTTGGATCATTGTCTTGTTGGAAGACAAATCTCTGTCCCAGTCTCAGGTCTTTTGCAGACTACATCAGGTTTTCTTCCAGAATGGTCCTGTATTTGGCTCCATCCATCTTCCCATCAATTTTAACCATCTTCCCTGTCCCTGCTGAAGAAAAGCAGGCCCAAACCATGATGCTGCCACCACCATGTTTGACAGTGGGGATGGGTGATGAGCTGTGTTGCTTTTACGCCAAACATAACGTTTTGCATTGTTGCCAAAAAGTTCAATTTTCGTTTCATCTGACCAGAGCACCTTCTTCCACATGTTTGGTGTGTCTCCCAGGTGGCTTGTGGCAAACTTTAAACGACACTTTTTATGGATATCTTTAAGAAATGGCTTTCTTCTTGCCACTCTTCCATAAAGGCCAGATTTGTGCACTATACGACTGATTGTTGTCCTACGGACAGAGTCTCCCACCTCAGCTGTAGATCTCTGCAGTTCATCCAGAGTGATCATGGGCCTCTTGGCTGCATCTCTGATCAGTCTTGTCCTTGTATGAGCTGAAAGTTTAGAGGGACGGCCAGGTCTTGGTAGATTTGCAGTGGTCTGATACTCCTTCCATTTCAATATTATCGCTTGCACAGTGCTCCTTGGGATGTTTAAAGCTTGGGAAATCTTTTTGTATCCAAATCCCACTTTAAACTTCTTCACAACAGTATCTCGGACCTGCCTGGTGTGTTCCTTGTTCTTCATGATGCTCTCTGCGCTTTTAACGGACCTCTGAGACTATCACAGTGCAGGTGCATTTATACGGAGACTTGATTACACACAGGTGGATTGTATTTATCATCATTAGTCATTTAGGTCAACATTGGATCATTCAGAGATCCTCACTGAACTTCTGGAGAGAGTTTGCTGCACTGAAAGTAAAGGGGCTGAATAATTTCGCACGCCCAATTTTTCAGTTTTTGATTTGTTAAAAAAGTTTGAAATATCCAATAAATGTCGTTCCACTTCATGATTGTGTCCCACTTGTTGTTGATTCGTCACAAAAAAATACAGATTTATATCTTTATGTTTGAAGCCTGAAATGTGACAAAAGGTCGCAGAGTTCAAGGGGGCCGAATACTTTCGCAAGGCACTGTAACTGAACTAAATGACTATCGCCCCGCAGTACTCAGTTCTGTCATCATGAAGTGCTTTGAGAGACTAGACAAGGATCATATCACCTCCACGTTACCTGCCACCCTAGACCCACTTCAATTAGCATACCACCCCAATAGGTCCACAGACGATGCAATCACCATCACACTGCCTTATTCCATCTGGGCAAGAGGAATACCTATGTGAAAATGCTGTTTGTTGACTACAGCTCATCATTCAACACCATAGTACCCTCCAAGCTCAACACTAAGCTCGAGGCCCTGGGTCTCAACCCCGCCCTGTGCAATTGGGTCCTGGATTTTCTGACTGGCCACCCCCAGCTAGTCAAAGTAGGAAACAACTTCTCCACTTTGCTGATAATCAACGCTGGGGCCCCACAAGGGTGCGTGCTCAGCCCCCTTCTGTACTCCCTGTTCACGCATGACTGCGTGGTCATGCATGCCTCCAACTCAATCATCAAGTTTGCAGACGACATAACAGTAGTGGGATTGATTGCCTACAACGACAAGACAGCCTACATGGAGGAGGTGAGTGTGGTGTCAGGAAAACAACCTCTCATTCAATGTCAATAAAACGAAGGAGAGGATTGTGGACTTCAGGAAAGACTTCAGGAAAGAGCAGAGGGAGCAACCCCCTATCCACATCGACAGAACATTTGTGGAGAAGGTGGAAAGTTTTAAGTTCCTCGGCATACACGTCATTAGCACTGAAATGGTCCTCTCACACAGACAGTGTGGTGAAGAAGGCGCAACAGCACCTCTTCAAAATCAGGAGGCTGAAGAAATTTGGCTTGGCATCTAAAACCCTCACAAACTTTTACAGCACAATTGAGATTATCCTGTCGGGCTGTATCACCGCCTGGTATGGAAACTGCACCGCCTACAACTGCAAGGCTCTCCAGAGGGTGGTGCGGTCTACACAATGCATCACCGGGGGCAAACTACCTGCCCTCCAGGACATCTACAGCACCCAATGTCACAGGAAGGCCAAAAAGATCATCAAGGACAACAACCACCCGAGCCACTGCCTGTTCACCCCGCTAACATCCAGAAGGCAAGGTCAGTATAGGTGCATCAAAGCTGGGACCGAGAGACTTAAAAACAGCTTATATCTCAAGGCCATCAGACTGTTAAACAGCCATCAGTAACACAGAGAGGCTGCTGCCTATATACAGAATCGAAAATCATTGGCTACATTAATAAATAGATCACTAGTCACTTTAATAATGCCACTCTAATAATGTTTACATATCTTACATACTCATCTCATATGTATATACTCTTTTATACCATCTATTGCATATTGCCTATGCCACTCGGTCATCGCTCATCCATATATTTATATGTACATACTCTTATTCCATCTCTTTAGATTTGTGTGTATTAGGTAGTTGTTGTGGAATTGATAGATTACTTGTTAGATATTAAAGCACTGTCAGAACTAGAAGCGCAAGCATTTCGCTACAGTCGCATTAACATCTGCTAACCATGTGTATGTGACCAATAAAATGTGATTTGATTTGAGAAGGGAAGGTTCTCTTTGAGCTGGCATGATGCTTATCTAACACTAACAGCTCATTGTCAGAGGTCCTGTGCTCCGAGGCATCTGCATTGCCATAATGCCTCCTTTGAGGGATTAGGAAAACACGTCCCATTAAAAAGTTGTAATTTTAATGACATCAGGGACAATATGTGCAGCCTATGAATTTGATATGATAATAACCAACATACAATCATTGTTAAAAAGCTAAAAATGGAATTAGAAAAATGAAACGACATATTCAGAAGTACTGAAGGTGAGGCGATTATCGTTACAAAAAAATAATTCCTTAATTTGTCTGTATCATTTCTCATTTCACTGTTTGTCCATTAATATAAACATGTTCCTTTGAAAGCTGGTACATTATGTAATGACTGTGTAAACAGCCCAGTCTATAAGAACCATGAGGAGGCCCAAAGAGATGTTCATTTCATAACTTATTAAACAGTACTAAATGGACTTACTACACATGCTGTTTTCAGCCCAGCACAACAATAGGCCTACATTAGATGCTATTCTGCTATTTATCTATTGTCTTTTTAAGACAGTTTATACAAATGTTCATGGATACAGTAGTTAATAAAAGTAAGAGCTGCTTAAAACAAAAGTGGGAATCATGAGCATATCAAATCCAATAGCCCTCCAAGCCAGTGTATGACAAATGACTAAAAATGCCTTGGAGATCGACCAGTCGATTGCGATTGGTCGACCCACAAGGCATTTCTAGTCGATCGCCAAACATTTCTGTAAAAAAAAACACAGATAAAGCTTTGCGATTTTTTTTATGGCAGTAGGTTCACCCAATTAAGCTGCCCTGCGTGACAGGTAAGCGAATGTTCCAATTTAGAACCATTTCATGTGTCTGAAGGTACAAGTCTGCCTTCCACTGGCCAATTGGATTGTTCAGATTTATCTGCAGTAATGTAGCAGTTGTAAAAAAAATAAAAATAAACAGCAAAGTTGATACTGTGAGATTTCAGAACTTGTAAAACCATGACTAGAAAGAGACTTTCAGCAAAGATCTGTTGTTTTTACAAGTGAGTTCATGTCAAGTTCTTACTCAGCACTTTCAACACTTTTTATTCAACACTTGTATACACCATAAAATACGAATTCTTCCTACTTCCACTCATGCTACAACCAGCACTGCAGCTGTACTGAATGAGTAGGAAAGTGTATCGATAGGATTGCTTTGTTGTAATTAGAAGCTTGAGTCTTTTTTAATATCAAGGAATTTTTCACTTTCTCTGTTCATAGGAGTAACAATATACATTTTTGCATGAGGAAGAAAATGCAGTGTGACTCAAGTTTTGCTCGAAGATGGTGTCCCTTTTTGGTCAGTGTCGATGAAGGAAAGGAAGACAGGAGGGACGGTGAGAGGCGGACCCTCAGTCTGCTGCTCTCTCCCTCCACTGAGACTGACCAACAGATGCAGGCACCATCCACCCAGTAAAATAAAAATAGAAAGCAAATGATTTAAATGTATGCTCACTCAGATGTGCCTCACAAGTAATACAACAACTGCTCTTTTACCAGTGTGATCATATAGATTACCTAAAATTTTGAAATATAATTGTAAAAATGGTCCACACAACAATGGGCAATTCAAGCAAAGCCAATATGTGGTAATAATATATTAGGTCTTTGGCTTACTGCACAAACCTCATTGCTACAGTACTGTTTTTAATAGGTTAATGTTGCACAGGCTTACATTTTAAAGTCATGTTCAAACAGTATCTGAGCTGTAGATCTCAGCTCACATTTGTCTCAAAGGGATCTTGACTCAGAAAAGGTTGGTGACCACTGCTCCAGGCAGTAGCCTAATTAAAGCTGATACTGTAAATCTAGCCCTACTTGGCTTTTGATTTCAGAAAGACTCTTGTAGAGATGCAAAACAACAATTAAGAACTTTGTATAATGAAGACAAAAATTCAAGTACATCCTTAGCCATAATAATGTCTCTTAAGAGATCTTTAGTATAATATTAAAAAATGAAGCCTTGGATAAATGTTTTACAAAGAACATTCCAAAGTCAAGAACCATTATTTTAAGGAGACTGTATACGCATTCAGACTTGTACAATACTGTACAGTTCTGAGGTGCAAAGCAACAGCCAAAGGTAGAGTTGAAGTCAGAAGTTTACATGCCTCTTAGCCAAATACATTTAAACTCAGTTTTTCACAATTCCTGACATTTAATCCTAGTAAAAAAATTCCCTGTCTTAGGTCAGTTAGGATCAACACTTTATTTTAAGATTGTGAAATGTCAGAATAATAGTAGAGAGAATGATTTATTTCAGCTTTTATTTCTTTCATCACATTCCCAGTGGGTCAGAAGTTTATATACACTCAATCAGTCTTTGGTAGCATTGCCTTTAAATTGTTGAACTTGGGTCAAATGTTTTGAGTAGCCTTCCAGAAGCTTCCCACAATAAGTTGGGTAAATTTTGGCCCATTCCTCCTGACGTAGCTGGTGTAACTGAGTCAGGTTTGTAGGCCTCCTTGCTCGCACAGGCTTTTTCAGTTCTGCCCACAAATTTTCTATAGAATTGAGGTCAGGGCTTTGTGATGGCCACTCCAATACCTTGACTTTGTTGAGTGTACAAAGCATTAAGAACACCTTCCTAACATTGTCCTCAGAACAGTCTCAAATCATCAGGGCATGGAATCAACAAGGGGTTGAAAGTGTTCGACAGGGATGCTGGCCCATGTTGACTCCAATGCTTCCCACAGTAGTGTCAAGTTGGCTGGATGCCCTTTGGGTGGTGGACCATTCTTGATACACACAGGAAAATGTTAAGCATGAAACACCCAGCAGCGTCGCAGTTCTTGACACTTTAATCTTTTGTCTTGCCAATTCAACCTATGAATGGCACACATACACAATCCATGTCTCAATTGTCTCAAGGCTTGAAGAGTATTCTTTAACCTGTCTCCTCCCCTTCATCTATACAGGTTGAAGTGGATTTAACAAGTAACATCAATAAGGGATAATAGCTTTCACCTGGATTCACAAGGTCATGGAAAGAGGTGTCCTCAATGTTTTGTATACTCAGTGCTCACCATTTTAGATAAGCATTCTCCGTTCAAAAAATGCAGAACTAAGAACAGATACAGCCCTTGGTTCACTCCAGACCTGACTGCCCTCGACCAGCACAAAAACATCCTGTGGCGGACTGCAATAGCATCGAATAGTCCCCGCGATATGCAACTGTTCAGGGAAGTCAGGAACCAATACACGCAGTCAGTCAGGAAAGCTAAGGCCAGCTTCTTCAGGCAGAAGTTTGCATCCTGTAGCTCCAACTCCAAAAAGTTCTGGGACACTGTGAAGTCCATGGAGAACAAGAGCACCTCCTCCCAGCTGCCCACTGCACTGAGGCTAGGTAACACGGTCACCACCGATAAATCCATGATTATCGAAAACTTCAACAAGCATTTCTCAACGGCTGGCCATGCCTTCCGCCTGGCTACTCCAACCTCGGCCAACAGCTCCGCCCCCCCCGCAGCTACTCGCCCAAGCCTCTCCAGGTTCTCCTTTACCCAAATCCAGATAGCAGATGTTCTGAAAGAGCTGCAAAACCTGGACCCGTACAAATCAGCTGGGCTTGACAATCTGGACCCTCTATTTCTGAAACTATCCACCGCCATTGTCGCAACCCCTATTACCAGCCTGTTCAACCTCTCTTTCATATCGTCTGAGATCCCCAAGGATTGGAAAGCTGCCGCAGTCATCCCCCTCTTCAAAGGGGGAGACACCCTGGACACAAACTGTTACAGAGCTATATCCATCCTGCCCTGCCTATCTAAGGTCTTCGAAAGCCAAGTCAACAAACAGGTCACTGACCATCTCGAATCCCTCCGTACCTTCTCCGTTGTGCAATCTGGTTTCCGAGCCGGTCACGGGTGCATCTCAGCCACACTCAAGGTACTAAACGATATCATAACCGCCATCGATAAAAGACAGTACTGTGCAGCCGTCTTCATCGACCTTCCCAAGGCTTTCGACTCTGTCAATCACCATATTCTTATCGGCAGACTCAGTAGCCTCGGTTTTTCGGATGACTGCCTTGCCTGGTTCACCAATTACTTTGCAGACAGAGTTCAGTGTGTCAAATCGGAGGGCATGCTGTCCGGTCCTCTGGCAGTCTCTATGGGGGTGCCACAGGGTTCAACTCTCGGGCTGACTCTTTTCTCTGTATATATCAATGATGTTGCTCTTGCTGCGGGCGATTCCCTGATCCACCTCTACGCAGACGACACCATTCTATATACTTCCGGCCCGTCCTTGGACACTGTGCTATCTAACCTCCAAACGAGCTTCAATGCCATACAACACTCCTTCCGTGACCTCCAACTGCTCTTAAACGCTAGTAAAACCAAATGCATGCTTTTCAACCGATCGCTGCCTGCACCCGCATGCCCGACTAGCATCACCACCCTGGATGGTTCCGACCTTGAATATGTGGACATCTATAAGTACCTAGGTGTCTGGCTAGACTGTAAACTCTCCTTCCAGACTCATATCAAACATCTCCAATCGAAAATCAAATCAAGAGTCGGCTTTCTATTCCGCAACAAAGCCTCCTTCACTCACGCCGCCAAACTTACCCTAGTAAAACTGACTATCCTACCGATCCTCGACTTCGGCGATGTCATCTACAAAATTGCTTCCAACACTCTACTCAGCAAACTGGATGCAGTTTATCCCAGTGCCATCCGTTTTGTCACTAAAGCACCTTATACCACCCACCACTGCGACTTGTATGCTCTAGTCGGCTGGCCCTCGCTACATATTCGTCGCCAGACCCACTGGCTCCAGGTCATCTACAAGTCCATGCTAGGTAAAGCTCCGCCTTATCTCAGTTCACTGGTCACGATGGCAACACCCATCCGTAGCACGCGCTCCAGCAGGTGTATCTCACTGATCATCCCTAAAGCCAACACCTCATTTGGCCGCCTTTCGTTCCAGTACTCTGCTGCCTGTGACTGGAACGAATTGCAAAAATCGCTGAAGTTGGAGACTTTTACCTCCCTCACCAACTTCAAACATCTGCTATCTGAGCAGCTAACCGATCGCTGCAGCTGTACATAGTCTATTGGTAAATAGCCACCCATTTTCACCTACCTCATCCCCATACTGTTTTTATTTATTTACTTTTCTGCTCTTTTGCACACCAATATCTCTACCTGTACATGACCATCTGATCATTTATCACTCCAGTGTTAATCTGCAAAATTTTAATTATTCGCCTACCTCCTCATGCCTTTTGCACACAATGTATATAGACTCCCCTTTTTTTCTACTGTGTTATTGACTTGTTAATTGTTTACTCCATGTGTAACTCTGTGTTGTCTGTTCACACTGCTATGCTTTATCTTGGCCAGGTCGCAGTTGCAAATGAGAACTTGTTCTCAACTAGCCTACCTGGTTAAATAAAGGTGAAATAAAAATAAAATATAAAATATTCTAATGTACCCACATAAGTGGAGGCTCCTCGGAGGAGGAAGGGGAGGACCATCCTCAGTGAATTTCAGAAAAATGAAAATAGTGAAAGATTAAAGTTATGCTTTTTAGATAAATCTGTACTAAAGATATTCACGTCACCAAATAATGGATTAAAACACTGTTTTGCAATGAAGGTCAACAGTAGACTCCGCAGCACTCTGTAGGGTAGCACCATGGTGTAGCTGGAGGACAGCTAGTTTCCCTCCTCTCTGTACATTGACTACAATACAAAACTTAGGAGGCTTGTGGTTCTCACCCCCTTCCATAGACATACACAGTAATTATGACAACTTCTGGAGTACATCCTCCAACCTATCAGAGCTCTCGCAGCATGAACTGACATGTTGTCCACCCAATCAAAGGATCAGAGAATGAATCTAGTACTGAAAGCACAAGCTACAGCTAGCTAGCATTGCAATGCATAAAATGTGGTGAGTAGTTGACTCAAAGAGAGAGAGAGACAATATTTAAACAGTTTCTTCTTTTTTTACTTACTTAGATAGCGAATGCAGCTAGCAAGTTTAGCCTACTCAAACACCCAGCTCAAACAGAGAGGGATGCTATGTTAGCTAGCTGGCTATGGCTGTTCAACACTTGAGCTATTCCAAGTCGAGGTAAGCTTTTGGTTGTATCCGTTTATTGCCACCGAGGCACGCTGGTGTAACTGCTAAACTGCTTGCTTCACACTGTACTCCATGATTGTAGCGGGTTTACTAATGTGTTAATTCTAGTAGCTATGTTGAATATGATATTAATATGACAAAGATGTAGGCTGTGTGTAGCAGTTAGCAGTTACGATATGTTCTAGGTGATTTATAATAAACTGCTCTTAAATATATTTAAAACTAAAAGCATTGTATTTGGTTGAAAACATTCTCTAAAATGTAGCTAGAGTTGAACAAGCTAAACTCCTAGGTATTACATTGGCTGGTAAATTTTCATGATCAAGTCATATTGACAAAGTTGTTGTGAAGATGAGGAGAGGTATGTCTGTTATAAAAAGATGTACTGCGTTTTTAACACAAAAATCCACTGTACTACAGTAGTTTTTCAGGCTCTTGATTACTGTCCGATAATATGATCATGTGGAGCAAGTAAAGACCTGGCAAAGCTGCAGTTGGCTCAAAGGAGAGCAGTACGCCTTGCCCTTAACTGCACATACAAACTAACATCAACAACATGCATGCCAGTCTTTTCTGGTTGAGAGTTGACGAGAGATTAACTGCTTCTCTTGTAGTTTTTATGAGAAATACTGTAATGAATATTCCAGATTGTCTGCATAATCAAATAATATTCAGCTCAGACACCCATACCTGCCCCACAAGACATTCCACAAGGGGTCTCTTCGCGGTCTCCAAGTTCAAAAGAATTCACAGGAGTATTACAGTATTATACAGAGCCATGATTGCATGGAACTCCCTTCCATCTCCAATTACTCAAGCAAACAGCAAAAAAAACTTTAACAAAAAGTTTAAACAATATATCATGGAATGGCGGGGACTGAGGGGACACACAAACATGTGTCCACTCACAGTCCCCACTTCACACAGACAAACACATCATTTTTTAGTTGTATTGTTTGTACTATTATTATATTTTTGGTTGTTGTTGTATTGTTTGTGTATCTTTCTATTTTAATTTTGTGTGTGTAACATATACGCTGGGAGTCAGAAAGCAATTGAAAGGTGGTGAGCCTAATAATAAACAGACCATAGACCAATATAAGTAACGCGTATAGTCATGAAACACATCGTCAATCCTGCCTGGGGAATGGAACTAAGTAGGTGACATAAATAGGGGAGGTAATCAGTGAAGTGATGGAGTCCAGGTGTGCCTAATGATGAAGCGCAGCTGCGCATGATGATGAATGCCAGGTGCAGGTAATGATGAATACCAGGACCAGTGGTTAGTAAACCCGGAATAGTCGAAAACTGGAGGGGAGGAGCAGGAGTAGACCTGACAGTGTGTCTGTCCTTGTCTATCAGTGTACCAGTGTTTTGTTACTTGTCATGTTTTGTGTTTTTTGTGGACTGGGAGTTGGTGAATGCATCAATAGTCATCCACTTGGTTGGCTGTTTGATTCAGTGTCCTTTGTCTCTGTACCACCCTGTGTTGCTGAACCAGTGAGAGCTGGTCAAACTTTTAGCTTTTTGCCATTCTCAGTGCAAGAGGTACATAAAGCCCTGAAATCCTTAGATCAGAGAAAGCCTGCAGGTCCTGATCTTTTGGATCCCTGCTTTTTAAATCTGGCAGCTGATTTCATAGCTGAACCACTTAACAGATTACCGACCATTTCGAATCTCACCATACCTTCTCTGCTATGCAATCTGGTTTCAGAGCTGGTCATGGGTGCACCTCAGCCACGCTCAAGGTCCTAAACGATATCTTAACCGCCATCGATAAGAAACATTACTGTGCAGCCGTATTCATTGATCTGGCCAAGGCTTTCGACTCTGTCAATCACCATATCCTCATCGGCAGACTCGACAGCCTTTGTTTCTCAAATGATTGCCTCGCCTGGTTCACCAACTACTTCTCTGATAGAGTTCAGTGTGTCAAATCGGAGGGTCTGCTGTCCGGACCTCTGGCAGTCTCTATGGGGGTGCCACAGGGTTCAATTCTTGGACCGACTCTCTTCTCTGTATACATCAATGAGGTCGCTCTTGCTGCTGGTGAGTCCCTGATCCACCTCTACGCAGACGACACCATTCTGTATACTTCCGGCCCTTCTCTGGACACTGTGTTAACAACCCTCCAGGCAAGCTTCAATGCCATACAACTCTCCTTCCGTGGCCTCCAATTGCTCTTGAATGCAAGTAAAACTAAATGCATGCTCTTCAACCGATCGCTGCCTGCACCTACCCGCCTGTCCAACATCACTACTCTGGACGGCTCTGACTTAGAATACGTGGACAACTACAAATACTTAGGTGTCTGGTTAGATTGTAAACTCTCCTTCCAGACCCATATCAAACATCTCCAATCCAAAGTTAAATCTAGAATTGGCTTCCTATTTCGCAACAAAGCATCCTTCACTCATGCTGCCAAACATACCCTTGTAAAACTGACCATCCTACCAATCCTCGACTTTGGCGATGTCATTTACAAAATAGCCTCCAATACCCTACTCAACAAATTGGATGCAGTCTATCACAGTGCAATCCGTTTTATCACCAAAGCCCCATATACTACCCACCATTGCGACCTGTACGCTCTCGTTGGCTGGCCCTCGCTTCATACTCGTCGCCAAACCCACTGGCTCCATGTCATCTACAAGACCCTGCTAGGTAAAGTCCCCCCTTATCTCAGCTCGCTGGTCACCATAGCATCTCCCACCTGTAGCACACGCTCCAGCAGGTATATCTCTCTAGTCACCCCCAAAACCAATTCTTTCTTTGGCCGCCTCTCCTTCCAGTTCTCTGCTGCCAATGACTGGAACGAACTACAAAAATCTCTGAAACTGGAAACACTTATCTCCCTCACTAGCTTTAAGCACCAACTGTCAGAGCAGCTCACAGATTACTGCACCTGTACATAGCCCACCTATAATTTAGCCCAAACAACTACCTCTTTCCCAACTGTATTTAATTTTAATTTATTTATTTATTTTGCTCCTTTGCACCCCATTATTTTTTTATTTCTACTTTGCACATTCTTCCATTGCAAAACTACCATTCCAGTATTTTACTTGCTATATTGTATTTACTTTGCCATCTTGGCCTTTTTTGCCTTTACCTCCCTTCTCACCTCATTTGCTCACATTGTATATAGACTTGTTTATACTGCATTATTGACTGTATGTTTGTTTTTACTCCATGTGTAACTCTGTGTCGTTTTATCTGTCGAACTGCTTTGCTTTATCTTGGCCAGGTCGCAATTGTAAATGAGAACTTGTTCTCAACTTGCCTACCTGGTTAAATAAAGGTAAAATAAATAAATAAAAAAACATATCTGTTCAATTTAACCCTGGAATGTAATGAAATTCCCAAAAATCAGATATGTCCTACCACTTTTAAAAATGATTTTAAATAAGTATAGGCCAATCTCAAAGCTGTCACCCCTGGTGAAAATACTTGAAAACCTGGTGAGTGAACAGCTAAAATAGTTTTTATTTACTTTTATATTTTATCAATGTACCAATCAGGCTTCAGGAAGAAGCATTGCACAATTACAGCAGCCGTGAAGGTTTTAAATGATATCACTGAAGCCCTTGAGAAAAAACAGCACTGTGTCTCACTTTTTATTGATCTCTCTAAGGCTTTTTATACAGTTGATCATGCTATACTAAGGCAGATATTGTCGAGTGTAGGTCTCTCAGAGCATGCAGTTGCATGGTTTGCTAACTATCTGTCTGATAGAACTCAGTGCATTCAATTTGATGGGCTTATGTCTGTTAAATTGTCTGTCTTTAATGGTGTGCCCCAAGGCTCTGTACTTGGTCCTCTCGTATTCACTATTTATATAAATGATTTAGACAAAAATGTCCAAAATGCAAAACTTCATTTTTATGCTGATGATACTGTTATTTACTGTTGTGCCTCATCTCTTACAAAAGCTTTCCAGAACTTGCAAAATGCTTTTAATACTATTAAACATACCTTGTGTCAATTGAACCTAATCCTCAATACTGACAAAACTAAACTAATGGTGTTTTCTAAAGCAAGAAATAGACCTCTGAACCTTTCACCTATTACTACCCATCTGTGCACGGAGATTGAGGTTTTAACCTCATATAAATATCTTGGAATTTTAATTGATGACGGCCTCTTTTAAATTACATATTCAACAACTTACAAAAAAATTGAAGCTGAAATTCGGGTTTTATTTTAGGAATAAGGCCTGTTTTTCTTTTGAAGCCAGAAGGAGGCTAATATCAGCTACATTTACTGTATGCCTTTACTAGACTATGGGGATATTTTATATATGAATTCTTCCGCTCAGTGCTTGAGATCAATTGACACCCTTCACCATGGCACTTTGAGATTTATTTTAAACTGCAAAACCCTATGCACCACTGCACTTTGTATACCAGGGTTGGCTAGTCACTCGTAGGCTCAGGCACTGGTATACTTTTATTTACAAAGCCATTTTGGGTTTACTACCTTTTTATTTGGGCATTTTTATTGTTCAGAAATCTCTTTTATTGTTCAGAAATCTCTTTGTTCGCTGGACTTTATCCTGCTAACTGTTCCAAATGTCCGATCTGAATTTGGTAAAAGGGCTTTTGTGTACTCTGCGCCATCGTCTTGGAACGCCTTACAAAATACTTTTAAACTGGGAGAACTTGTCCCGATTGGTATTTTTAAATCACTGATGAATGATCTTGAGGCTGATTCCCTGACCTGTCAATGTTTTTAATTTGCTGTTTTGATTTTGTTATATTCTTGTGAATTCTATGGTTTTTTACTAGATTACTTGTAGTTTTTCATGTTGTTTGTCTGTAATTTTTGTAATGACTTGGTGCTGCCTATCTTAGCCAGGATGCTCTTGAAAAAGAGATTTCAAATCTCAATGAGCCCTTCCTGGTTAAATAAAGGTTAAATAAAAATAAAATAAACTTATTAGGAATTAAAGCTGTTATAAAGTGTTACCTGTAGTGAGACATTAACTATTCAGGCGTAGTCTGTTCCTCAGTGAATACTAAATGTTGCTTTATCAAACTTATCTTTTAAGCAAATGCTAAATAATAGCCTTTAAAACGATGCCTTCAATAAGATGCTGGAAATGAAAAGGTGATATTCTGAGATGTTTTGATATGTGTAGAAAGTGTTTGAAATGGTCCATTTGGACTCCCATTTAGTCTGGAAATAAGTCCCAGCTAGAAAAGTGCTGGATAGTGGCAATCAAACAGTAACAATTCCATAACATTCATAAAGACTACTCACAGCAAGTGTTTTGGTAGCTTTTATTCAAAGATAGAGTATATTCCACATTCACTTCGGTTCACCATGCAGGGGTGAGTAAAATAAACTTTGCATTCTGTCACATTATGTCTGTCCTTGACATTTGGGGAAAGTGATTGAGAAGTGTTTCTTTATCATCTCAGATTTGTTTGTGACTGTGCCATAGTTTCAGATTCCATTGACCATTATATCGAACACGATTCCGCCATATATAATCCCTACATAGCTCCTACATAGCATACAACATAGCCCCTAAGTAGTGGAAGGAACATAGACCCTAAGTAGTGGAAGGAACATAGCCCCTAAGTAGTGTACAGAAATCAATACACATGAGGAGAGGTCTTAGGGCCTTTATCTTTGGCGGATGATGATTTGGCCCTATGAATAATTAATTGGCAGAAAGCCATGTCTGCTGGTGGAATAACAGCTTTGGTCATTTCCATGTAAAAGGGCCCATGAGCACCAACATGTGAAGTTTATAGGAGCATGTCAAATTTGGTGTCAAATGAGAGCTAACAACCTCTATTTTTGGGAAATGAAGGCATAGATATGTTTTTCAATCATTTCCAATCCTAGCAATTAGGAATTGGCAAAGGCTGTGATTTCTGGTCACACAGATGGAGAAGGGGTCTTCAAACCATAAACTAGAACAAGTCGTAATGTATTAGAAATACATCAAAACACAATAAAGGCCCCTGACAACTAATATAAACATTTACATTTAGTTTTACAGAAATTATTTGCCTTCTGTAAGTTTAAGAAATAGTGCCTAGTATCTTTAAAAAAAAAACATCTTTAAGATATTTTCTAATTTCTCTCCCTCGTGAGGGAGGATTATGAAAGTTCACCAAATGAATGAGTAAATGTATTAGTTACCAATTAGGTATAGTGTTTTCACGGATAAAAATTAAAACACGTGTTTAATATGCGTCACTCTGTTACCGAATCAGTAACAGTGACCAAAACAGTCCATTCAGAAAGTATTCAGACCCCTTGACTTTTTCCACATTTTGTTACATTGCAGCCTTATTCTAGAATTGACTTAATTGTTTTTCCCCTCATCAATCTACACACAGCACCCCATAATGACAAAGTCATATATTTTTGGGCAAAAAACAACAACTGAAATATCACATTTACATAACTATTCAGACCCTTTACTCAGTACTTTGTTGACGCACCTTTGGAAGCGATTACAGCCTTGAGTCTTCATGGGTATGACGCTACAAGCTTGGCACACCTGTATTTGGGGAGTTTCTCCCATTCTTCATTGCAGGTCCTCTCAATCTGTCAGGTTGGATGGGGAGTGTCGCTGCACAGCAATTTTCATGTCTCTCCAGAGATGTTCGATCGGGTTCAAGTCCGGGCTCTGGCTGGGCCACTGAAGGACATTCAGAGACTAGTCCCGAAGCCACTCCTGCATTGTCTTGACTGTGTGCTTAGGGTCATTGTCCTGTTGGAAGGTGAACCTTTGCCCCAGTCTGAGGTCCTGTGCACTCTGGAGCAGGTTTTCATCAAGGATCTCTTTGTACTTTGCTCAGTTCATCTTTGCCTCGATCCTGACTAGTCTCCCAGTCCCTAACACTGAAAGACATCTCCACAGCATGATGTTGCTGCTACCACCATGCTTCACCGTAGGGATGTTGCCAGGTTTCCTCCAGACATGACGCTTGGCATTCAGGCCAAAGAGAGATTAGACCAGAGAATCTTGTTTCCCGTGGTCTGAGAGTCTTTAGGCACCTTTTGGCAAACTCCAAGCTGGCTGTCATGTAACTTTTACTGAGGAGTGGATTCTGTCTGGCCACTCTACCATAAAGGTCTTACTGGTGGAGTGCTTCAGAGATGGTTGTCCTTCTGGAAGTTTCTCCACAGAGGAACTCATCAGGTTCTTGGTCACCTCCCTGACCAAGGCCCTTCTCCCCCGATTGCTCAGTTTGGCCGGGCGGCCACCTCTACGAAGAGTCTTGGGGGTTCCAAACTGTGTTCATGGGGACCTTCAATGCTGCAGAAATGTTTTGGTACCCTTTTCCAGATTTGTGCCTTGACACAATCCTGTCTGAGTTCTATTGACAATTCCTTCGACCTCAAGGCTTGGTTTTTGCTCTGACATGCACTGCCAACTGTGGGACCTTATATAGACAGGTGTGTGCCTTTCCAACTCATGTCCAATCAAATTAATTTACCACAGGTGGACTCCAATCAAATTCTAGAAACATCTAATGGATGATCAATGGAAACAGGATGCACCTGAGCTCAATTTCAAGTCTCATAGCAAAGGGTCTGAATAGTTATGTAAATAAGGTATTTCTGTTTTTTATTTTTAATACATTTGCAAAAAAGTGTTTTACTGTTTTTGCTTTGTCATGGGGTATTGTATGTAGATTGCATATTTGTTTTAATTTATTTAATACATTTTTGAATAAGCCTGTAATGTAACAAAATGTGTTAAAAGTCAAGGGGCCTGAATACTGTCCGAAGACACTGTTAGTAAAATAATGACTGCAATTGAATTGGCTGCAATGGGTAATCATTTATTCCATCCATCCTACATCGTCAGCCAAGGGCTGCTGCTGTTGTAGTACATGTGGGATCAAATTATATCAAAAAAGGTAAATCAGAGATAATGAAAGAGAATTTTATAGAGCTGACCAACACCCTGAAAGGCTCTGATAAGCAAACGTTTATATTTGGTCCAGTGCCGTGGTTGTGTCAAGGCTGTGAAAGGTTCAGCAGGTTCTTAGCTCTTCATATCTGGCTTAAAGACTACTGCCACTCTGTTGGCATAACTTTTATTGATAATTTCAACACGTTTTGGAAACAGAAGATGCTCTACAAAGATGATGGACTCCACCCAAATCATCTAGGAGACTGGAACCTCTCTCACATTTCAATGCAACGTGAAGAGTGAAATATTGACTCAGAGACTGACCAAGCCCCACTCAGGTAATACCTCCCATCCTTTCTAAGCGTTATCATTGTACTGTTGTCTATACTGCCAGGGGTGTTGTCAGTTGTTATCTTGTACCCATTCGTTTCAACTTCACTCTTAGATCTGCTATTGCTAGCTCAAAAGAGAAGCCCACTGTGGTCTGCTCACCCAGTGCTTTTAACTCTAATGTGAATCCCATAAACTTGAATACCACCTCGGTTTTCAAATCACGTAGAGGACTTTGGCTGTTGCACGATAGCAACCAAAGCCCATGTAAGTCAGTTTATAACATTCAATCATTGGTTACTCTGAGAGTTCCCCATATTGACATTGGCTGCGGCCTAATGCTCTATGGTGCTAACCTTGGAAAAGTCATTCACATTTCTACTCCTTCCTCTATTACTACTAGGGATAGACCAAATGGTGCAGTTCTATACACTCTTATAGCCATACCAACTATATCAATATCAACCAGCAGACAGGGCATTCAACCGCCTATTGCATGTAGCTTGTTTGAGTTGGAAACTCCAAGTGACTTTAAAAATTGTAAAGGACTTGTGTTGATAGATCTGAACATTGAGCGTTTACTTCCTAAACTGGATTACATCAAGATCTGGGCTATGCAGACGAATCCAGACATTCTGGTATTGATTGAAACTTGGATCTCTGGGGACAATCTGGACTCTGATATTAATATTGTGGGTTATAATGTGTTCAGAGCTGACAGACAGGGAAGAGGTTGCAGAGTGGCCATTCTTATTCAAAATAATGTCTCTCTCACTTTATTGAAAACCATTTAACATGCAGAAATGTTTTATCTAATATCTTTAAGTCTTTGTCTGTGGAAAAATGTATCCATAACCGTTATAAGGGTAAAATTCTATTTGTTACATGCACCGAATACAACAGGTGTAGACCTTACCGTGAAATGCTTAATTACGAGCCCTTAACCAACAATGCAGATTTAAGAAAATAGAGTTAAGAAAATATGTACAAAAAAAAGTAACACAATAAAACAACAATAATGAGGCTATATACAAGGGGTACCGGTACCGAGTCAATGTGCGGGGGTATTCGAGATAATTTGTACATGTAGGTCGGGGTGAAGTGACTAATCATAGATAATAAACAGCGAGTAGCAGTAGTGTAAAAATAAAGTTGGGGTGGTGTCAATGCAAATAGTCTGGGTGGCCATTTGATAAATTGTTCAGCTGTCTTATGGCTTGGGGGAAGAAACTGTTAAGGAGCCTTTTGGACCTAGACTTGGAGCTCCGGTACCGATTGTCATGCGTAAGCAGAGAGAACAGTCTATGACTTGTGTGACTAGAATCCTTAACAATTTTTTGGGCCTTCCTCTGCCTTCCTCTCCTCCTTCCTCCACCGCCTAGTATATTAAATACAGTTGAAGTCGGAAGTTTACATACACTTAGGTTGGAGTCATTAAAACTCGTTTTCAACCACTCCACAAGTTTCTTGTTAACCAACTATAGTTTTGGCATGTTGGTTAGGACATCTACTTTGTGCATGACACAAGTAATTTTTCCAACAACTGTACAGACAGATTATTTCACTTGTAATTTACTGTATCACAATTCCAGTGAGTCAAAGGTTTACATACACTAAGTTGACTGTGCCTTTAAACAGCTTGGAAAATTCCAGAAAATTATGTCATGGCTTTAGAAGCTTCTGATATGCCAATTGACATCATTTGAGTCAATTGGATGTGTAAGTGTGGATGTATTTCAAGGCCTACCTTCAAACTCAGTGCCTCTTTGCTTGACATCATGGGAATATCAAAAGAAATCAGCCAAGACCTCAGAAAAAAACATTGTAAACCTCCACAAGTCTGGTTCATCCTTGGGAGCAATTTCCAAACGCCTGAAGGTACCACGTTCATCTGTACAAACAATAGTATGCAAGTATAAACACCATGGGACCACGCAGTCATCATACCGCTCAGGAAGGAGACGCATTCTGTCTCCTAGAGATGAATGTACTTTGGTGTGAAAAGTGCAAATCAATCCCAGAACAACTGCAAAGGCCCGTGTGGAGATGCTGAAGCAAACAGGTACAAAAGTATCTATATCCACAGTAAAACGAGTCCTATATCGACATAACCTGAAAAGCCGTTCAGCAAGGAAGAAGCCACTGCTCCAAAACCACCATAAAAAAGCCAGACTATGGTTTGCAACTGCACATGGGGACAAAGATCATACTTTTTGGAGAAATGGCCTCTGGTCTGATGAAACAAAAATATAACTGTTTGGCCGTAATGACCATCGTTATGTTTGGAGGAAAAAGAGGGAGGCCTCCAAACCAAAGAACACCATCCCAACCGTGAAGCACGGGGGTTGCAGCATCATGTTGTGGGGGTGCTTTGCTGCAGGAGGGACTGGTGCATGTCACAAAATAGATGGCATCATGAGGCAAGAATATTACGTGGATATATTGAAGCAACATCTCAAGACATCAGTCGGGAAGTTAAAGCTTGGTCGCAAATGGGTCTTCCAAATGGACAATGACCACAAGAATACTTCCAAAGTTGTGGCAAAATGGCTTAAGGACAAAAAGTCAAGGTATTGGAGTGGCCATCACAAAGCCCTGACCTCAAGCCTCCCCTACAAACCGGACACAGTTACACCAGCTCTGTCAGGAGGAATGGACCAAAATTCACCCAACTTATTGTGGGAAGCTTGTGGAAGTCTACACGAAAAGTTTGACCCAAGTTAAACAATTTAAAGCCAACGCTACCAAATACTAATTGAGTGTATGTAAACTTCTGACCCACTGGGAATGTGATGAAAGAAACAAGAGCTGAAGTAAATCATTCTCTCTAGTATTATTCTGACATTTCACATTCTTAAAATAAAGTGGTGATCCTAACTGACCTAAGACAGGGCATTTGTACTAGGATTAAATGTCAGGAATTGTGAAAAACTGAGTTTAAATGTATTTGGCTAAGGTCTATGTAAACTTCCGACTTCAACTGTAGCTAACGTTAGACTCTGTGTTTTTAGCTTGATAAATAAATAGCTACATTAATAGATACGCTAGCCCAGATGTGTCAAACTCATGCAGCTCACAGGCCATATTGAAAAAACAGCAAATTCGCGGGCCAGACATTTCCAATTTGATTTTACAAAAATAAATGTGCAACACCAACCCAAACTGCCATTGTTTTTTTTGATTTTTATATGGTCCTTTATAATGTCCACTGATATGTACATAGGATGCTGTATATAGCATTTTAACATATTAAAATAAAAACAGCCTTTGCTGCACTGCTTGCAGATGTGCATAATATTTTTATTTATGACCTTTATTTAACCAGGCAAGTCAGTTAAGAACAAATTCTTATTTTCAATGACAGCCTAGGAACAGTGGGTTAACTGCATTGTTCAGGGGCAGAATGACAGATTTGTACCTTGTCAGCTCGGGGATTCAAACTTGCAACCTTTCGGTTACTAGTCCAACACTCTAAACACTAGGCTACCCTGCCGCCCAAATATGCTGCGTCTCTAAACCAAAAAGTATTTAATAACTTAAAATAACAAATCTGGCTAAGGTGTACGTAAACTTCCGACTTCGTCTGCACAGTACCAGTCAAACGTTTGGACACACCTGCTCATTCAAGGGTTTTTTTTTATTTTTACTGTTTCTACATTGTAGAATAATAGTAATAATAATAATAATAATAATAATAATAATTGTAGAAGACATCAAAACAATGAAATAACACATATGTATTTACGTTGTAACCAAAAAAGTGTATTTTAGATTCTTCATAGTATCCATCCTTTGCCTCGATGACAGCTTTGCACACTCTTGGCATTATCTCAACCAGCTTCACCTAGAATGCTTTCCCAACAGTCTTGAAGGGGTTCGCATGTATGCTGGCTGCTTTTCCTTCACTCTGCGGTCCAACTAATTCCAAACCATCTCAATTGGTTTGAGGTCGGGTGATTGTGGAGGCAGGTCATCTGATGCAGCTCTCCATCACCCTCCTTTTTGGTCAATTTGCACTTATACAGACTGGAGGTGTGTTGGGTAATTGTCCTGTCCCACTAAAACGCAAACCAGATGAGAGGGCATATCGCTGCAGAATAATGTGGTAGCCATGCTGGTTAAGTGTGCCTTGAATTCTAAATAAATCACTGACAGTTTCACCAGCAAACACCCCTACACCATCACATCTCCTCCTCCTTGCTTCACAGTGAGAATCACACATGCAGAGATAATCCGTTCACCTACTCTGCGTCTCACAAAGACACGGAGGTTGGAACAAAAAATCTCAAATTTGGACTCATCAGACCAAAGGACAGATTTCCACCAGTCTAATGTCCATTGCACATGTTTCTTGGCCCAAACAAGTCTCTTCTCTTATTAGTGTCCTTTAGTACTGATTTCTTTACAGAAATTCGACCATGAAGGCCTGATTCATGCAGTCTCCTCTAAACAGTTGATGTTGAGATGTGTCTGTTACTTGAACTCTGTGAAGCATTTATTTGGGCTGCAATTTCTGAGGCTGGTAACGCTAATGAACTTATCATCTGCAGCAGAGGTAACTCTGGGTCTTCCTTTCCTGTGGCAGTCCTCATGAGAGCCAGTTCCATCATAGTACTTGATGGTTTTTGCGACTGCACTTGAAGAAACTTTCAAAGTTCTTGAAATTTTCTGGATTGACTGACCTGCGTGTCTTGAAGTTAAAGATGGACTGTCATTTCTTTTTGCTTATTTAAGCTGTTCTTGCCATAATATGTACTTGGTCTTTTACCAAATAGGGCTATCTTCTGTATACCTCCCCTACCTTGTCACAACACAACTGATTGGCTCAAACACATTAACAAGGACAGAAATTCCACAAATTCACTTTTAACAAGGCACACCTGTTAATTTAAATGAATTTCAGGTGACTACCTAATGAAGCTGGTTGAGAGAGTGCCAAGAGTGTGCAAAGCTCTCATCAAGGCAAAGAGTGGCTACTTTGAAGAATCTCAAATATAAAATATATTTGGATTTGTTTAAAAATAAAAGTGGTTACTACATGATTCCATATGTGTTATTTCATCGTTTGATGTCTTCACTATTATTCTACAATGTAGAATATATTTTTTTTAAATAATGAAAAACCCTGGCATGAGTAGGGGAGTCCAAACTTTAACTGGTACTGTATTTATAAAATGAATTCCTGGGTACAAGTGACAAGCTACACGTTGTTTATCCATACAGTGCTCAACATCCTTAGCTAGCTAGCTAAAATGTCATCCCTGTATTTGTCAGTAAAGATAACTAGCTTGCTTCAACAAGCTACATCAGCTGAGAAATCACAAGTGACCAATGTACTTGTACATTGTTTTGTTTTAATAGATTTTTTACTGTCTATCAGAGTATGAGTATGTCTGTGTCTGCCCCAGTACCCGTGTTTAATAGCGAATGTTAATTTTGGCCAAAACATTTTCAGACTCGAATGATCACTATCGAACATGTCATCAAGTGGTCACTCGATAAAGGGCTTAGGGGCTAAGTATTCCATTTGAGATTCAGCCTTTGACTGAGGTGGATAGAATGTCATTGCCCCCTAGCTGCCATGCGCATTAGGACCACAATATGCAATAGGACCATATTCTGCATTGTGAATTCACATGGAATTGTATGAATGTTAATGGAAAACCAATACAAGAATCGCAGTTTTTCACATACCTAGTAGAGTATAGTTCAGTACATTCGAGTACAGTAGAGCACAGATGAGTAGAGTATAGTATCATTCATTATTCTCTACTCTACTGGTATGTGCTGTACTATACTGAACTGTACTCTACTCTACTTTTGTTTTCATTACTGTACTGTGCTCTATGGTACTATACTTTACTATGCTATAGTGTACTGTGTTGTACGGTACTGAAATATAGACCATACCACTCATACCACTCCTAGACTATATGATTTGCTAAAAAGTAATTTTTTGTTTCTTTTAGACCATTTTAATTGAAAACAATCACAGTAAGTACTTACACTCAACAAAAATACAAACATTTCAAAGATTTTAAGGAAATCAGTCAATTTAAATAAATGTATTAAATCAAATCCAATCAAATTTTATTGGTCACATACGCATATTTAGCAGATGTTATTGCAGGTGTAGCGAAATGCTTGTGTTCCTAGCTCCAACAGTGCAATAGTATCTAACAGTGTAGTAGTATCTAAAAACGATTCACAACAATACACATAAATCTAAAAGTAAAAGAATGGAATTAAGAAATATATAAATGTTAGAGCAATATAGTGGCTTTGACTAAAATACAATAGAATAGAATACAGTATATATGAGATGAGTAAAGCAGTATGTAAACATTATTTAAACATGGATTTCACATGACTGGGAAACAGATATGCATCTGTTGGTCACAGATGCCTTAAAAAAAAGTATGGGCGAGGATCAGAAAACCAGTCCGTGTCTGGTGTGACCACCATTTGCCTCATGCAAATGGAATAATCTCCTTCTCATAAGAGTTGCTCAGGCTGTTGATTAGAGCCTGTGGAATGACGTCCCACTCTTCTTCAATGGCTGTGTGAAGTTGTTGCATATTGGCGGGAACTGCAACACGCTGTTGTACATGTCGATCCAGAGCATCCCAGACATGTTCAATGGGTGGTGACATGTTTGGTGAGTATGCAGGCCATGGAAGAACTGGGACATATTCAGTATCCAGGAATTGTGCACAGATCCTTGCGACATGCGGCTGTGCATTATCATGCTGAAAGGTGATGGCGGCGGATGAATGGCACGACAATGGGCCAAGGGATCTCGTCACGGTATCTCTGTACATTCAAATTGCCATCGATGAAATGCAATTGTGTTCGCTGTCTGTAGGTTATGGCTGCCCATACTTTAACCCCACTGCCACCATGGGGCACTCTGTTCACAATGTTGACATCAGCAAACTGCTTGCCCGAACACCAACAGGTAGCCTAGTGGTTAGAGTGTTGGGCCAGTAACTGAAAGGTTGCTAGATCGAATCCCCGAGCTGACAAGGTATACATCTGTCCTTCTGCCCCTGAACAAGGCAGTTAACCCACTGTCCCTAGGCCGGTGTGGTAAATAAGAATTTGTTCTTAACTGACTTGCCTCCTTAAAAATAAAAAATAAACATAATACATGTGATTTAGAGGCTGGTTGGATGTACTGGCAAATGCTCAAAAATGACACTGGAGGCAGTTTATGGTAGAGAATTTATCCAGTGGGCAGTCTGCATGCTAATTGCATTCTCCCTCAAAACATGAGACATCTGTAGTGTTGTGTGAGTGACAAAATGGCACATTTTAGAGTGGCCTTTTATTGCTGGGGAAAATGATCATGCTGCTTCTTGCTATGCCGCACCTATCAGGTGGATGGATTACCTTGGCAAAAGAGAAGTACTCACTAACAGAGATGTAAACAAATTTGTGCACAATATTTGTGAGAAATAAGCTTTTGTGAGTATAAGAAATGTCTGGGATCTTTTATTTCAGCTCATAATACATCGGACCAACATTTTATATGTTGCGTAAACATTTTTTCCCAGTGTAGATCTGTTTAATATTACCAATAATCAGTCTGTGTGACCCTGATTTAGCCCACTGCAGTAAACGGTTTTAGGTAAACATGGTCAGATAAAAAAACTTAGGGAGATTTCCCTGTCATTCTGTTACCAAACTTTGCATCTGCACTGTTCCTCAAGTGAATATGTTTTAGTCAAATGTTAATTGGCAATTGATAAAAGTAGACATCTGCATATAGGTTTATGGTTAGTTAAACTTTGCAATCAATGGTCTCAACTTCCCTAATTTATCGTGGAATTGCCTCTACCTTATCACTCTTAATCTTAGAAGCTGCTGTAATGCAATTCCTAACATTTAGCACTTAATGCATGGCATGTCTGTGAGGGAACAGGATCTAAGACCATTAGCAGCATTTTGTGCTGAGGCTGAACAGGCATTTCCCCTCTTATCAGTCCCATTGAGTAGACTGAGAAAGCAGAAAACCAGGATAGATGTTGGAACGGACTGAAGTTTGCATTTTGTTTGAGTCATTTAGTCTCCTTAGTGAGTTAATAATATCTAGCTTGTATCCCCACAGAAATGCACTGTATGATGCTGTGTGGTTAGCACGATATACAAACAAGGTGTTGTCTTTTCCCAGACAATCCTGTATGATGCTTTGTGGTTAGCATGATAGACAAACAAAGTGTTGAGTCTTTTTCCAGACAATCCAATGACAAAGTTGTGACAGATGATAGTTAGGGTTCATCAGTATTGATTAAGACACATGTTAGCATTGATTAAGACACGTGTTAGCATTTATTATGACACGTGTTCGATTAGTAAGTATACTTTCGACATGGTCATGAAACAAAAGACTGCATGCTCTCACTATAATTTATTGAAATTATGAAGTGACTGTTAATTAATTCATATTAGCATCTGTCATTTTGATATTGTCTGGGGGTCAGCCCATAAATAAATGGACCAATCCAAGGGGCCTAAGAAGAGCTTTCACTGGCTGTCTG